>NC_134403.1:34581774-34900484 GCF_038048845.1 Mixophyes fleayi | reverse complement strand
TAACCCGCTCTTCAAGCAGGTTATTTCTGATGGAAATAAAATCCATTGTTTTACACTGGATAACCCCATGGGGTATATTTACTTTGAAAAAGTGAAGATGTCGCCTATAGCAACCAATCAGATTCTAGCTGTCATTTTGTAGAATGTACTAAATAAATAACTACAATCTGATTGGTTGCTATAGGCAACATCTCCACTTTTTCAAACCCGCAGTTTAGTAAATATACCCCATGTGTTGTAACTCTCTATGGTCTAGAAGAGAATGACACTGACATTAAACCATGCTGTAGTTCTATTTTTATTTTTTGTTGTTTATATTTAAAAAAGCAACCAATAAAAATTATTTAAAAAGAATTCACCGTTTTATAAGTCCAGCTTTCTCTTTTTGCTTTTCAGCTATGTATTTATATCATCAGGTGGAATTATGTTTGTTGCTCATAACAACGGTGTGTCGTATTCAGTGCAATAATAATAAAAAAAAACCTCTAATACGAATACATGGCTGAAAAGCACAGAAGGAACACAACAAGAGGAAATCAATGTTATTGACAAGTGTCACTTCAATAAATTATGTCATCTAAATGTAGAACCAACACACGTAATATATATTTTCTATAAATTAAATAAATTATTTATAGGTAAATTTGAGTAGTTCAAAGCACCTATTTGTTATCATTATGCATGTCTGTGTATCCAGACTTGAAGTGGGCAGGGATAGGCTTATTGTACTCTGTTTATAAATGAAGGGTTACTTTGGCACTCACCCACAGAAGGATTTATCCAACAGACAAACTCAATGCTTTATCCCTTCACTGCCAGCACTGTAGGAGGTAATGTTACCTCCAGAAACTTACTGCACCTCTGTAAATCATTCACATGCAATGGGAATGACATAGATTATACACCAGCAGCGTCTGTGATACATGACCACAGATTAAAAACCTCAAAGCTTCTTAAAAGGTTAAAAAGGGGGGCGGTTATTTATCCGTTCATGGTAATTTGCATTCACCGTAACTCCAAAATAGTGATATATTGTTGAGTACCCTTTGCCTATACTTGATGAACCACTAGGGGGAACCTAAAAATAGAATAAACAGCATTTTAGGTCTGTTTGGTTCATCGAGTATAGACAATAGACCTCTTTTTTTCAGGTCTGTTTAATGTGCGTTAACTGGAAGAGCAATGCACATGGGGAGGATGTATACAGTCGTCAGCAATGGAGCATGTGCCCTGGCCGAAGAGGTCATCTCAGGGCAGGATTTATGTGTTTGTATATATATTTGTGTGTTGTGTGTCTGTCTGTATGTATGTATGTATTATATATACACCGAGCAGCCACAACATTAAAACCACTGACAAGTGAAGTGAATAAAATTGATTTTCTCAATACAATGGCACCTGTCAAGGAGTGGGATATATTAGGCAGCAAGTGAACAGTCAATTCTTGAAGTTGATGTATTGGAAGCAGGAAAATGGGAAAGTGTAAGGATCTGAGCCACTTTGACAAGGACCAAATTGTGATGGCTAGATGACTGGGTCAGAGCATCTTTAAAACAACAGGCCTTGTGGGGTGTTCCTGGTATGCACTGGTTAGTACAAAATGTGGTCCAAAAAAAAAAACACCGGTGAACCGGCGAATAGGTCATGGACGCTGAAGACTCGCTGACACGCGTGGACAGTGAAGGCTAGTGCATCTGAATCAGTCCCACAGAAGAGCTACTGTGGCACAAATTGATGAAAAAGTTAATGTTGGCTATGATAGAAAGGTGTCAGAACACACAGTACATCACAGTTTGCTGCATATGGGGCTGCGTAGCCACAGACCGATCAGAGTGCCCATGCTGCCCCTTGTCCACCGGCGAAAGCGCCTATAATGGGCATGTGAGCGCCACAACTGGACCATGGAGCAATGGAAGAAGGTGGCCTGGTCTGATGAATCACATTTTCTTTTACATTATGTGAAAGGCTGGTTGAGTGCGTGTCATTTACCTGTGGAAGAGATGGCACCAGGATGCACTATGAGAATAAGGAAAGCCGGCGGAGGCAGTGTGATGCTCTGGGCAATGTTCTGCTGGGAAATCCTGGCATTCATGTGGATGTTACTTTGGCACGTACCACCTAAACATTGTTGCAGACCAAGTACACCCAATCATGGTATCTGTATTCCCTGATGGCAGTGGCTTCTTTCAGCAGGATAATGCACTCTGCCCCACTGTAAAAATAGTTTGAGGAACATGATAAAGAATATAAGGTGTTGACTTGGCCTCCAAATTCTCCAGATCTCAATCCGATCGGGCAGCTGTGGGATGTGCTAGAAAAACAAGTTTGAGGCCCCACCTCACAACTTACAGGAGCTGCTGCTAACGTCTTGGAGCCAGATACCACAGGACACTTTCAGAGATCTTGTGGAGTCCATACCTAGAAGGTTCAGAGTTGTTTTGGCTGCACAAAGGGGACCTACACAATATTAGGCAGGTGGTTTTAATGTTGTGACTGATGGCTGTAGATATTTATTTATATATACGGTATATTCAGATATAGATATGTAGAAGAGGATGAGCTGTTTGCGAGCTGGAATCCCTTGAGCGGCTGCTGCCGCCAGGGCTTGATTATCTTGGTCAGTAGCATGAAACAGCTAAGTTTAGATGGTGATGTGAAACAGCCATGTAAGTGGTGTTGTTGGGTTTTTACATTGGCACCTATATGATTAACCAGTACTTATACCATTTATTGTATTAATAAATAAATGTATTTCTTTATTTTATTTATTTATAAATTCTACTAAAACTAATATATTTAACTCCAGCCATCAAACTTTTGCTCCTTTACAGATCTCCAGACTCAGGAGATCTCTGGATATATAGTAGTGGTATAGTGTATATATATATATGAGGTATAGTATATATATATATATATGTATAATATATATGAATGGGTGTGTGTGTGATTTTATATATATGTGCGAACCAGTATATTACCTAGGGCCCCATTAGGTCTTAAACCAGCGTGGGATCAGGGCACCAGCATGAAGTGTTCACACGGCCTAAACAGTGGTTAATCTAGGGCTCAATCAGGTGAGAAGATATCAGCATCCAATCACAGACTAACCTTCATCCTCCAATCACAGACTAACCTCCATCCTCCAATCACAGACTAACCTCCATCCTCCAATCACAGACTAACCTCCACCCTCCAATCACAGACTAACCTCCATCCTCCAATCACTGACTGTGTGAATGTCTAGGACTCTGTGATAATAGAATTACTAAGGTAGAACTTACTACCATCACAGGGGCAAACGCAGGATTTGTAGAGAGGTGTTTCCACACCACGCCATCAGTGGGCGTGACCAGCATGCATGGGGGTGTAGCTATAATATTAGTCAGTGCTCGGCTGCTCTCCAACTCTTCCTATCCCCATAATATACATGGGTAATGCTGCGTGCACTACTGTTAGGTGCACGCAGCTCTCCCTTTTCAAACCGAGCCGTGTGAAGGGGGGGCAGGGTCCAGCCAACTCAATTATACAGTGCCCCAGGCTTGGAGGGGGGTTTCCACACACTAGGAAACCCCCTCCTCGGTTTGCCTATGCATCAGGTATGCTGCATTCAGCCACCAAGCTGTTTAATGCTCCCCACTGATTTATTGCCTATGTAAGGGCTTGTGCACACAGGCATTGTCAGCACGGTGACACAGTGGTCAGCACTGCTGCCTCACAGACAAAAGACAATGGACTTGTTCTGACCAGGGCCCTATCTGTGTGACAATTGTATGTTCTCCCCATGTTTGCATGCCTTTCCTCCAGTTTTCTCCCACAGTCTAAAAACATATTAGTAGGTTAATTGGCTGCTTAGAAATTTTGTACGTGCTTGTGTGGTAGATAATTTAGATGGTAATATCCAATGGGGCAGAAACTGGAGTCTGAAATATTCTTTTTGAACCTCTGCATAATATGGTGACGTTATATAAATATACAATAATAATTAAATATCAGTCCCACATTCTGGGTTTTGGGTTTCTGTTTTAAAAGAAAGACAGAGGGGAAATGGATAATAGAATAGAGATAATTGATCTTTATGTAGAGCATACAGGTGCAAAATGAGACCCATTGAATGTGTAGGATGAGACTCAAAGACCATCAGCTCCGAGCTGCTGGAAAATTCAAATTCATTGATGGCGTGAAAAGGCCCTAAAAATGTGCGTCTTGTCCACACCTTAATACTCTCACTGCCCAAAGTGCGGCTAGTCTATAGCCCCCACTCTGCTCAACTCCTCCCCTTTGGCCTGTGCAAAAGTCTGATCCTCCGCAAACCTATAACAGAAACCTAGGCGCACTTCTACACATCCGGCATATGGCGGGACCTAAGTTGATTTTTATGTTTCTAAAAGCTTATCGACATTACTAGCTAAAAACATAATATAACCAAGACAAAACAAACAGCTAAAACTTTGTTCATCAAAAATATAACATGACTTACTTTCTTCGCCGATTTGTCTCCACTGACAATTTTTGAGCACGTTGTCTATATATTTTTTGATCTTCCAGCAGAGCTTGGCGTTCTTCTTCTAAATCTATTTCGAACTGTGTTTTATGATTTCTTGCAATAACACAAAGTTAAGGATTATACTTAAATGGACCTGTAACCACATACATGAAACCCCATACATGGTTCAATTCCAACCAGGGCACCATCCATGAGGATTTTCTATGTTATTCCATTGTTTGAATGGGTTTCCTCCAGATGCTCCAATTTTCTCTCAAAGTTCAAACAACATACTACTAGGTGTGCGTGTAGAGAATTTAGACTGTAAGCTCCACAGGAGCAGGGGCTGACGGGAATGATTAAACATTATCTTCAAAGTGCTGATTAATATGCTGACACTATCTAAATAAAGGTTAATAATAACAGATGATTGAACACATACGTATTACTTCTGCACATATAATTATTCAATTTCAGTTATTAAAATGCTTTGAGCAGATCCCAGTACAGAGCAAATAGTTATTTGATTAAACAACTATGAATTCCTTAGAGATTCACTAACAATGAGGTTTATGCAAGAGAAAAACGTCCTCAAATATGATTTTCATTGAGCTGCATGGAAATATTTCAGTGTGTGAGAGACATATAATCAAATCCAATCAAAAGTATACAATCAGATATAATTCAGATTGAAATATTTGAAATTATTTTATCTTAATGCAAAACAATTGTTCAGTGTATATGTGGCATAATTGTACAATTCTTTAGTTCAGTGCACATGTTCTTCTGGGGTAAACCTGTGCATCTTTCACAAAAATGTTGGACTCCATTTATAAGGCACACTGGATGTTCACCGCAGAATGCCATGGTTGTGCACCAGTTTGCCTACATCAGTGATGGGTAACATTAAGTTCCTGGAGAGCAACAAGAGTGGCCCTCCAGACTTCAAAGGGGCCACAAAGAGGAAGGAAAGAGGACAGTGTACACCCATCTCCTTTGGGTATGCCATGTGACCTCCCAGCACTGTGCAGAGGAAGTCATGTGACACAGAAGTTAGATGTCCCGTTCTAATAAGATCAGGACCAGACGGCTGAGCGGTGGCACAAGCGGCACATGGGCCATCTGTTGCTCAGCGCTAGCCTAGATGACTTATCCAGCAGCGCTCTGAAAACTTTAAGTTGGAAAAAGGAAAACTCACACAAGTCTAATCTCCTATCCCTTTAGAACCACTCTTTTCATTAAATTAAACTTTCATGTTATTCTCCTAAAATGCTTGTCTTAGCCTCACATTCTATCACCTAGAAAACTAGTGCAAAATGCATCCCATTTAAATTGCAGATCTCTGCCAGCTCCAACCTGGTGCAAAATATAAATAGTTTTGTGGATTGAAAATGAACAAGCACCCTTCTACTCAGCAAGGGTGGTCTCTATAAATGCACCCTCTTCACCCCTTTATCTCCTGTCAATAATCTATCTCTGCAAAAAGAAATCTATTTTTCACAAAACCAGGCGTACTTGGTGGAAACGTGGTCGCGCAGCAACACTATAGAGATTGCGTAGTGCACCTCAGCCATTTTTGTGTTTCTTAAATCAGGACCATTATATAAGCCACAGCTGATATAATGGTTACTATTGATGGATGAATGTCTATAGCTCACAGGACAATTGTTACACTTACTATTTACTAAGCTAACAAGGATTTATGGCACAAACTGGCATTTTTCCTGGAGAGGGGGTGAAGGGAATACTGGGTGCACGGCCCGCATCACAATGTCATTTCACTGATATTTCTTCAGGTAAAAGCAGAATCCCAACAGAAGCCAAAAAAAAAAAAAAACCCATGGACTAACAGCCGGATAAAACAACACTTTCTCAGGGCAGATATGGGATATAAACACCCAATGTGCTGTGAGAAAGTATGGTTTGATCATGTGAAATAGTTGTTGGTCCAGGGATTTTATTGATCCTGGCCTGTTCTGTTGAATTGTGATGCTGCTTTTATCTGAATAAAGATCTATGAAAATAAAGTGTAGGTGGCACGCACCTATTTCCTTTAATCTATTTCAACAACAGGTCTGCAATATCCTCTGTGTCAGCGGTGGAAGTAGGGGTGTATACGGTGGTACGCCATACCGCCACTTCTCCTATAGCCTTCATTGTACAACTATCAAACTCCATTCACTTACAGTCTCATTACATTTTTCATACCAACACTTCGACCACTGCTCTGTAAGATGTTTGGCATAACTTACAGAGCACACATTGCCTACATCAGTGATAGGCAACAGGCGGCCGTCCAAACCTTAACCTGTAGCCACCAGCTCATTCCTACTTTATTGTCAGATTTGTTTCTTATAGCTCATAGTTGCCTACTCTCCCGGAATGTCCGGGAGACTCCCGAATTTTTGGGAGTTCTCCTGGACTCCCGAGAGAGCAGGCAAAAATCCAGGATCCAGCTGTCGCCGTTGTTGAAGATGGTGGGGGCGGGGCGAAATGCTGCATTGTGGCCCCTACTGCGATTGGCTAAAATGCCTAAGCTTGAAAGGGGCGGGGCCTAACAAGCGCACCACGTGTGGCCACGCCCCCCTCGACGGACCCCCTCCCGGACAGCTGCCTTCAAAAGTAGGCAAGTATGTTATAGCTTGTAACACTTATCTAAAGTATCTGCTGATCCAGTATTACAGATAGGTGTCTGTCTTTGATTACATGTATTGTTTTAACTTATTACTGAGAATGTGATGCCCTTGCGGCACATGCGGTCCCTGAAGTGTATGATGCTGCCCATCACTGGACTACAGAGAATGGAAGCTGCCATTTATGGTCTTAGACAATATTCATGTGAATGCATTTACTAAGAACTATCCTTAGAGAGGAATAGAACAGCGACCCAGGGTGGTCTTGGGACCCTCCTGATGCAAGGCCTGCAATCACACCAAGTGACCATTGGTACAGAGTGAGTGTTCACCAAAGGGTTTAATAAACCTTAGTTTTCTGAGAGTTTGAAACACTCTGAAAGCACCCTCAGTGCAATATACAGTGAGTGTTGTCACCCATGACTCCGAGACATTAGTGTATTATGGAGAATTGTATATTGTTTCCCTAAGATTACCAAATAAGAGGTTTTGCAGGAAGTGCCTAACTCTCTTTTACTCAGCAAATACTACCATACAAATGTTTTTAAAATCAGGTATTTTTAATGTAAAAGACATAAAGGGCAGGTGGAAAAAGTTTTTAGAGTATCCATGACAACATGCATAATTACAGGAAACAGCCATAAATTAGAGGACATTAATGAAAGTTCAAAACTATAAATCTCTATGCAGCTACAATAGCATAATTATATATAATGATTTACTTTACCAGTGACATTCAAAATTACATTACAACTAACATTTATACACACAGATATTTATTCACATTTTTGGAAGACTAAGAACCCAGTAAAACTGATTATTCATGATGAAAAGGATACGAGTAGGTTTTGGTCCGTTGGTCCTGCATTCTTATTTCTATCAACAGCTTAACAGAAGGGTGTAAAGTTATCTCATCTCTTCCACAGTCACACAAATTTTAACAACTCCAAGGAAGAGCAAGTGGCTGAGGCTGTCATGGGTCAGTAAGTTCAGGGTATGTTCTCTGGAAATCAATGTGGCTTGAGGTATATAAGGTTACAGTACAGGGCACTGAGATTAATAAAAGGTTAAAGTGCAAGTTAGATAGGATGGAGATAAAGCAATATCAGTGAGGTGGTTTAGTATAATGAAATGATAATTGGTAAAAGTAACAGAATAGTAGGGACAAAGTGAGCTCAATGTTGAGGTAACGTAAAACTTGACAATGGTTCTGTAAGGTAATTAATGTCAGTGATGTGTTGCGGAAATTGCAAGTCAGAAGCGTTAATGAAGTGTCAATGTGATAAAAACGACACTGTGGATGTGTTAATGAGTGTACATGACATTCAGGTGAGAGTCTGATGACATTGCCACTTTAACAGTGAACCAAAACTAACATGAGTCTGTGACACATATATGAGAAGGGGTTTAAGTGACAGGAGTGAAGAATGTAAGGGGTACAAAATATTAAGGAGCCAATGTGTAAAGGTCAGACAAATGTAACTGTCACTAGAGATCAGTGAGGGGTTATAGTATACAGGGATATGGATCAGTGAGGGGATTATAGTATATAGGGGTAGGGATCAGTGAGGGGATTATAGTATATAGGGGTAGGGATCAGTGAGGGGATTATAGTATACAGGGATAGGGATCAGTGAGGGTATTATAGTATATAGGGGTAGGGATCAGTGAGAGGATTATAGTATACAGGGGTTGGGATCAGTGAGGGGATTATAGTATATAGGGGTAGGGATCAGTGAGGGGATTATAGTATATAGGGATCAGTGAGAGGATTATAGTATATAGAGGTAGGGATCAGTGAGAGGATTATAGTACAGAGGGGTAGGGATCAGTGAGGGGGTTATAGTACATAGATATAGGGATCAGTGAGAGGATTATAGTACAGAGGGGTAGGGATCAGTGAGGGGATTATAGTACACAGTGGTAGGGATCAGTGAGGGGGTTATAGTACATAGATATAGGGATCAGTGAGAGGATTATAGTATACAGAGGTAGGGATCAGTGAGGGGATTATAGTATATTGGGGTAAGGATCAGTGAGGGGGTTATAGTACATAGATATAGGGAACAGTGAGAGGATTATAGTACAGAGGGGTAGGGATCAGTGAGGGGGTTATAGTACATAGATATAGGGATCAGTGAGAGGATTATAGTACAGAGGGGTAGGGATCAGTGAGGGGATTATAGTACAGAGGGGTAGGGATCAGTGAGGGGATTATAGTATATTGGGGTAGGGATCAGTGAGGGGGTTATAGTACATAGATATAGGGAACAGTGAGAGGATTATAGTACAGAGGGGTAGGGATCAGTGAGGGGGTTATAGTACATAGATATAGGGATCAGTGAGAGGATTATAGTACAGAGGGGTAGGGATCAGTGAGAGGATTATAGTACAGAGGGGTAGGGATCAGTGAGGGGATTATAGTACACAGGGGTAGGGATCAGTGAGGGGGTTATAGTACATAGATATAGGGAACAGTGAGGGAATTATAGTATACAGAGGTGGGGATCAGTGAGGGGATTATAGTATATAGGGGTAGGGATCAGTGAGAGGATTATAGTACAGAGGGGTAGGGATCAGTGAGAGGATTACAGTATATAGGGGCACACAGCGATAGTACAGAGTTAGGGTCAGTAAGTCACAGCACCCCTCCAGTCCATGGTATGACACCGGTCAGTGTGCGGTCTCCAGTGGTCCTGTATCTCCGCTCAGGCTGTCCCCGGTATCATGTACCTGTCAGTGTGTTCTCTCCATCTTGTTGCCTGGGGACCTAGCTTCGGTTGCCAGGCACAGCGAGGCTCCGCCCAGCCACTGACGTCATGTCCGAGCCGAGGCCCCGCCCCCCGCTGGAGAGGAGTGAGGTGATCACGTGTGTGGCCGCGAGCCGCGCTGTAATGTTATGTCCGTAGTACAGGTGACTGATGTACAGACACACGTGACCCGGCCCTGCCAGCACCTGGGCAGTGTGTGTGTGTGTGTGTGTGTCACATAGGTCACATGACACCAGGGCGGGAATCTCCTCAGTCTGTGAACAACGTTGTAAAGTCTCCTCGTACTTAATGTACTTCAATGTCCCTCGCAGATACATTGGGACACACTACTGTCCAGGCTGGGGGTGGAAACAAACTACCTGCAGTTTGCTTAATTAGCCATTGTTAATTATTGAAGTCTCAGATAGAACCATAAATTGAAACACATTCTGGTTTATGTTGCCTAATGTCATATATACCAATACCACTATTACCCTGACAGCATCTACTGAGCCAAATACAAGAAAAGGGGATGTTACTGTTATTTTTTTTCATTGCACTGCTTATTGTTTATATATAGTGCATATAATACGCATCTCCATGTGCAGTGTCTTTATACCAGGGAAATACTCTGCTCCTTTCACATTAACTATACTGGGCCACAACCTGTGTCCTCTTTGAGTGAAGTCTATAGCCTCTTGCAGGGATCCCCTGGTGAAGTCCAGTGGGGGTTTTAGACTCATTGGCAGTGTATTTGGTTGTACCAATCCCGCCTGGGATTACTCAATCAGCTCTCTATTCACTTTGAACTATTCGATGATTCATTTTTTTATGTAAAGGACCAGTGTAGCATTCATCATCTCGCTGCTTTCTGGTCAGTCCCTGACGGGGGCTTCTCCCATCTGGGAGCAAGATGTCCCTCTCCTCCAGGACACTCCATTCATCAGTGCCTTCCGGAGGTTCTTTGACAAACCAGTAAGAGTCGCATCAGCGGCATCCTCCATCCTCTGGCTCCAGCAAAGAACCTCAACAGTAGAAGAGTATGTCGTCCAATATCGGACTCCGTCCTTTGAGTTGACATGGAACAACAAAGCCCTCCGAGCCATCTTTGGAAAGGATTGGCAGATCACATCAAGGAGGCCCTAACATCTAGAGACCTCTTATGGTTACTAGGTCACATGATTGACGCCTGCATCAAATGTCACATTCGGCTAACTGAGAGGACAGCCGTAAGAGGAGGTCTCAAGACCCGTCACCCAAACAAGCACCCCATCACCAACCACCTCGTTATCTATACGAGGAACCCATAGAGCTGGGCTGAGCAAAATTTACCCCTCAAGAGCTAAAAAGACCGTTTTAAGAATAAGCTGTGTGTTTGTTCTCTGGATCAATTGCTGGAGAAATGCCACAAGAAATCGGGTCAAGGCCGTGCCTAATCACGATCAGGGAAGCCGGACTAGACAGTTATTCAGTAAAAAATAAAAAACTTTCCCTGAACCCAAACTCTTCATGGTAACCATCACCCTCAGTACCCCAGGGGTAAAACCAGGGTACAGGTACTTATCAATTCTGGAGCAGTCGGCAACTTCATTTCCTGTGACATTGCCAAAGACAGGGGCCTTCAACTTCTCAAATTACCCCGCCCATTCCCTCTGATCTCCGTGGATGGGGTAACATTCTAAAATTATATATTTACGTCTTTTCATTCACTAGGCCTATAACGGCCAAATATTTAAAAAATAAAGATAAGTAAAGTGAAAAACAGAGAGGTTATCTCTATGACAGAGTCTCCAGGCGAAAAGTGCGACAGGTGAGACGTCAGTTCTGATGTCACAGACCCAGCAGTGGCTGTGCGCCTCCTATCACCTATGGAGGAACAATGTTTTTTCCGATAAACTAATTTAGAAACACATAATTTAGGGAACATTGAAGGAGATCTAACTGAATTCATAGCACTTTCAATGAGAGACTAGAAGAGGATTTTAGTGGCGGACAACAGTACCGCTTCCCTGACGAATCATTAACTATTTGTGATACACCAAATAGTGGACATTAGCTGTACAGCTTACAAACAAAATATTGTCCTTAACAATAGCACAGAATAATAGGTGCAAGTAGTATCTTATCTACATAGAGACGCATTACTCTCTTAATTGTGGGACACTGAATAGCAGGTATAACCTGTATTGTACTTACACAAATGCAACAATGTTTCAGTGAACAGTGTTCAGTTTCTCCTAGTAACTTTAAATAGTAGGTGAAATTTACACCTTATTTATATTAATGGGTATTGGTTCGCCTACATAGTGATACAGTAATTCATAATTGGGATAAGCAGTGATAATATCACAAATATACATCAAGAATATATATATTTTAACTGCATAGGTGATTCACTATGATGTGAATATACTGATTGATAACAACGCTACTGGAAATGTGATTCAATGATAAAATTTACTATCACACTTGTAATAAAATATGTCTGGGTAAATACCTCTTAATTATTATCATTATCTTTGACTTATTAGGTGCCACAAAGGGTCCGCAGCGCCGTACATTACATATACAGAAAACAGAACCAAGACACAACATGATACAAAAATATATACAAACACAGGTGACAGGGTAAAGCAAATCAGATTATATCTGGGACAGATAGTGAAAGGGAAGGTATAAATCAGCGAGAAGAAGGCCAAAGCTTAAGAAAACAGTTATCAAAGGTGTTATTATTTACTTGCAATATAAAACATATAAGTGTGGGTCTATATGGTTATGAGATAACAATAATTATAAATACTGTTGAAATATGACACATGTCCCTCTCCTATTTGCATAACTGAGCCATATCTGGTGTCTAGTATATAAAGTTCAGGTGATCAATATACAAAGTATATCCATGCATGGTTTCTAGTATTCAAAACTCAACCAAATCTGGTAACTAGTACCCATTACTGAGCCATAGCAAATTGATGGCTAATCAGGAGTTGCACCTGCTAGGTGCTGTTAAAAACTTGCTAGGCAGTTCCCTCTCTCTCTTTCACTTCATGGGGAGCAGGTGTGATCCCTGCTGAGCGACACTGATTTGTTACCAGTAAGTGTTATTTTGTGTGTGGCACTGGCCTGGTGTGATATTGTCTGGCTGATGCATATGAAGTGCAACCATTTACCTCAGGAAACAACACCTCTAACTCAATCTTACCACACTATTCTATAATAAGCTAACAGAACTCCAGTTCTTGACTTGCCTATACTGCAGCAGTCAGTTAGATGTTTAATGCTGAACAGGAAATGGAGCACTATCAGCTCCATACAGTGATTGAAAACAGGCAGCCCCCAACCTGACAGACTTCACCTGCTGCTCCCCCAGCTTTACTCCCACACACTGATGTGTTCTCTGCGCTATGTCATAAAGCAGAGAATAAGACAAAACAGGGAGAACAAACAGCAAAATTCAGAGATAGAACAACTTTACAATAGCCTCCTACACAACATGACAAAAGGAACAACTGCATAAGATTTATAGGCACATTTTGCCTGGAATGTAACTAAATACAGCAAATATGTCAATCAAACTGGCATATATTATACACGGTATAAAGATCTAAAGGGAACTTTAGGATTTTTAATTTTCGATAAGCTGGAGAAGATCTAGAAATTTAAATGACAGATGAGTCAACAGTCATATGACTTCCAAATTAAAAAAAAATTAGCTACAGAAAAATGTTCCTTTTAATATGAAAGATGTAAAAATTGCAAATATGTGAACAAATTAATTTCCAGATAAGTCCTGAAAAACACACAAAATTCATGAGGATATGAAACATCGGGAGTCGTGTACTGTCTTACTTGTCCGTGTAATTTAAAGTACTTTTGGATAACAAGTAGGCCATTAAAACAGAGGATTTTAGAATATGCAGTCTCTATTTGTATAGTTTTCTTTGTAACACAATCCAGATATAATATATATACCTCCTTATGGTGAAGTGGACTGAATAATGAATTCTAACTTAAATATGCAGAGAACATAGTAACTCTTGAATGCTAATACAAACTAGAGGATATATCACGATCATCAAATAAAAATGTTTTTCTCTTAAACTGGCAGTATTAAATAAGGAGACAGAACAATAGTTTACATATATATGAGAATATCGAAATCTCATCTTGGAATAGGATAGTATTACACATTATATATTAAAATGGATTGAACTTATACCTTCTAAATATTTGGATATTAGACAAAACCGAGTTTTGCATTTTGTCAGATGTTAAATTTTATTTTTTGCACAATTTCTTTATATTTGATTTTAATTAATATTTTTCTGAAAAAAAAAAGGATCTGTTACTGGCTAATTCATATGTGTTTTAATAATAAAATACAGCTTATTAATTCTAATAATTTTCAATATAATAGAGTACATAAAACCAAATGAATCTCCTTTTTCTTTGTTTGTTATGAAGTCCTATGAGTTATTATTATTATTATTATTAATATTTATTTATAAGGCGCCACAAGGCGTCCGCAGCGCCGTACAGAGACAAACAAAATTACAATACAATGGGAGACAGCACAGTACAGTAAACACAGCAGCTCAGTAAGCTCAATGCACAGCTAGAGAGGGCGGGGAAGGGGGAGGGAGGATCCGCAAACGACGGGGCCCAAGAAGGAGGGCGCGGAAGACAGGGAGACCCCCAGGGAAAAGGAGGGAGCGAGAGTGGACGTGGGGTGGAGGACCCTCGAGGAGGAGGGCTAAGTAGCTGGAGAGCAGAGTTAGAAGTGGTGGAAACAGGAGGAGAGATGGCCCTGCTCAGAGGAGCGTACAATCTAAGGGGAGGGGTGGACAGACAGAGAGACACAGGGGAGAGAGGGAGAATAGGGGGACAGAGGCAGAAGATAAGGTAGGAAGTTAAGTGGGAGACAGAAAGGCTTTAAGAAAAAGGTGGGTTTTTAGGGCCCGTTTGAAACTGGACAGATTAGGGGAAGTTCTGATGGAGGGAGGGAGCTTGTTCCAGTGGAGGGGGGCAGCGCGGGCGAAGTCTTGGATACGCGCGTGGGAGGAGGTTATAAGGGGGGAAGATAGGCGACGGTCAGAGGCAGAACGGAGAGGGCGGGATGGAGCATGAATAGAGAGGAGGGTGGAGATGTAGGGCGCAGTGGAGTTGGCGAGGGCCTTGTAGGTGAGTGTGAGGAGCTTAAAGAGGATTCTGAAGGGGAATGGGAGCCAGTGAAGGGCTAGGTAGAGGGGGGAGACAAAAGAGGAGCGGCGAGAGAGGAAAATAAGCCTAGCTGCAGCGTTAAGGACGGATCGAAGGGGATCGAGATGAGAGTAGGGGAGGCCAGTGAGGAG
This sequence comes from Mixophyes fleayi, assembly GCF_038048845.1. Lineage (NCBI taxonomy): Eukaryota > Metazoa > Chordata > Amphibia > Anura > Limnodynastidae > Mixophyes > Mixophyes fleayi. Next base: position 34,885,267 of record NC_134403.1, on the reverse strand, counting down.
GAGGTTGCAGTAGTCTAGGCGGGAGATGATCAGAGAGTGGATAAGGCATTTGGTGGCATCTTGGGAGAGAAAGGGCCGGATGCGAGCGATGTTGCGCAGATGGAAGCGGCAGGATTTAGCAAGTGAGAGGATGTGGGGGCCAAAGGAGAGAGAGGAGTCGAGGATGACACCAAGGCAGCGAAGTTGGGGGACAGGGGAGATAGAGGTGTTGTCGACAGTAATGGAGAGGTCAGAAGGGGATGGGGTATGAGAGGAAGGAAAAACTATGAGCTCAGTTTTGGCAAGGTTAAGTTTGAGGAATCGAGAGGACATCCAGGAGGAGATGGCAGAGAGGCAGACGGACACCCTAGAGAGGAGGGAGAGAGATCAGGAGAGGAGAGGTATAGTTGAGTGTCGTCTGCGTAAAGGTGGTAGCTGAAGCCGAAGGAGCTGATGAGTTCACCCAGGGAGGAGGTGTATAGAGAGAAAAGTAAGGGTCCCAGAACAGAGCCCTGAGGGACTCTGACTGGAAGGGTGGATGGGGGGGAGAGAGACCCAGAGGTGGTGACAGAGAAGGATCGGTGAGTAAGGTAAGAGGTGAACCAGGACAGGACTGGGCCGGAGAGGCCGAAAGACTGGAGGGTGTGAAGGAGGAGGGGGTGGTCAACGGTGTCAAAGGCTGCAGAGAGGTCAAGGAGGATGAGAAGGGAGAAGTGGCCCCTGGCTTTTGCAGAGAGGAGGTCATTGGTGACTTTAGCCAGGGCAGTTTCAGTGGAGTGGAGGGGGCGGAAATCAGACTGGAGAGGATCAAGGAGGGAGTATTCAGAAAGGTAGGAGGTGAGACGGCTGCAGACGAGCCTCTCGAGAATTTTGGAGGCAAAAGGGAGAAGAGATATGGGGCAATAGTTTGAGAGAGAAGTGGAGTCGAGATTAGGTTTCTTAAGAATGGGGGATACAAGAGCATGTTTGAAGGAGGAGGGGAAGATGCCAGTGGAGAGGGAGAGATTAAAGAGGTGAACGAGGTGGGAGCAGGTGGTGGGGGAAAGGGAGCGAAGAAGGTGGGAGGGGATGGGATCCAGGGGACAGGTAGTGGGGGGGGAGGAGGAAATGAGAGAGTGGACTTCCTCACCGGTGGTGGGACGGAAGGAGTGGAGGGGAAGGTGGTTTGGGGGTGAAGACAGAAGAGAGGGAGGGGTGGAAGAGAGAGTGGAGGAGGAGATTTCAAGTCGGATGGCCTCGATTTTAGAGGAGAAGAAGGAGGCGAAATCGGAGGCAGTCAGGGAGGAGGGAGGGGAGGGGGCCAGGAGAGTGCTGAAGGTGGCAAAGAGGCGGCGGGGGTTAGAGGACTGGGAAGAGATGAGGGATTTAAAGAAAGATTGTTTAGCGAGTGAGAGGGCAGAGCTGTAGGATGAAAGGATGAATTTAAAGTGGAGGAAGTCAGCCAGGGAGCGGGATTTTCTCTAGTGACGTTCGGCGGAACGGGAGCATTTTTGGAGGAAGCGGGTAAATTTGGAGTGCCAGGGTTGGGGTTTGGAGCAGCGGGGGTGGACGGAGTGGGCAGGGGCGACCGCGTCCAGAGCGGAGGTGAGGGTGTGATTGTAGAGGGAGACCGCCTGGTTGGGGCAGGCCTGGGAGGAAAGGGGAGAAAGGAGGGTATCGAAGGAGGAGGACAGAGAGGCAGGGTCAAGAGCGTCGAGGTTGCGTATGGACAGAGTAGGTTTGGGCAGGGGGAGGGGAGCTGGAGAAGAGGAGAGAGAGAAGGAGAAGAGATGGTGGTCGGATAGAGGAAAGGGAGAGATGGAGAAGTCGGAGAGATTACATAGGTAGGAGAAGACAAGATCAAGGGAGTGACCAAGGCAGTGGGTAGAGGAGGAGGTCCATTGGGTGAGACCAAGGGAGGAAGAGAGGGCGAGCAGTTTGCTGGAAGCAGGGTAGGTGGGGTTGTCGATGGGGATGTTAAAGTCACCGAGAATGATCGAGGGGAGATCGGAGGAGAGGTAGTGAGGAAGCCAGCTAGCAAAGTTGTCAAGGAAGAGGGAGGTGGGGCCAGGGGGGCGGTAGATGACAGTGACGCGGAGGTGGATGGGGTATAAGAGGCGGATGGAGTGAGCTTCAAAAGAGGAGAAGGAGAGGGAGGGTTCAGGGGGAATGACACGAAAAGTACAGGTGGAGGAGAGGAGGAGGCCAACTCCACCGCCTGGGCGGGCACCAGGCCTGGCGGAGTGGGTGAAGGAGAGGCCACCATAGGAGAGGGCAGCGGGGGAAGTAGTATCAGAATCGGAGAGCCAGGTTTCAGTAACGGCAAGAAGGTTAAAGGAGTTGGATAGAAAGAGGTCGTGGATAGCAGTCAGCTTGTTGCGGACGGATCTGGCATTCCAGAGGGCACAGAAGAAAGGGGGAGAGGAGAGGGGGGAAATGGGGATGAGGTTAGCAAGATGAGCAGCGCGCGCGGGATGGTGGGGAGGAACGGGAGAGGTAGGGCGGGGGGAGAGTATGGGTATGGAGTGAGAGCGGGGAGGCATAGTAGGGAGAGAGAGTAACAGAACAGTGAGATAGTGGGGACAGTGAAAAACAGGTAAGAACAATGGCAGGAAGACAATGAAAAGGTGGAAGATAATAACGAATTAGGGCGTGGAGGGCATGGAACAACAGTACAGTGAGATAATAAGGACAATGAAAACAGGTAAGAATGATAGCAGAACAGTAAGATAATAAGGACAGCGGATAACAGGTAAGAATAAGCAGGGAGACAATAGCAAGATGGAGGACAATAACCAATTAGGGCGTGGAAGGCAAGGAATAATAGAAGTAGAGGTAATAAGGACAATGGAAATAGGCAAGAATAATAACAGGTAAAAGTAGTTGCTGGTAAATATAAAATCAGGAAAAAACAAGATAAAGGCATATAAATAGTAGAATAATAACAGGTAAAAAGTAGTTACTTGTAAATGTACAATCAGGAAAAACAAAATAATGGCATATAAAATAATGTTTTATATGCAGTTGATGCAGTTAAGCCAGGGATTCAGCAGGAGAAGGGTTAACTGACAAGCCGGGTCGGTACACAGTAGATCAGTTGCTGCGGATAAGCCAGGGATTCAGCAGGAGAAGGGTTAATTGACAAGCCGGGTCGGTACACAGTAGATCAGTTGATGCAGATAAGCCAGGGACTCAGCAGGAGAAGGGTTAATTGACAAGCCGGGTCGGTACACAGTAGATCAGTTGATGTAGATAAGCCAGGGAATCAGCAGGAGAAGGGTTAATTGACAAGCCGGGTCGGTACACAGTAGATCAGTTGATGCAGATAAGCCAGGGATTCAGCAGGAGAAGGGTTAATTGACAAGCCGGGTCGGTACACAGTAGATCAGTTGATGTAGATAAGCCAGGGAATCAGCAGGAGAAGGGTTAATTGACAAGCCGGGTCGGTACACAGTAGATCAGTTGATGCAGATAAGCCAGGGATTCAGCAGGAGAAGGGTTAACTGACAAGCTGGGTCGGTACACAGTAGATCAGTTGATGCAGATAAGCCAGGGATTCAGCAGGAGAAGGGTTAATTGACAAGCCGGGTCGGTACACAGTAGATCAGTTGATGTAGATAAGCCAGGGAATCAGCAGGAGAAGGGTTAATTGACAAGCCGGGTCGGTACACAGTAGATCAGTTGATGCAGATAAGCCAGGGATTCAGCAGGAGAAGGGTTAACTGACAAGCTGGGTCGGTACACAGTAGATCAGTTGGTGCAGATAAGCCAGGGACTCAGCAGGAGAAGGGTTAACTGACAAGCTGGGTCGGTACACAGTAGATCAGTTGATACAGATAAGCCAGGGATTCAGCAGGAGAAGGGTTAACTGACAAGCCGGGTCGGTACACAGTAGATCAGTTGATGTAGATAAGCCAGGGATTCAGCAGGAGAAGGGTTAATTGACAAGCCGGGTTGGTACACAGTAGATCAGTTGATGCAGATAAGCCTGGGATTCAGCAGGAGAAGGGTTAATTGACAAGCCGGGTCGATACACAGTAGATCAGTTGGTGCAGATAAGCCAGGGATTCAGCAGGAGAAGGGTTAATTGACAAGCTGGGTCGGTACACAGTAGATCAGTTGATGCAGATAAGCCAGGGATTCAGCAGGAGAAGGGTTAATTGACAAGCTGGGTCGGTACACAGTAGATCAGTTGATGCAGATAAACCAGGGATTCAGCAGGAGAAGGGTTAACTGACAAGCCGGGTCGGTACACAGTAGATCAGTAGATGCAGATAAGCCAGGGATTCAGCAGGAGAAGGGTTAATTGACAAGCCGGGTCGGTACACAGTAGATCAGTTGATGTAGATAAGCCAGGGAATCAGCAGGAGAAGTGTTAATTGACAAGCCGGGTCGGTACACAGTAGATCAGTTGATGCAGATAAGCCAGGGATTCAGCAGGAGAAGGGTTAATTGACAAGCTGGGTCGGTACACAGTAGATCAGTTGATGCAGATAAACCAGGGATTCAGCAGGAGAAGGGTTAACTGACAAGCCGGGTCGGTACACAGTAGATCAGTTGATGCAGATAAGCCAGGGATTCAGCAGGAGAAGGGTTAATTGACAAGCCGGGTCGGTACACAGTAGATCAGTTGATGTAGATAAGCCAGGGAATCAGCAGGAGAAGGGTTAATTGACAAGCCGGGTCGGTACACAGTAGATCAGTTGATGCAGATAAGCCAGGGATTCAGCAGGAGAAGGGTTAACTGACAAGCCGGGTCGGTACACAGTAGATCAGTTGGTGCAGATAAGCCAGGGATTCAGCAGGAGAAGGGTTAACTGACAAGCTGGGTCGGTACACAGTAGATCAGTTGATGCAGATAAGCCAGGGATTCAGCAGGAGAAGGGTTAATTGACAAGCCGGGTCGGTACACAGTAGTTCAGTTGATGCAGATAAACCAGGGATTCAGCAGGAGAAGGGTTAACTGACAAGCCGGGTCGGTACACAGTAGATCAGTTGATGCAGATAAGCCAGGGACTCAGCAGGAGAAGGGTTAATTGACAAGCCGGGTCGGTACACAGTAGATCAGTTGATGCAGATAAGCCAGGGATTCAGCAGGAGAAGGGTTAACTGACAAGCCGGGTCGGTACACAGTAGATCAGTTGATGTAGATAAGCCAGGGAATCAGCAGGAGAAGGGTTAATTGACAAGCCGGGTCGGTACACAGTAGATCAGTTGATGCAGATAAGCCAGGGATTCAGCAGGAGAAGGGTTAACTGACAAGCCGGGTCGGTACACAGTAGATCAGTTGGTGCAGATAAGCCAGGGATTCAGCAGGAGAAGGGTTAACTGACAAGCTGGGTCGGTACACAGTAGATCAGTTGATGTAGATAAGCCAGGGATTCAGCAGGAGAAGGGTTAACTGACAAGCTGGGTCGGTACACAGTAGATCAGTTGATGCAGATAAGCCAGGGATTCAGCAGGAGAAGGGTTAATTGACAAGCTGGGTCGGTACACAGTAGATCAGTTGATGCAGATAAACCAGGGATTCAGCAGGAGAAGGGTTAACTGACAAGCCGGGTCGGTACACAGTAGATCAGTTGATGCAGATAAGCCAGGGATAGATGGTATGGCCTTGTCCTTGGAGTGATGATGACACTACTTTGTACCCCCACAATAATTTCCCACTGTCTTCACAAGTTTTTAGATGTTTTATAATTGTGGACAGATAATTGTGTGATAATTGAGTTCAGGAGAAAAAGCAGGTCCATCTTTCTAATAGATACTTTGGGGTATATTTACTTAACTGCTGGTTTAAAAGTGGAGATGTGGCCTATAGCAACCAATCAGATTATAGCTGTCATTTTGTAGAGTGGATTAAATAAATGATAACTAGAATATGATTGGTTGCTATAGACAACATCTGCACTTTTTCAAACCCGCAGTTTAGTAAATATACCCCTTTATCTCTATTAGTGAAAACATAAGTCTTGTGTCATTTTTATGAAATCTAAAGCAAAAACATATACAGTATAGGAACCTCCAACTGAGCTTTACATAAATGCCAAATATGAACATAATAAAATGCCTCTTATTAAATATACTTTTGAACATATTAACAATGTTTGCTAAATAATATACATTACAACTATTTATACTATACAAGATAAAACAATAATTATTACAATACATACAGCACTCTAATATACAAAGAGGTTTATATTTTGATCAGAATCTTCATAACCACAAATTAGTCACACTGTTTTTAAAAGTTTGTATTTTTCAAAATGTATTTGAATCACACAAGCCACACAGAGATCACATATAATCCATATTCATTCGAACAAGAAAATGATAAAAATAATGATAAAAATGTATTGTGTTTGAATGTTTTATTTTATAAATATATAATACATATTCGGCACCTCCTACACATTCAGAGCAGTATTAATAACACTTCACTTTAATTAGATATTTTTTTTATCAATTCATCTGTATTTATTTTATTTTAAAAGAGGCATATTAAAACTATAATAAAGGAAGTGAATTCTTGATGTTTGGAACAATAGCTGTAGAAATTGTACAATGTGGAAAAAATTGCTTTTATTCTTCTGGTATTACACAATATGTAATTAATGGAACAAAGCTTTCCTGTGGACAAAAGGAATTATGAGTTCAAGCAAATATTTTACATGAAAGATCTACTTAAACTTATTAAAGTATACGCTAATGCATGTTCCTCTAAATAAAGCATCATTTACAACGGTGTACGCAACCTTCTGATTAAAGATATGTGGATAGGCAGACACATCTATCAATCAACCTAGTAACTAATCTGATTGGATATCCCATTGAATAATTCTTCTCTAGATATACTAACCCTGCAGAGTCTACAAGATTATTTCAGGGAGCAAGCAACATGAGCGCAATTTACCCGAGGTTTAAGATATGACGTGATTTAGGGTGTTACTATTAACAGACTAGAGAAAATTAATTTTAGTTCATTCAAACAAATAGGCTGGCTAGTGGAGAATTAAAACTTTAGTATAAATTCAACTGGACCTCTTTAGTTATCATTTCACATAGGGAAAAAGCAGTGTGTATGGAAACAAAGCGGTATCCTTACATCACCATGGATGCACGAAAAAGTGCGGACTATGATCATTGTATTTTTTTAGTCCTGGGTGCAGCCCAAAAAAAGTCCTGTAACCGGGAATGGGAGGATGTGATGAGAGTGGATGAGAGACGCAGATCTTGTGTAGTACGGAGGTGTCGAGTCTGAAGATATTTTGAGACAAGTGAGGAGATGTATGTCGGTGCAATTTTGTTGACGGCCTTGTATATTAATAAACAATAGCTAACAGCAGAGACTGCGCTAATCCTGATTGCAGCTAATCCTCCTAAGAGAACCACACTAATGTTCCCAAAAAAGTAATATTAGATAAATATAGGGTAGGAGTATCACAGTGCAAACAAGAGTGTTCACATATGTAGGTATATGTATTTACCCAACAACATACAAAAAAACATCAATACATATAAACATTGAATGAAAAATATACTCAAATTTTCTGATGATACATTTCTTCAGTCATATGTTCAGATTCTTTTCTCCAATTTTTCAGATGAATGGTGCATGATATAAAAAACAAACAAATATACCATAGTGTGATACAGTTTAACAAAAATTAAACATAAACTTGATTTTCTTCTTAAAGTGTTTTCAACTGATTGAGTCCACGGGCTAGATTTACTAAGCTGCGGGTTTAAAAAAGTGGGGATTTTGCCTATAGCAACCAATCAGATTCTAGCTATCATTTTGTAGAAGGTACTAAATAAATGAAAGCTAGAATCTGATTGGTTGCTATAGGCAACATCCCCACTTTTTAAAACCCGCAGCTTAGTAAATCTAGCCCCATATGTTTTCTCTAATGTGATTGCACTTACTAGAGAACAAAAAAATATTCGCCTGTAGTGTTAATAACACATTTGTTGTATTATAATGTTGAATCCATCACCACAACATCCTTCTGTGAGAACACTAACAAGATATATAATATTAAAGAGCTTGATATCAGGTTGTCTTTAAATCCCCATGGATGTATAGATGATTTTTCTTAAGTGAGAGTATGCATACAAAATAATTTCTGATGCATCACAATTAGCTGTAGAAATATTTATTGCACATCATAGTAATAAAAATATTTAAAAGGAAGCACTGGAACAACGGTATGATTGGATTCCTACCAGATAGGAGAAAAATGTAGGCTTAGTATGTTATAAGTCCCCGGGGTTCAGCTCACATCTCACTCCACTGGAAGATAGATGGTGTAACAGGAATCCAAAAAGCTGTCAGTTTGGTAACCCTTTTCTTCCAACGCGTTTCGACCCTCCAAATACAGGTCTTTTTCAAGGATAGCCTTGTATATTAGTAGAATAATTTTATATTGGATATATATTTGTGTGCTACATGAAAAAAACAGACAGTATTTAACCTATGTGCAAAATTTGCACCCCTTGCATTGTAACATGGTTTTGTCCAGGAGACTACTTACTCAATTTTTTTTTACTTGACTTTCTTTATTGAATCAGGCCCTTTGTCATTAAGACTGTTTTTGGGATATTGCTTTGAAAGTCACCCTTGTCTGGAAATTAAATTATTTTTAAAAAAACCAAAACAGAAAATATTACTAGAATCCCTTCAACACCAAGGGCTTTATTTACTAAACTGCGTGTTTGAAAAAGTGGAGATGTTACCTATAGCAACCAATCAAATTCTAGCTGTCATTTTGTAGAATGTACTAAATAAATGACAGCTAGAATCTGATTGGCTGCTATAGGCAACATCTCCACTTTTCAAACTCGCAGTTTAGTAAATATACCCCCAAATAGTGTATTAGTTTACAGGGAACAGTTAAAAAAATCAAAATGTAATAAAATTATGTAATACAAGTCCATGTGAATAGCTAAAATAATTGACCAAACTGGTAATTAAGAGCAAGTGAATTCTTTTCAGATTTCAAAGAAGCTGTGAGCTTCACAAGTGAGACTTTTTTTCCCTCATGATTAAATCCAGGCAGTAGAGCTGGCGCTGTCTGTGCTGAACAGCTACCAGCAACCCTTCGCTCCAGGATCTGCGGTCTGTTGTGTTTTCAAACGAAAATCTGAAGGCTCTTCAAGTGTTTGCAATAATCTCCAAATAAAAGATGATGTACTTGTGTGGCGCTGCATTGGTCTTCTGCCACATTATTTTTCATACAGGAGAAAGTATTATGACCAGCAATTATTCCCCCCCTTCTGCAAAGGTAAGCAGTTCAATATATCTGTCCTCTTCATGTGAAATGGATCAACATAACAATAAACACAATGCATAGCTCAATCAGCATAGAAACAAATCATTGTTTTAATAGCAGCATATAGCTAGCAATAACTACTGTATTTTTCATGGGCTTTGCATTCATTTTACATTAGCATTTATTGCTGGACTTGCAGACTTTAAAACAAGGTGTTTTATTTCCCTTTATTTGATTAAATATGTATTTTCTTATTTAAATAGAGGTGAGACATTTCTGTTTTTCCATGTCCTTAAAATCCTATGCATAGTGCACCCGCCACTGGTAAATATATTTTATGTCGGTGCACTAAACGCACTTGACGTCTGGCAGTTAACTTATTTTGACAGGCTCCCTGTTATTTTGACTGACCGGTAATTCCATTAACTCAGAAGCTGGAACAGGGAACGTTAGACACTGCAAGACTATAACTTGGAAGAAAGACACAATACACGTCTACCAGGAATTCTGATTCAGCTTGGTACAATGTTCTTATTTGATGATTATTAAATAAGTTATATTAATAAATAAATAAGTACAACAAAAAGCATGCACTAGTTTGTAAAAAGTGCAGCTATTTCCATTATTTCAATAAACAAGTCTCTTATATAAACACTTATGTAGTGCAGTTTGATGGTGATATTTTAATGTTGCTGATTCTTTAAGACATCATCTTGATGCTCCGTCAACATGTGTTTTCGTTTTCTGGTTTTGTTTGTAATGTCATCTTGAGAGACAGTGTAGCAGTTTTCTGTTTATTTACTGTAGTGTTAATACTTTTTTTAAAAAAATACACTCTTGAATAATAAACATTATGTAAAGCACTTGGAAATGACTAATTCTGAATAGATTTCTATGCGATTGATTGATTTCTCTGCTAGGGTAAAATTAAAATAAATAAATAAAATATTAGAACAGTTAAGCTTAATAACCAGCTTAATATATTATGAGATAATCCCTGGTTTCAATCAGACAACTGATTGGTTGCTAGGAGTTACAGCATCTTCTGTGCACCAGTCTCTTATGACATTAAACTTAAAAAATTGAAAGACTTTGTATATGAATACACTATTAGATGGTGCCTTTTGCATTATGTATGCCTTCCCTTGGGAGACACAAGGTGCGTTGTGGGCATCATAACTCCAGGGCGCTACAAATGTCTCATCATTTTCATACAGGGTTTGTTTTTTGTGCAGAAGGAGCTCAGATAAACTTCTCTGGTCTGTTTGCAGACATAATGCACTAAGCACTATGTAAAATCAGTATTGTATAAAACATGTCAGGTTCTGTTTTGTATTTGGTGGTACTCTATGTTACTACTCCTGCCCTGTTTCCCATACTTGCCAACCTTTTAACATGAATACACTATTAGATGGTGCCTTTTGCATTATGTATGCCTTCCCTTGGGAGACACAAGGTGCGTTGTGGGCATCATAACTCCAGGGCGCTACAAATGTCTCATCATTTTCATACAGGGTTTGTTTTTTGTGCAGAAGGAGCTTAGATAAACTTTTCTGGTCTGTTTGCAGACATAATGCACTAAGCACTATGTAAAATCAGTATTGTATAAAACATGTCAGGTTCTGTTTTGTATTTGGTGGTACTCTATATTACTACTCCTGCCCTGTTTCCCATACTTGCCAACCTTTTTAACATGAATACACTATTAGATGGTGCCTTTTGCATTATGTATGCCTTCCCTTGGGAGACACAAGGTGCGTTGTGGGCATCATAACTCCAGGGCGCTACAAATGTCTCATCATTTTCATACAGGGTTTGTTTTTTGTGCAGAAGGAGCTTAGATAAACTTCTCTGGTCTGTTTGCAGACATAATGCACTAAGCACTATGTAAAATCAGTATTGTATAAAACATGTCAGGTTCTGTTTTGTATTTGGTGGTACTCTATGTTACTACTCCTGCCCTGTTTCCCATACTTGCCAACGTTTTAACATGAATACACTATTAGATGGTGCCTTTTGCATTATGTATGCTTTCCCTTGGGAGACACAAGGTGCGTTGTGGGCATCATAACTCCAGGGCGCTACAAATGTCTCATCATTTTCATACAGGGTTTGTTTTTTGTGCAGAAGGAGCTTAGATAAACTTCTCTGGTCTGTTTGCAGACATAATGCACTAAGCACTATGTAAAATCAGTATTGTATAAAACATGTCAGGTTTTGTTTTGTATTTGGTGGTACTCTATATTACTACTCCTGCCCTGTTTCCCATACTTGCCAACCTTTTAACATTGAATTCCGGGAGATCCCGGGCAGGGGGCGTGGTTGAAGGGTGGGAGGGGGCGGGGCGCGGTCAATCGCGTCATTTTGGCCCCACCCCGGAGACAAAAACTTAATTTTGTCAGGGGAGCGGGGCCAAAATGACGTGATTCACAGCGAATCGCATCATTTTGGCCATCAAATAGCAGTATGCGGGATACTTGCCTGCTCTCCCGGGAGTCTGGGAGACCTACCCGGATTTCGGGAGTCTTCCGTACATTCCGAGAGAGTTGAAAAGTATGCTGTTTCCAGCGGTGTTGTTTATGTCCCTATGTGGTGAACCCACATTGACACCATCATCGTTTATTTGTAAGACGCCATAAAACTCTGCAGCAACGGACAGTAAGAGTTACATATCATACAAAATACAACCGCATGTAACAAGACAACATGTACAGGCAAGACTGGCGAAGGAGGTGCAGACATGAGACAAATTGAACAGAGGGCCTTGCTCTTGAGAGTCTACAGTCTAGAGGTACAATGTGACGTCCACAGGACAAGGTACTGACGATTGTTGGAACAAGCCCAGCGCAAGTGGTGTAGCGCAGAGCAACTTTCAACTGTTGAAGGTTTAGGCCACAGCACATTGATCGAATGGGACACTCAGGGATATATTTACTAAACTGCGGGTTTGAAAAAGGGGAGATGTTGCCTACAGTAATCAGATTAGATTCTAGCTGTCATTTTGTAGAATGTAGTAAATAAATAACTACAATCTGATTGGTTACTATAGGCAACATCTCCACTTTTTCAAAACCCCAGTTTAGTAAATATACCCCTCATTGTTAATAAACTCTGGATTTTACCTCAACATAGCAAACGCCACTCAGTACTTCATTTTATGTTTTTGGGTGGAGTCCTCCTTCAATTGCTCACATACCCTATAAAGAACAAATGTTAGATCATGCTTAGTGTATTTAAGGGTGTAGTTGTCACAGCATTATATTATTTAATTGAATGTTCAGTAAAACAATGCATGCAGACAGTTTAAAAATAAAAATTACAGTGTTAAATGTGATTTTGTGGAGGCTTGACATTTTAAAAAGTATTTATTTCGTGTTGGTAGAGAGCATATTTGGAGTAGCCTAGCTTGATCTACTCACTGACAGCTGCTTCCATTGCTGTGTAATAATGTGCTGTTAGGAAGTTTTCATGTGAATTCTATTCCAAATATTTGCCAAGTTCCAAAACATAAATTATATCACACACTTCTCTGCACAGTTATCTCCACAAGGTGACTGCCTTAGGACAAACACCCGTTATTTCACAGGGTTTCCACACCACGACGCCAGAGTGGACATTACCAGCATGCAAAGGTGTGGCTAGAATTTTAGACAGTGCTAGGTTGCTCTATAACAGTGATGGCTAACCTGTGACTCTCCAGGTGTTGTGAAACTACAAGCCCCAGCATGCTTTGCCAGTAGATAACTAGCTGATAGCTGGCAAAGCATGCTGGGGCTTGTAGTTTCACAACACCTGGAGTGTCACAGGTTAGTCATCACTGCTCTATAGATTGGTGTACATACACTGTGAGAGTCCCAGAAAGGGACAGACACACATAGTAAGAACATACTTGCCAACCTTTTTAAACTTCTTTCTGGGAGATCCCAGGCAGAGGGGGCATGGTTGGAGGGCGGGAGGGACGGGGCACGGTGAAACGCGTCATTTTAGCCCCACCCACCGCGACAAAATTACGTTTTTTTGTTGCGGGGCAGGGCCAAAATTACGCGATCCACCGCAAATCGCGTCATTTTGACAGCAACATGCCATTTGCGGGATATTTGCCTGCTCTCCCGGGAGACTTACCCGAATTTCGGAAGTCTCCCAGACATTCCGGGAGAGTTGTCAAATATTAGTAAGAAGGCACAGATGCACACAGGTGGCAACAGAGTTAGAGAGAGAGGTACACATTGGAGATGGGGATAAGAACACAAAGGGGGAGCAGATTATTCATCATTGTTGAACTGTATAAACTGTTGTGGCAGGAGCACAGTATTTGGGAATTAGTTTCTTTATTTAATAAATAGTATTCACATTTAAGAAGTAGCAATCCTTCTTCTCAAAATCATCCCCACATTCAATTAATATTCCCCAAACCACACCAGCATTAAAGAAATAGGAACCACTCCAGCTTGAAATTAATATTCCCATCCTCCCGCTTTAAATTAATAGGCTCTGCCATAACCCCACTATTAAATTAAATAGTCCCTACCATCAAATAAATAGCCCCCACCTATAAATGAAAAGCTCCCACCCACCATTAAATGATTAGCCCCATCCTACCTTGAAATTAATAGCTCACTTCCCCACCCACATTACATTAAGAGTCACCCACCTCCCCCTACACTTACATTATATTAGAAACCATTTCACCCCCTTCCCTACACTTGCATTAGAAGCTCTGCTCTAACACACATACATGAAAAGTTCCTATCTATTCACACTTACATGAAAAGCCCCCTACTCCCACTCTTACATTAAAGACAGCGCACTCCCTTTCCCCCACACATACATTAAAAGCTCTATCCCTGCAAATCTACCTTCCACCATCCGGTACTTGTTTCCTGCCACCTGCACACATGAGACAAGGATGCATACTCTGCTCCCCCGCCCCCCGGACAAATATTGTTGATACATTTTTGTTTGTTTCACACCTACAAATGACAGACAAACAATCATTGAAAAATAGTTGGACCAGTCCCAGCTAGGTGAGCTATATATAACCCCTTCTTAACCCTTCTTACTGGAAAACCTGGTGAAACCCAGCTAGCAGTTATGGATACTGGGGGTTAGCGCGCCAGGGAGAAGCTAAAGGAGATGGACTTGGGCAATGACCTGTCAGTCAATTGCCATGCCATCTATTTAGGCTCTCCAATGAGAGCCTAAATAGAATATGAAATGTCAGGTCCCTCAATAAAATATCAAATTGATAAATAGAAATGTACATGCCTTCCCCTAAGATGAAGTTTTTTTTTTATTTAAAACATTTGGTCAATTAGTATTGTATTGTCGGTGATCCTGTATTTCCTGTCTAATTAGGCAGGTAAAAAACAAAGGTGTAGGGTGTAAAATAGGGAAAGTTAGGGGATGGAAGAACCATTTAGACCAATACAAAATATTGTAATATTAACTTTGAATAAACTGCCTTCAGGGGCAAAAAACACACAAGGGTGGTGAAGCAGAGATACCAACTATACACTGAAACAGCCATAGTCACATGTCTTTCGGAATGAGATCTGTTATTGCTATAATCTCATGATATTTTGTATTTAAATTTGTGGGAGGTTATGACTGGTTTATTGAAGGGGGAGTTATGTCTCTGGGATATATCTGAGAAAAGTTAAGAAAGGTCAAATCTTATGGAATATTTTTGAGAAAACTATAGTTGACACTCAGGGGACATTTCCGCCCCCCACGTTAGCACGTACACTGCCCTTCTGAATGTCGTCCCCATTGAGCGGGCTTATAAATCTTGTGTGTGACCAGACAAATTGTCAGCTCTTGGTCCTCTAATTAAAAGACTGTTCATTTCTTCTGCCTGCCCCAGGCATACAGATTATTATACGTAAGTTTATTCTCTGTAAGTTCATCCCATTTGTCTTTATAACTGTTGTGCATTTATTATTTGTATGTCAATTGTTATGCTTGATTTTATTTCCAACTGCCCTGCTTGATACTCTAACGAACCCTTTAGCCTTTTTATGAAGAATATTCCACCATGTTAACCCTTTGAATACTGGTGTGTGAATTGTTAATACATTTGACTAACAACCCTAGTGTGTGCCTGCGTGTACCTCTGTGTATCAGAGTCTTGAGGTGTTAAGGGTTAACCCTTTGATTGCTGGTGTGGGCATTGCTAACCTGTGTGCAACCAGAAGGATTGTGTGCCAGTGTATGACAGTATTTTGGGGTCCTATTGCTCTTATTCAATAGGCGGTGGCAGAACCTATGTGTTTGTGGGTATGTGAGCGCTGTTTTGGGGGCGATTCAGTAGATCTATAACCTGTGTGATAGGTAAGAGAAATATTGAGCGCTGGAATCGTGTGTAACCTCATACAGTAAACACCCAAAGTCACGGAAGCTGGGAGCGCGTTCATGACAAGTATAGTAGTTGGTGCCTGTGAATCACCCCGGATCCGTGGGAATCCATCTAACCTTAAAAAGGGCCCTTAATCTCAGTAATAAGTTAAGACAATATATTTAATCAAAGTAACAGACACCTATCTGTACTAACATATCTACAGGATTTTTAAACAAGTGTTACAAGCTGCAACAAACACATCTGACAATAAAGCAGGATGGAGGTGTGGGCCGCAGGTGAGGACTCGGAGGGTCATCACTGCCCTAAATTTATAAAGCGCTGCATTTTAGCAAGTTTTGTTAATGAGCCTTCTTCAAATGAATTATAACTAAAATAGTATTGAAAATTGCAGAATATGAAGTTAAATCATACAGCTATTATTCTTGGACAATTTTACAGCACAACAGAGCAGTGCCCCTTACATCCATGCTTATTATGATTTTTTTTTTAAATTTAGGATTTACTCTCAAGGAGATGTCCAGCTTCAAAGATCCTTTCAGCATCTCTCTGGTAGCAGTCAGGGGGGTTCCTCCTCAGTTATCTGTAACGACAGCTCTAAACACAAAATGACAGATCATTCTGTGGTGGTCGAGTACTGATGGGAATCCTTCCCTTACCTTGTCTCCCAGATACGAGTCAGGTTCTTTTCTCTTTTGGATATCCGGTGGTCAGGAGATAAATACTTAATGAAAGGGACAAAGATTGGTCAAACAACTTGATTTTATTGAGAATGCGGTAAGGATAGTTTTGGTAAGCCACCGCGCCACTGACCCCTTCAGCTCAATAGTAATGACAAAATAATGCGTCTGATCAGCATAGAGCACAATAGCATTTAACATATAACATACACCTGGTGAGTATAAGGCAGAATAACGATAACATCTTCAATACACATTGTCTAATAAGGCACACTGGTAATCACAGTTACTACTTTCACGTTAACAATATCTGACTGGTGATGATGCAATAACCATCAATAATAACCCATCAAGACTCTTACGGTCACTACCGCGCCCACTAGAGGGCTACTTCTTATTCAGGTATTTGGGGTACCATGCTATTCCCTATGGGTCAGGCGCCCCACTTTTAGCATCTACTGCTGAGTTAACTTCAATTGCAGCGGTACCACTAACACTGAATGTCACACCTTCAATATTAATAAATCAGTTCTTAGGTAAATCACATAACATTAACATAATCTAAAACATTTGGTGCACCAATATTATCCCCGGTAACGTTACCATATTTTCCACTCAGTCCTGGGCTGACCTGTGCACAGGAATTTGGGTAGTGTTCCAATGTCCTGCAGAGGTTTCCATCAAGGGTTAAGTATTATAGTAGAAAGCAGAGCTGTTGCTCATTTCAGCCACAAGATGGCGCTGTTCTCTCAACAGTCAATGAATCTCTATCAGCACATGTACTCTGCAGCAGGGTATAATGTCCAGATATCAACACACAGGATATAGCTGAAACGACCGTCTTAATTGTTCCCTGCAGCCTGTGTATAGGTATGATCTGGGGGAAAAGCTCTCACAATCCTTCCTTGTACAAGAATGCAATGTCAGTGTTGGATAGATTCTCTCATCACTCTTCCCTCTGACACTGGGGTGTGTGCAATACACTGCAGCCTGAGGTTTTACCTTGAAAAGAGTTCTGTAGTTAGTGAATACTGTCTTTGGCGCCCCGCTGCGTGTCCCCAGCTGTTCTCTGTCCGCTTTGCTGGCAATATCACAGTTCTGGCAGCAGCTTATCTTCTCTCTGCTCGACTGCACATCCTCCCCCTTGTTCCTTCTACCATGCTGCTCTCTCTTTCTCCTCCTTCCTGCACAACCTCTTCCTGTTACTCCCCCAGCCAATCAGGGCCTTCATCCTCCTCCTGTCAATCACTCCTGGGCACAAGTTTTCAGGAGCACAATTAACCCCTTCTAGCACTGCATTTTAAAAGCGTTTATGCACTCCTCTGTGCTGTTCAACAGGGCTTTGGGGTACCACAATTCTATGAGAAATGTCATATAGTGCAGGTGTTCTGTACTGGGAAAAGAGCCTCTTGGTATTGGCCAATTGTGGCTCCAGTCCTTTGTACTTGAGGCTCATTTTACAGCATGGAACGCTTACCCAATTGGAAGCTTCTCCTAACCTTATTTCTGTAAGGGTAACAACCGAGGGAGCCCCACCTGGCTGCGAGTAAGAAGGGGAGAGGAATTTACAGGTCAGAAGATACCTCTAACATGTGGACAGCTAAAATATAACGATTCAAATCTATAACCTGTGTCTGGTGAAAGTTTTGGAAATATTTTAGATAGCAAATATATTTTTTTCTTGCATTTTAAAATAAGGACACGAAGTTCAGGTGTCAACATTCCATTTCTGGTAGAACCTGCTATTGTTTCATCTGTCTATCAGTCTGTGGGGTTTATTTACTAAACTGCGGGTTTGAAAAAGTGGAGATGTTGCCTATAGCAACCAATCAGGTTCTTATTATCATTTATTTAGTACATTCTACACAACGACAGCTAGAATCTAATTGGTTGCTATAGGCAACATCTCCACTTTTTCAAACCCGCAGTTTAGTAAATATACCCCTATGTCTCAGATAAACATGGCATCATACATTCTGAAACTTTGCCACATTAAGAAATGTATAGTATAGTAATTTATATTACAATAAAAACATGTGGCAAAACACCTTATAGTCAGAGGTCCCTATCATGCAACCAGCTTGCTGCGTTTAATCTTACAGTAAATGTTTACTTTTTAGGGGAATGTCCTTGTTGGCGCAGTTTCAGTCAATGTTGTGGGAGAGACTCTGAAAAACGTTACCTCATCAATAAAGAAGAAAACCAAATCTACTAATGTAGCGACGAGTGAGGAGAAATGCTCTCAGATATGGAAAGACATGTCTTTGATATTGCGAGAGAAAAAACTCAACATTTGCAGTAAGTAGATTTTTCTCATGTAATGCGATGAATTATGAAAAAAATTAAAAATGATCAATACAGAAAATAATAATTAAGAAAGTGGCCCCCTCCTCATTGTCACCAGTGGCAATCCGGACTACCGCCCATTCTGCCAACCCCTTACAATAATCATAAAAGCAAGGATTTGATTGGTTGCTGTGGTTAAGTGCAAATGTTATACTTAAGTGCAATATTTTCTAACATTCTGCTATTTCAAGTGCAATTCCAATCTAAGGAAATACATTTTGTTTCTTTATAGGGAATCTACAACACTCTCTAATTACTTATGCAAGAAGCACAAAGAAAATGATGAAGAATATGATGGAAGAACATCAAAAATCTTTGGAGTTCCTCTCCAATCAGGTGCAAATATTTTAGCAAAAGCAATTTATAATAAAGATAATTCTAGCATTTTTTTTGTTATGAAAATTGGTTTATATACAATTGAAGAAATATTCTGAATATTAACCTCACATCCCTTGATCCACAGATCAGGATTGCTAATGCAATCCTCTTTAAACATCTCACTAATGACTACATTTAGATTCTTGCACAAAGCGTGCTAAATGCACATGTGCTCTTCATATGTTGCGTATGCCTGTTTGCAAAGCATTCATGGAGAGCTCATGAGAATGGTATCAAAATGAGCAGCAATGTATTTGAATAAGGAATAAGTTCAGTGGGGTGCTGTAGGTGCCCACTGCCACTCCTCTTTAGTTTTTGCAAACTTTGTTGCATATAGAGGAAGACAATACACGTGTGTAACATGTGTCTATATGGAACAAGGTTAATGCATACAACTTGTATTACAGCTGACTTTATTAAGTATACTTATCCATCTTATTATTGCACCTGTAGGTGAGTGAATTAACCAATAAGGTTCTTCTTTTGAATGCAGAAGTCTTGAAAAAACACACAGATCCTTTTCTTCATAGACCTATTCAGACGCATGGTAAGAATGTTGGTTTCCCAGAATGTTATTCAACAAGTATACAAATAAAAGATAATAATAAGTAATGTGTACAGGTAATTATTGCTTAATTCAAAGACAGCAAATGGTGACACCTGAAAGAGGTTGGTTAATGAGGAACTCCAGTTCCTTCTTTATATGTAAAAACAACATTTATTGAAATTATATTAAAAACATACATCCAGGTATCAAAAAGAGTCGGCGAATTGATAAAAGACAAAAAGTGATAAAGTATGAAAATTAAGTGATAAAGATAATTAAAAGAACCCCCTCGGGAAGCCGGTCAATAAATTGTTTGTTTAATTAGTGAGTAGGAAGAATGAATCCACTATTGTTTTGTATCACAGAAATTTCACATATTCATTAGTGTACTGTGTTTATCATACATTATTATAGTGCATTCACTTCATATAAGGCAATTACAAAATATATAATTACATGCGCTATACAGATTCAGGTTCAGAGAAACCTGCTAAACATTATCCAAAAAGTCTGAGGACATACGCGGGAGATGTCATCAAGTTGATATGCCTTTTAACATGGCATTAAATATATGAACACTCTAATGTTATCAGGCATGAGTGTATTAATTAACTGAGCCCACTGAGTGTTTGACCAAATGACCTAATGGTATAAACAAAGGGTGCCCTTTATCATTGTGTCTGTTGACATAGCACTTATAAACCAGGTCCCTCTCAATATGGATGTGTTGCAGAGATAGCATATAGATCACTAGCAGTTAGTCCTAAAGTTATCTAGGTAGCATACATAAAGGAGAGTATCATTAAATCATTGTGCCTATTAGCATGGCATTTTAATCCTATTAGGTATGGGTGAGATAACCCACTAAACCCCCTCTTAGGGGGGTATTCAATTGTCGGCGGGATTGCCGAAAATTCCGCGGTCCGCGCACGATTACCGATATTACGGTAATCGTGCGCTGAAAAACATGTAATACGGTAATTTACTCCCTGAGCCGCGAGCTGAAATCCAGCTACAAATTACCGTATCACATGCAGTGCCGTAACTAGACATTTTAGTGCCCTGGGCGAGACAGGGCACCGGCGCCCCCCATCTAAGTGGGAGTGGCATTTGACAAGTGGGTGTGGCCAATGGCCAACCTAATGTGGGGGTGTGGCTAGTACTTTACTGAAAGAATTCTGTTACACATATTTGCAAATGCATGAATATATATATATATATATATATATATATATATATATATATATACACACACACAGTGGTGTGATTCAAATAAATTAATTGTATTGATGACTGTATGGATGGGCAAACTGACCTTCATCAACAATCATTTTGTACCTTGTAAGAATGCTTGAAGAGAGAGAGAGAATAACTATGTTTAGTGATCATGTAGTGATGGTGGCTGTAGTACACTGAGCCAATATCACCCCTCTACCCACACTACACCAATATCACCCCCCTACCCACACTACACCAATATCACCCCCCTACCTTCACTACAGAAATGTCACCCCCATACCCATACTACACTATTGTCACCCCCTCTACCAACAATACACAAATAACAGCCCTTTCCCCACACTGCACCAATGCCAGCCATACTGCAACATGCAGGGGGGAGAGGAGGGGAGACAATGGCTTTCACTTGCATAGGGGTGAAGAAGGGAGGGAGGACAGAAACTTTCATGCACAAAGGGGAGGGACAGAGGCTGACTGACACACAGAGAGAAAGGGGAAAGACGCTCTCACAAGCAGAGAAGGAAATGGGAGGATACAGAAGCTTTCACACTCAGGGATTTGTTGAAAATACAGAAAATGTATGTTTGGTCGTAGCTCCGCCCACTTTTGGAAAGCTCCGCCCCTCCGAACGCCGTGAATGACAGGTATGCCGAAGCTGTCACACACAGGGGAGAGAGACTGTCCCTGGTAGAGGATAGCAGAGAGAGAGGCTGACATGCTTAGTGCCGATGCGTGGAGTATCCAAAGTCCAGCCTTTATAGAGACCGTGGGTTTCTCGGCAGCCTGCTGTCACAGAGCCAGGCATAGAGGCAAGTAGCGGGCGGCTACTGCGCCCCCTTTGGGTGTGCGCCCTGGGCGACGGCACCGCCCGCACCTGCCTAGTTACGGCTCTGATCACATGTATTCGTTTTTCCGCGGCGGGATTTTCGGCGGTCCCGCCGACAATTGAGTACCCCCCCTAGTATGAGAATGTTGCAAAGATAACCGCGTTAAACTACTAGTGATTAGTCCTAATGTCTTAAAGTTTCTAATATGTCCCAGAACTGTATAGTTGTCTATAAATTTAGCGTAGTTAATATAGACAAAAATAGCATTGCCTTAAAGTATAGCACGATCGCGGCTGTGTTCCGCCGACCGGCTTCTCACTTCCGGGTGTGTGACGTCATACGTCACACGTGACCCGACGTACGTTTCGCCACTTGGGCTTAATCATGGGAAATTATTGCTTAATGACAGGGTCATTTTATTGTCATTCGCACATCACAAAAGTATCATTGGGCATTTTCAATCAATAGGTTGCATGGCAGCCCTGCCACCAACTGTAATCCTTCATGCCATTTTGATCCCAGTGAATCTGGGCAGATGCATCTGATCTGCTGCTGGGCCCTAGATCCAAGTGGCAGAATCAGTGTCCAATTTGGCCGCACATGAAAGGGATTAAATTTTAATTAAATTGCCTCCGACAGTCCAGTAAGGAGCTTCTAGATTGCACCTGGCATGACCGAGGTTGTCTAGTGCTTTCAAAAGATGACCAATAGCGTCTTTCTTACACCACATTTACCGAGATGACCGATAATAATCCCATTGATTTTGATCAGAACACTATCAGACGTCCACACACACGTCGATATTGGACCAATTGCCCGGTATTGTCTGTAGCTATCAGTGTGTGTGGCCAGCATTAAATATATGATGAATTATTTACTTTTAAAAGTTTGGAGGTGAGAAAAGACAATTGACAACTTGAGTGGGTTAAACTTTCTCAGACATATGGCAACATGTAGTCATTGGAAAGTGATCTTTATTTATAGAGCTGTTCTCACAACGATTGAAAGGTAAGACAGTGCAGATCATCCTATGTTATAACACATTTAAATATATTATTTTAGTTTTTGTTTTCCATTTAGTTATTAGGTGCTGTGCTTGATGTTTCCACTGTTAATACTGGACAGCCATCTGGCTTTGTTGACATAATAAAAGTCTTTCGTGCAGACTGCTTTTAAAGCATGGGATATTTCAGAGCCAACAAATAGAATGTAAGGTTGCTCCCGCCAGAAAAAAAAGGAGCATTCATCTTCTAATCCCCTGCATAATTCTGATGTTAAACTTGTTAGTATGTAGCACCAGCATAGAAGATGACAATAAGGTATATGCATAGATTGTTTAACTACATGTTACTGTTGAAAGTCTACAGAAGGAAGATTAAATGGCAGCAGTAATAAATATGGCAAGTGATTGTATCGATAAACCAAATTCTTTTTTCTGTACATAGGGTTTGATTGCACTGATATTAAGGACAATTTTGGAACAATTTCAAAAGCTCCAAGTGGAATATACATAATACAACCAGAAGGAACTTATTATTCATTTGAAGTAAGTAAAAATATCCCCATTTTCTGTTTACTGAGCAATGCTCAGTGCTTTCCGCCCTGGTCTCTGTTGGTTCAAGGTTGAATTACCAATTGATAATTGCTATGATCATTTCATTCTCTATATATGGTGTGTTCAGCATGTTTAATCTAGATAGGGGATTCTAGTTGCCAGAAATCAACTCTGCTGAATTCTTCAATGCTCTGATACAGTATACAATAGATTTGTTAATGTTAGCCTACCTGCAATATATATGGTCCACTAAATGTCAGACACACCATTGAACAGGGAAAACTAGTTAAAACAGCATTGATTCTCGAGATAGAAGCTAATAGTTCATGTCAGCTCACTGATCTAATAACTTATCAAATAATCAAACAGTCAAACAATATGTCACCTCTATTTTGTCCGAAAACTAATCCTGACTACCTTTACCAGTCTCTCTGCGCACTCGTGACTTGGAAGTTTAATGTAAGGGGACACACAGGATTCCAGCAATCCAATCTTGCACTTACCTATCCCTTTGGTTACAGCTCTAACTGGTCCCTTCCCCAACATAGACACCCACTTCCTTACCTCTCCTTTGCCACCATCTACGTATAAGGCCCATAGAATGCCTATGACTTAATTACCCAATTGCGCAAACTCTGCGCTATGATATTTAAAAAAGTTAACACTTCCCACACTGGTATTTAAAGGGTTAACACAGCCAAGCAACCAACCTCTTCTAAACAGACAGTGAATTTGTTTAGAGCAATAAGGACTGCACTTATAATATAAAAAGTATAATTCTTACAGGTTATTAAAACAATTATTAAAAGATGACATAACATAAGCAAAACATGTACAATTAAAGGGAGAAAGTTTCACTTACATACTTACTTATAAACGTACATACTTATAAACTTACATACAAGTTGTATAATTTGTGTCAAGGAAAATTGGCTTGAAAGATTGACAGCTTATCAATGTTGATTGATTTCCCAAAATCTGACAATGTCTTGTAAGTGGTCTCATTGTTTAAAGGCACTTTTTTACCTGTCCCCTCTTACAGGGGTTGGTCTCCAGGGGAGACCTGTGACACAGTTTTACAACCACAATTTACATCTTTCCTGTTAAATTCCCAATGCTAATATGTAACATATCTTTTCTGTGGAGTATCACACAGACCAAATTTTATTATTAATAAATTCAAAACAAATTTACCAATCTACAGATGCCAAACAGAGATAGGTCAAGTGTATTAGTTGAGCTGATACACATTTCCTCTCATTTCCTGACAGCATTAGTCTATGTATAGTATGCCCTTCCTCATCCTATTTATGAATATGTATTTGATCACTAATTTTATTGATTAAGTGGAATTTTGGAAATGGAATTACATTTGCCTATATAAAATATAGTAAGCCGTCATGTAGTCACAGAGGCCATGTCTCTTGTTTCAAGACCCCCTGCTAGGTTGGTTTCCTAAAGTCTCTTCAAACCACTCCAGTACCAGGACATAGCTCATCCCATGAGGTCTTTGAAGCTGTTCAGTTCCCCCTAAATGTGACAATGTTATCTTGTGATTCTGGGGTCTGCAGAGCCACAGAATAAACACAGGCCAGTATTTCTGGACTCACGGTTTACACCTTGAATTAGGTCATTAACCCTGTGAGAGAAGGCTTTGCTTTGAAGTAATTTGCATTACATCATAGCTTGCAGAGAAATTCAAATTCTAAATGAATTCATTTGATATACCGTATTTACAATGCAGTCCCATATGATTTTGCTTTATTCACTACAGTTATATTATGGGTTAATCCTTATAACTGTAATTCCTCCATTTTCACTACAGTACACCCTTCTGAAAGCATGTTATAAATGTTGATCATTACAAAGAAATCTGTCAGTGGGGAATAGGCAGAATGAGACTGACCCTGGAGCCACTTTCTATGAATTGATCAAAATGATTAAAAGCTGCCATGTCTTATTAACTAACAGCATTGGAGAGCTAAAAATAAATAACACATGACAAGAAAAAATACTACAAGTGGATAGTGAGTTCCTTAGAAGATATATGTACACCAATAATATTAGATGTACAAGGAGCATCTCAGGAAGTCTCCTTACACCTCAAACACACACGAATGAACTGGAAAATTGCACGTCAAGTAACAATCTAGATGTTATTGGATTCCTTGAAAAAATGTGGAGACCACTGACCCTACGCAGATTATTAAAACGAGCCCACAGGGTCCCAACAAGGCTGCGGCTACCAGGGGCTCTGTCATGTCTAATTCTTACAAGAATTTTCCCCTTGCCCAAATTTTGCTATGGGGCCCGGTGATGTAGTGTTGCACCCTTGGAGGGAGCAGACAGGGTTGCACTCGCTCCTGACTCGTTCTTGCGCTCTCTTTGGAGCTCCTGCAGTCCAGGTCTATATCCACTGTAAAATGTCTGACATTAAGGTTGATGGTAGAAGTTATCCCTATTCACAAATGACATCCTGCTCACGATGACCAAGGTTCTGTGAATCTCTACTCTGATTATTGCAGCAGAGCTGCCAGCACATTGTATCAGTGGCTTTTGGGAACTTGTTTTAGGTGACTTTTGCAGCAATGTTTCTGGTGTTACTAAACATCTTGCGATCCGTTGAATGTAATGTGAATGCAGGTCCAAAAAGATAGACGAGTGCCAAAAGATAAATGGAAATTTTAAAATCCATTCTACCTTATTTAACTTCTGCAAATGACAATCCTAAAATATGTTTTTTTTTTCAGTAAAGATGAAAAAAAAATAAAAAAAAATCCCAGCATGGTAGTGATATTATTTCTGTTTCTCAACAAATAATATATCTCAGTATTCTGTTTACTGTACTACAATATCTTATTAGGCATTTTGCGATATGGATTATAGAGGAGGAGGTTGGACCGTCCTTCAAAAGAGAATTGATGGAACAATTGATTTCCAAAGGACTTGGCTTGAATACATGGATGGATTTGGAGAACTTTCAGGTAATGAAGTCTAAGATATTTATTGGTGGTACAGTGCTCTTTATACCATCCCCTTTATATTGCCTCTGTCTCTTTACACCATGTTTTTTTCTGCATAAAAGTGAATTAATATATATTGATTCCTTTATATACCCCTCTTTTTATAACGGCACCAAAGATACAGTATATCACCAGTTCAGGCTTTTGTTTTAAATCTACCCTACCACCTGGGTAAAATGTTTTACTAAGGCGCCCCCCCTATAGCTGGAGCCTTGGGGATTGGGAAATACTGCTTTGATGGTGTAGACAAATGGACCTCCAACCCCGTCTACCCATTAACGGTCCCATCTGAGCCGGATTGTGAGCAGGGTACAGGTCAATAGTTGGACCGATAGATTTCTATTAGTCCATGCAGTCCCTCTTAGACTGCACAGGCAACACTGGCTTTTTCTAAGGCATAAGTTTGTTTTCAGCAACACTAAGTAGGTAACATGCATTTTGTATTGCTATCATTTTTTTTAAATAGCAACCAACCGGATTACAGCTGTAATTTCTCTCACATAGGGGCATATTTAAAATCATTGTGTTTTTTACACAATCATTTTCTTTCCTTTTTTTTTTATCGCAATGATAAGGAATGAAAGATCGTCACTATTTAACAAAATTGTTGCAAAACAGCAGTTCACATGGACAGATAGCGTTTGAGGATACTGGGACTGCAGCAGATATTGGAGATACACTATATGGACAAAAGTAATCGGACGCTTGACCATTGCATCAACAGAGACTGTAATGACATTGTATTCAAATACATATACTTTAATATGGAGTTGGTCCCCCTTTTGCAGTGATAGCATCTTCCACTCTTCTAGGAAGGCTTTCCACAAGATGTTGTAGTGTATCTGTGAGAGTTTGTGCCCATTCATTCTGTAGAGTATTTATGAGGTCAGGCACTGATGTTGGACGAGAAGGCCTGGCTCACAATCTCCGTTCCAGGTCATCCCAAAGGTGTTTGATGGGGTTGAGGTCAGGGCTCTGTGTGCGCCAGTCAAGTTCTTCCATACCAAACTCATCAAACCATGTCTTTGTAGTCCTTGCTTTGTGCACTGAAGCACAGTCATATTGAAATAAAAAAGAGCCTTCCCCAAACTGTTGCCACAAAGTTGGAAGCATAGCATTGTCCAAAATGACTTGTTATGCTGAAGCATTAAGATTGCCCTTCATTGGAGATAAGGGGCCTAGAGCAAACCCTGACAAACAGCCCCATAACATATATCCCTCCTCCACCAAATTTCACAGTTGGCATAATGCAGTCAGCAAGGTAACTTTCTCCTGGCATCCGCCAAACCGAGACTCACCCATCTGACTGCCAAACAGAGAAGTGTGATTCGTTACTCCACAGAACACATTTCCACTGCTCCACAGTCCAGTGTTGGTGTCCTTTATACCACTCCATCAAACGTTTGGCATTGGTCTTGGTGATGTGAGGCTTGCATGCAGCTGCTCGGCCATGGAAGCCTATTCTATTAAGCTCCTGACACATAGTTTATGTGCTTACATTAATGCCAATGGGAGTTCTGAACTCTTCAGCTATGGAATCAGCAGAGCGTTGGTGACTTATGCGTCTTAGTGGGCCTTGACCCCGCTTTGTGATTTTACGTGGTCTTCTGCTTCATGGCTGAGTTACTGTTGTTCCTAAATGCTTCCACTTTCTAATAATATCACTTACAGTTGACCGTGGAATATCCAGCAGGGATGAAATCTCACATACTGTCTTATTGCAAAGGTGGCATCCTATCACAGTACCACGCATCCTATCACAGTACCACGCTTGAAGTCACTGAGCTCTTCAGAACGACCCATTTTTGTATCACAAATATTTGCAAACGGAGACTGCATGGTTAGGTGCTTGATTTTATACACTTCTGGCAATGGTTCTGATTGGGACACCACAATTAAGAGTTATGGCCAAATTCTTTTGTCCATATAGTGTATCTGCTGCAATGCCCTAAGAAAAAATTTAAATGATCCTTAAACATGCGTCTATCTGCAGTTTTCGGGGGATTTTAATGAAAAAGAATATTTATAAATATTGTATATTTGTGCACAATATTATTAACTAAGCTCCTCTATTTTACTCTCACCGTCAGTTCATGGAACACTTTATTAAGTCATTTCTTTCTTTAGAAAGTTCCGTGCAATATTTTGGCCAGACTGTCCTACACTGACTCATCCAACCCCTCTGATCCATGGCTCTTGCTGCACGCATATGTATTAATGAGCAAGTGGAATACAAGCAGGACATTGTTTACCATGAGAATACTTAACACCACAATCCATTAAACAGTCAATCTTGTGCATATTTGTGTATTTTATTATAGTAATACCATGCAAGCTCTCTCGCATTTGTCAGAACAATATGGCTGCCGGATGCCAATGTTCATTTACAGTCTATAGATAATACATTTTACACTGGCAGATCCTGCAATATGGCTCTTCATATAGGTCACTGCAAATAAGTAGAGAAATCCTACATTTCATTTTGTTACTCATGTGTTTTTTTAAGTACACCTCCTTTTTAAAATAATGAATGCAAATAGTTGTCTTTTATGTTTTTACAGGGGAGTTCTGGCTGGGTCTGAGGAAAACATTTTGCATTCTAAATCAGAAAAACACCAGCTTTATGCTGAACATTGCATTAGAAGCTGAGGATGGCACAATGGCATATGCAACATATGATGACTTTTGGATAGAAGATGAAAAGACAGCCTTTATAATGCATGTCGGGCGCTATTTTGGAACTGCAGGTTAAAATATTTACTATTCTTAGGCATATTTCACTGATGTATGTGCAGATATCATCAGCAGCTATTTATATAGCACTACTAATTCTGCAACGCTGTACAGAGAACTCTCTCACATCAGTCCCTGCCCCATTGAAGCTTACAGTCTAAATTCCATAATATACACACAGACAGACAGACAGAGAGAGACTAGGGTCAATTTTGCAAGCAGCCAATTAACCTACTAGTATGTTTTTGGCATGTGGGAGGAAACCGGAACACCTGGAGGAAACCCACACAAATACGGGGATAACATACAAACTCCTCACAGATAAGGCCAAGGTGGGGAATCGAACTCATGACCCCAGTGCTGTGAGCTAAAGTGCTAACCACTGTGCAGCCCTAGATACTGCATCTACATTTTCAGCGAGCATTACAGAGCTAATCCAACCTGTAGTCAATCACAGCATTAGAATGTTCACAGGAATAGAACAACCTGTATCCAATCAGAGCATTAGAATGTTAACAGGGATAGACCAACATGTAGCCAATCAGAATATTAGCATGTTAACAGGGATAGACCAACATGTAGCCAATCAGAGCATTAGAATGTTCTCAGGTATAAAATTCTGCTTTGTTTTACTGTGCATGTGCAGTAAAGCAGTGGGGAATTCGCAGTGTATAGCGGACAGTATGTGGCCCCCTACTCCTGGAGAGGCAGATCTAGGGTGTGCAAGTGCAACTAATATACAGAAAGGGAATGCACACGTGTAACACGTCTTTCTGAAATCATGGAGATAAGTAAGACGCATCTTCAGATACGCCTCTTAGCATACCCCCAGCTGTACAGATTTCAGCGGGACAGTCCCGATTCTCCGCACCTGGGGACATGTCTGTCCCACGGGTGGGAACATTGGGGGAAGGGAGGTATGTAATGAGCAGCCTTTAGCCATCGCACCATGACCATGCCCCATTTGCGATGTGGCCACACCCCATGTCCTGCTGCCCTCGACAGACATGCTGGGTGGTATGCTCTTAGACCTGGTATTAAGATATATGTTGATGATGATCATGTCTTTACTAGTAAAAAAAATTATAATAAAAAGTTTGAAATAATTTTAATAATTTTGTGCTGTAGGCCATGCACCATTTTAGTTGCCCTCTTTGTACAGTCTCTACTGTATTTATATCCTTCTGGAGATATGGTCTCCAGAACTGAACACAGTATTCTAGATGAGGCCGTACCAATGACCTATACAGCTGCATTATTACTTCTTTCTTTCTACTACTGATTCCTCTCCATATGCAACCAAGCATCTGACTTGCCTTCCTCATTGCTTTGTTACATTGCTTACATGCCTTTAAGTCACCTGATATAGTGACTCTTAGATCCCTTTCCTCATCAGTAGTTTCCATTATAGTGCCATTAATACTGTATTTAGTCTTTGGGTTTTTTAGACCCCAGTGCATGATTTTGCTTTTTTTTTTTTGCATTAAACTGTAGTTGCCACTCTCTTGACCATTAGTCTAGTCTACCGAAAACATCAATCATTTGTTTTAACCCTAACCCATACCCCTACCCACTGAAAGATACTTTATGAGAAATACACTCCCCAATTTCCTATTTACCATCTTTATTGCACTTCTAAATCCTTAGGCATCATCTTTTCTTCAGTCCTGTAGTAATCAAGTAACCAATGGTTATAAATTAAAAAACAAAAACCTGTGAAACATCACAAGACTTGCTCCTAGTGGAGCTGCAGTATGAAAGTGCCTGTCTGTGAGTAGCCAATCAGAGCAGCTTGTCTCTGGAGCATGAGAAAACCGCTGACATATAGACCCCGCGTGGGCTATCCTCCCCAGTACTCCAATGTTTAATTGAAAAAGCCCCACATAGACAATGCAGTACTAGTAACTGCAGGAAAAATGACAGGTCGGGGGCCTGTCAGGTAACCAGTCAGTGGCTTTTCTCTGCTTGGCTAGGGCATAAAAAAGTCTCTTTGTTTGGTTACTTGCCTATATATATGCGAGTTATGAATGAACATCTTTGTATCAATGATGTTCACTGATACGTTTTATTAATGAACTTCATTGATTCATTCTCACACTGTTTATTCCTGTGTACCAAACTGGGCACCAGGGTTTGATTACCTGCACCTACTAATAGGTGTAACTGGAGATGAGGCCTACCCAAAATAGGCATTTATCTCCAGGGGTTGTGCTGCACACCGTCACTGTGCTTGAGTTGCACGTGCATGCCCTGAACCCGATTAACCGGGTGTAGGGGGCCGCAAATACAATTTACGTGGGACTCTAACTTCCACCTACTTGGTGGCCTATAAAGCACTGCTCAAATACCTATCTATGAATTTCAGCTGACAATAGCCAGGCCAGGATATAAAGACCAGAGTTTTTATAAGGCTCTTGCATGCAGAAATCCTGTTGATGAGTGAAGAGACCCTGGTTGGTATTTAATTGGTCTCTTGGAAAGTCGAAGTCACGCTTTGATTGGTGAACAGCACATCTGCGCCCCTTTAAAGGATTGATGAACCTCAGACCACGGAATTACTGTATATGGGATTGCAATACCAAATAAATACAGTAAAAGATAGTTGAGTAAATGTATTGCAGAAATAATAAAAAAAATAAACATTTATTCACTATACGTTAAATTATGTGCAGGTGACGCTATAC
Organism: Mixophyes fleayi; assembly: GCF_038048845.1. Classification (NCBI taxonomy): domain Eukaryota; kingdom Metazoa; phylum Chordata; class Amphibia; order Anura; family Limnodynastidae; genus Mixophyes; species Mixophyes fleayi. The sequence continues at coordinate 34,853,670 of NC_134403.1, read as the reverse complement.
GAGGCTACAAGAAAGAAGACAACCAGAATGCAAGGCCCTTCAGCACATATGATGTAGACAACGACAACTGCTATCCTTCATGCACATCCAATGGCTCCAAAGTGAACAGCTGCAGCCAGCACAACGGCAGAAGCGGCTGGTGGTTCAGTCAGTGCGGTTTGGCCAACCTGAATGGTGTTCACCGGGTGACCAGAGCTGTGGATGTTTCAGGCATTCACTGGGACACATGGAAAGAAAACAATTCACTCATCAAGATTAAGTCGGCTTCAATGAAAATTAAGAGAACTCATTACCCATTTTTTAAATGATTATGTTAATAATTTGGATTGTTAAATATAATATTAGTTATAAATATACAGCACATTTAATTGACATATATTAAATACAGCAAAGTATCTATAAACCTATGTAAAATATCATTTTTTTAAGGTCTATGTATTTTTATATTACTATAAATTGTGGTAGTTTACTTTTTTTTTGCACTACTTACATTTCCCTAATGGACTATAAAGTTTCCACTCCAGAGTATTTTACTGCTAGAAAATTTAATTAAATTCCACATGGCAATTTGCCTCATGTATTATTAATTTTCTAAATTCAATAAACAGAAGCTATAAATCATGATATTAATCTTCCTCATTACCAGGTTTGCACTCCCATTGCACAGATAATGATATCCATTTTTATTTGTGAAAGGTTTATAAAGCAATGGAATTGGAGATACTGTAATGTACGAAATACAGTACCTGTCATTAAACAGTAATCACAGTAATCCTTACTATAAAACAAACAAGTATTAGTACAGCTATGAAAATAGACATTAGAGGAAAAAACGCCTATGGGAAACCCTTACACGGGATATTAATATCAAACATTTTTCCTCGGTTTATCAAACAAAATTTTCCCAATTTCACTCTGTATATTTATTTAAGATAATATATATATATATATATATATATATATATATATATATATATATATATATATGGAATTTCATAGTTTTGCAATGAAGGCAGTAGAAAAAGTGGCTGTATGTTATACTACCGTATACACCCCCACTTCAACCACTGCCCCAAACCATATAGGAAAACAGCGTTGAACCTGGCTCATGGTCACATAACAGACAAACTTTTAGGGACAGAAAAAAAACACAAAGAGAATTGTACAGCGTTTTTTATAGTAAGCAATTCCTAAAGATGTGTCTCAGTATTGTTCTTCCTGTCCTGAGTGCCGGTATCATGCCCCCAGACCTCATTTTAGGAGTCTGCTGTTTCGGTTACCTATAATAGAGATCCCATTTTACAAAATAGTTATGGATCTCGTTGGGCATTTAATAAAATCTGCCCATGTCCATCAGTATATTTTGGTCATAATGGATTATCCTACCAGGTATCCCAAATCAATCCAATTACACAAGACTTCAGACAAAACCATAGCTAGAGATCTAGTCCAGGATTTTAGCAGAGTGGGAGTAAGTAAAAATGATACTTTAACTGACCAAGGTACCCCGTTTATATCAAAAGTCATGAAGGCATTGTGCAGATTATTTAAGGTCACCCAAATAAGAACCTCAGTCTAACACTCTCAGATGGATAGCTTGGTAGAAAGATTCAACAAAATGTTAAAAAATATGTTAAAAAAAGTGGTAGAGAGGATGGAAAAACTAGAATTACTTGTTACCATAATTGTTGCTGGCTCTTAGAGAAGTTCCATAATCTTCTACAGGTTTCTCGCTATTCGATTTGTTGTAAGGGAAACATCCTAAAGGATTGCTGTATATTGCAAAAGAGACAAAGGTGGGGCAACCCAGCCCGTATAAAAGTGTAATAGAACATGTTTCACGGATGCAAGAGAGGATTGCGGCTGTAGTGTCAATAGTAAGAGAGCACATGGCGTGGTCCCAGCAAGCCCAATCAGGGTATATAATCACAATGCACAAATACTTAGCTTTGCTCCTTGGGATTGAGTACTTATTTTAGCGTTCACAGTGGATAGCAAATTTTTATGGTCCATGACGTGGCATGGACCATTTGAAATAATAGATAAGGTGAATGAGGTTAATTACAAAGTGTATCAGACAGGGAAAAGAAAACCTGAACTAATATTTCATAGAAATTTGGTAAAAACCTGGAACCATAGGTTAACCCTGACAGCCAAGCCTGTCCCTCCACTAGTCTCAATAACTGTAGTTACTGAGGTGAAAATAGCGGATACCCTGTCGGCCACTCAAAAGAATGAAGCTAGTTTCTTATAAGGAATAGGGAAATGTTCTCAGAACTATTTGGCCAGATGACATAATTACTGAACCAGGAGTTAGGGTGAATTTAAAGCTAAATACCAGAAGCCAATCGGAAGGATGTGTCATAAGTAAAGTAAAAAATGTTGGAGTTAGACATAATTAAGGAGTCAAGTAGTGAGTCCTCAAAACTCTTGTGTTAACTCAGAAACCAGACAGGAGCTTGTACTTCTACAATGACTTCCATAAACTGAACACAGTATCTAAAATTGAGATCTACTCTATGCCCCATGTGGATAAACTTATTGAAAGGCTGAGAACAGCCAAATATTTCACACACATTGGCATTAACCAAAGGGTACTAGCAAGTACCATTAACTGACTGGGCAAAAGAAAAAACAGCCTTCTCCACTCCAGAAAGACTATTACAATGCAAGGCTCTGCCTTTTGAGTCGCACGGGGCCCCAGCCACATTCCAAGGAACGAAGGACAGGATTTGAAGGCCTCATAGACAGTATACTGCTGCCTATCAGAAGTTTGATTAAGCCACAACTTAATAAAACTGAGGCTATGAGAAACTGGCCCCAACCTGAAATATGAGACAAGTGAGAGCCATTTTTCGGATCACAGGTTATTATCGAAGGTACCGAAGGAAAAACAGTCCTCTATGGTAAAATGGAACCATGAGGCAAAAAAGGGTTGTCAATCATTAAAAGTGGTGTTCTTTACTCAGCCTGTGTTGGTTACATTCGATTTTGACACAGAAATTCAGGTACAATCAGATGCCTCGGATGCAGGGACAGGTGCTGTAGTGTTCCAAAATAGAGATGGGAAAGAGCACACCATAACTCATCACAAGACAGGGACTCAAATTTTAGATATCTTTCAAACCTGGGTGCAGGAACACCAGACTCATGATATGTACAGTAATATAATTAGGAGGCACTCTCAGGCTTTTTCAAATTTTAAAGGCTTTATTCCATAAAAAAAGAGGTCAACATTTCGGGCTTCACACAGACCTTTATCTTGATATACAGGATTTGTGTGTGTAGCATTATTACTATTTACACCTGGGAAAGCCATATTATTTGCAGATAGTCATTGACAGATGCAAATATCCCCTTATGATGATGATGATGATGATGATGGTCTCCGGCACTAGCGAACCTACTGATTGGCTGTTTGAGAACGCTCTCCTGATGCTGACTGGTGCTTTCTTTGTCGCTCGGGCATACAGTACTTTTGTGTGCTTGTTTAAGAGAAACTTTTTATCTTTTGTACATAAAACTGAGAATTGTTTATGTTGTATTAGAGAGGATTTTTAAGTTTTATTGATGGCTAATAGCGAATGCATTTTTGTTGAGCATAAAATAAATGTTTTACAACATGGGCACAAGTGGGACCTAACTGTCCGTGACATTTGTTGGGTGTGAGCCAGGCACATATGCTACTCTTACCGACCTGCATGCATGTTGCACCTTTACATATACACACAATTGCGGATTCTTTATGAAAGCATTTTACACCATCGATTTGGGATGCCATTGGGCCAAATGTACATCAGCCTCTATGACTACTGTTGCTCCCATGCTTTAAAGCCACCTGTGGCTTTCCAGGTATTGTGAAACTACAAGCCCCAGCATGCTTTGCCAGCAGATAGCCAGCCGATAGCTGGCAATGCATGCTGGGACTTGAAATTTCAAACCACCTGGAAAGCCACAGGTTTACCAGGCCCAGTGGCGCACGCAGGGGGGTTTGTGGGTCTCCAGAAACCCCCCTCCCCTCCGCTAACTAAGTGCCCACCATAGCGGCACTGTACTATACAGCAGTCGCGGCGCTGTCAAAGAAGCGTCCACGGCGGTGTATACAGTGCTGCCGAAACGGAGTTACAGCTCTCTCGCGTGTTTTGGTTTTTTATTTTTTTTTTGGTCAGGGGGGAACCCCCTCTGACAATCCTGCGTGTTCCCCTGAGGCCAGTACTAGTAGGTTAATGTTAGTGTATTAAATATTCTCTGTATACAGGGCCTGTGCTACAACTATACAAGTACATTGAATGAGTAACATAACATGACTTGTTCAATGTTTTCAGTTTTCCCTGTGACACCTTCACACTGAGCATCAGCCACTAACATAGAAGGGCAGCAGCCCGGCAGCTTCTTACAGTGCCAGAGACCAAGCACATGCCAATTGTATGTAATTGTCTCACGTTTTAAAGACATATTATCAATGGAATTGTTCCTATTTTCAATATGGATCAACTAAACAGTACAATTCCTATTATTCTTCATATTGAAAGCAATCCTCACTATTAATTCTTATTATATGTGCTTTAGAAGTGGCAATTTGTAAAGGGAGGTTTTTAAAATACAATGAATTGTTATTATAGCTACATGAAAAAAAACCTAATGGTGAAGGCTGTAGTGCGCCGGGGTCAAGGCCTATTTAAGGGTTCTGGCCGCCCTGGACTAACATGCTCGTCACACTCCTCACCTTCCACAAAAGTCTAAATGTAAAAAATGAATTTGTCCTTAATTTAAAATCCGGCTTCTGTCACCCCCTCCCCCACACATAGTAATGTTTGTGTTCACGTGTTTTCAAAACTCAATTCCATTTGGCTTTTTAAACAGATCATGACAATCTTTGTCACTCATTTCATTTTCATTAAAATTAGGACCGTATAGTGGAACGGAGGAGTTAAAGAGCGCTACTGAGTGTAAAGTGGGACGTGGGGCCTGTCCCCATCCTTGTCTCTCCTAATCACTTTCTTCAAGAGCAGACCCGAGGATGACTCATTGTCTTCAGTCTTTACCAGGGGAATACGTCAAGATTTAAACCTTACTAAATTTTTCTTTTATGTTTTCTTTTTACTTTGGAGAACTATTCTCTTATATATTAAAAGTCACTTCAGTTTAAATGTCTATATTATGGAATTTAGCAGGGACTGATGTGAATGAGTTCTCTGTACAGCGATGCGGAATTAGTGGCGCTATATAAATAAATGGTGATGATGATGATTCCTCCTTTTACAATTTTGAACACATAAAAATCTTTCGCTCCCCAAAAGCCTTGTGCTCTAGGCTGTAGCCTAGTCAGACTATTGGACAATCAGGCCCTGGCTGGGGCTGTCCAGGGCCATCTTTTCCATTGGGCACGATGGGCAGCTGCCCGGGGGCCCCACGGGCAAGGGGGCCCCATAGGCACGGCTCTTAATGAGAATAAATAATCCTGCAAAAGAAAAAAACCTGCAAAAAAAACCTACAAAGGTCACTGAGCAAGTACATCTATCTATCTCTATCTCTCTATATCTGTATACATCTATATATCTATATCTATATCTATATCTAGGGGCCCCGGTGCACTGCTTTGCCCGGGGGCCCATAATGTTGTTAAGATGGCCCTGGGGCTGTCTACAGAAGTTCATTTAGAACCAGGTATTTGAGAGCTCAGACTTCCCAGAAATTATTTGCCTGGTTCAGTGATGTGAAGCAGAGGAAATTACAATGGAGAGATTCAGGAAGGCCGGCACCAACTTAACTTGCCAAACACGGAGGTCAGCCAGATACATCTTGTCTTGTCTCCTCTTTGCAGGAGAACTGCTTAATTATATTGTTTTAGGAACTTTAGAGACCAAAGAAGGGTCACTACAGCCTGGTTCCAGAGGAGCTTTCAAGAAATAGTTTTAATTGTAGACACTAATTAGCTACTTTCAGGTGCACTGACCTATGCTTTATACCTAAGTATGTATTACTGTATAGAACAAGCCTGGTCATCCTGTGACTCTCCTGGTATCATGAAACTACAAGTCACAGCATACCCTGCCAGCTATCATCTGGCTATACACTGGCAGAGCATGCTGGACCTTGTAGTTTCACAAAACCTGGAAAGCCACAGACCTGGTATAGTGCAAGATTTTAACATATATTTCAATACATGAGCTCTCCATGATCTGCAAATGTCAGAGACTGTACAAATCTATTATGTATGTTGTTTAGTAGAAATTACAGCACAGTATAAATAGTAGAGATGCTCGGGCTCGGTTTTCTGAAAACCGAGACCACCCGAACTTAGGGGATCCGAGTAGGCTCACGAGCCGGCTCGGTACTTTCGTGCAATCTCGGATCTGAATCGAGGCAAAACATCTTCGATGCGTTGTCGGATCTTGCGGGTTTTGGATTCCAGAAGCACCTCCCTCCCCAGGAGATCCAGCGCCATTGCTCATACAGAAACAGGGGTAGCAGTGTTCTTGTCACTCTCCAGTCTCCAGCGCCATTGCTCATACAGAAACAGGAGGGGTAGCAGTGTTCTTGTCACTCTCCAGTCTCCAGTGACATTGCTCAGTGCCATTGCTCACACAGAAACAGGGGTAGCAGTGTTCTTGTCACTCTCCAGTCTCCAGTGACATTGCTCATACAGAAACAGGGGTAGCAGTGCTCTTGTCACTCTCCAGTCTCCAGTGACATTGCTCATACAGAAACAGGGGTAGCAGTGCTCTTGTCACTTGACAAAAATTGGCTGGAAATTAATGGAAATTAATGTTATTGAGGTTAATAATAATGGAAATAATGTTGGAACAAAAAAAAAAAGAACCAAATTATGTGTTTTTATAGAAAAAATAGGGATTTTAGAAAAAAATAGGGCTCCAAAACCAAAACACAAAGTTATTCCAGATCCAAGACCAAAACCAAAACCAAAACATGGAGGTCAGTGAACATCTCTAATAAATAGACACAGATATAGATATTAAAAGCAAATGTTTCTCTTTTATTCTCATGTTACATACTTTCAGTGTCTCTTCAGGACAAACCATAACTCTTCCCATTGTGTGAATTATATACAGATGTTACAATAAGACAGTTGGAAACAATGCTTTATATATCAATGTATGTAATGTAAATCATGTCAGTGCACTTCTCATGACATGAATGTGGGATTCACAGGGCTTTCCGTTATGTTACATTTATTTATGTTCTCTCTTTACTGCCTCTATTTTCAAGGATAAACCAAAAAGAGCTTAGATGGCTCAGCCAATGTGTTATCATCATCATTTATTTATATAGCGCCACTAATTCCGCAGCGCTGTACAGAGAATATATGTCACTCACTCCCTGCCCCATTAGAACTTACAGTCTACATTCCCTAACATACACACAGACTAGGGTCAATTTGATATGAGCTAATTAATTTCTATTATGTTTTTGGAGTGTGGGAGGAAGCCAGAGCACCTGGAGGAAACCCACACAAACACAGGGAGACCATACAAACTCCACACAGATAAGATCAGGGTTGGGAATTGAACTCATGACCCCAGTGCTGTGAGGCAGAGGCGCTAACCACTGAGCCACGGTGATGCTCAATGCACAGCACTTTATTACCTCAGAAGGTGCCTTCACAAACTACAAGTGTGAATAAGTGTATGAAAAACAACAAGCATGTGCGCACAAGGGGGAGCTCAATGCTACAAGCAGCAAATAACAGTACAGAAGGGGCTGGAGCAGCTGGTTATAATTGCCAGGACAAGGTAAGACGAGCTCATGGTCCTGTGCTTAAATATAAGGATACTGTAATATATACAGACTTTACAATAGAGCGGATACTGGACAAGTTCATTACCTCATATTTGATCTGTGTTTTAAGGACATAAGCTACAAAGCTGAAAAAACTTGCAAAGCAACCCTGGTCTATTGTCTGATAGAGGATATCACTTAGTGTGTGCATTTGTTACCAGATGTGTGTTTTGTTTTTATTATCTTTTTGAAGTATTTCAAGCTTTTTACAGTAAGGGGTAAATTTATCAAGCTACGGGTTTGAAAAAGTGGAGATGTTGCCTATAGTAACCAATCGGATTCTAGTTATCATTTATTTAGTTCATTCTACAAAATGACAGCTAGAATCTGATTGGTTGCTATAGGCAACATCTCCACTTTCTCAAACCTGCAGCTTGATAAATTTACCTCACAACTCTTTTACTTTGGTATTATTGATGGTGGCAAAGGACATGCTTTAGAGGATTATAAAATTCAGAGAAACCATCACTTACATTGTACAAAAATATAACAATAGACACTCCACACAGTAACCATTAGTTCCTAAAGATTTTTATGTACACAATTTTTCAACCCGAAAGCTATTGAAAAGAAAAATCACAAGAGGAGCCAATCAAATCTTTTTGTGATGTTGCCATGGAGACCCGGGCAGACCCATATTCATTGTGTACACGGTCTACCCGGGAGTTTGCCGTGGGTGTCCTGCACTGTCATCCGGCAATATCTCAGGTTCATAAACCCCGGGATATTGCCAGGGCGGCAGTGTGAAAGTGGTATAAGAGCAACATAATCCACTACCGGTGTTTACGAACACCAAATAAATAAAACATAGGGCCTGATTCAAGTTGCAAGTTGTGGTTTAAAAAAAGAACTCAGAACTTGAGCATGGTTCTGACCGTATTCAAATCCATGCGGATGATAATATGTGTTTTTTCGATTTTAATCTGGGTGTAAGTACACTCTGCCTAAACGTTACTTGCCGTATGTTACCAGACAGAACAGATTACAGTATATGCACATGCATATATGTCACATCAGAATGCATGCAAAAAAAAATTATATTATAAAATAAATGAACAATTCTGAACAGTGTAATCATTAATAAAAATAAGGGGGGTAGAAACAAAAATATATAATTTTTTTTCACATTAAATACATGAATACTGTTCTTATTGTGTATTATACATACAATGCGATTTTATGGTCTGTAACAGTTGCATGCACATGTTCTGTGCTACCTAGTGGCATGCATATGTGTACTTTTCCAAACAAACACTAGAGTTGTTCACTGACCCCAGTGTTCTGTTTTTGGTTTTGGTTTTTGTTTTGGATCTGGATTAACTTCGTGTTTTGGTCCCAATTTTTCCCTAAAATCCCTATCATTTTTGCTAAAATCACTTATTTTTGCTTTTTCCCCCCTACATTATTATTAACCCCAATAACACTAATTTCAAGTCATTTGCAGTCAATTTTGACCACCTCACAGGTCACAATATTATTTTCATACACTTTCAAACAATGACTGCCAGACCTATTATTTCTATTTCAGCAATGACAATTAGCAATGGAGCTCTCCTGAATGTCACTGGAGACTTTGAAGAACACTGCTACCCCTCTTTCTTTTCTACTTATGACGCTGCCAACCGCTCTAGAGACGACCAAGAACTGTGCTACCCCTTCTGTGTCCCTCTGTGAAATGGCGCTGGATCGCCGTGGAGGGCGGTACTTATAGAATCCAAAGCTGGCGAGATCCGAGTTCCAGCAACGTAACAATGACGTTTTGCCCGGTTTTTAATGCCGAGGGCGCGCAACAGTACCGAGCTGGCTCGGTTCGGTACTCGGATCTGCTAAGTTGGGGTTTGTTTAGTTCTCGGGGAACCGAGCCTGAGCATCCCTAACAAAGACAGTCATCCCTATCAGTCAGCACTCACACCTGCCCTGTAGCTGGTGCAAATGATAGGGCTTAAACAAGAGTACTTACAAGAAACCCAGGACCTGAATCGGACACCTCTGTGTCGGGAACGACCTTACTGTAGATTGCCTCATTCATTGGTGTAAAGTCCATTTTTGAGCACCGAGCCACTAAAATACACCACGTAAAGGGCCTTAGTGTTTATATCCCTGCAACTTTAAACAGCATTTCATTAGTTGCATCAAGTGTCATCCAGCAATGTATTATATCATTTGGGATTCTTAAAAGTGTTATCATGTTATCAAGCACTAAGATAAGTGGTGGGAAAATATGAGTGAGGTTCATTTTTCAACTCCATAGCACCAAAACATACGGGATTGATCTCCCAACATTCATAATAAATCTGATCAGACTTTTCTAGGGCTTGTTCCAAAAATGTGGTTCAGATAAAAACAAGACTACATAGGAAATTGGGACTCCCAAGCAGTCATTAGTTTTTTTAGTTAGCATTACAACATCAGAAAAAACTGCAGAAGCTTTATAAGCAACAGAATGAATATACCTACACGACTGGCTCACTGTGTTCTGGGAACGGATATCAAGCAAAGGAACGAGAGACTCATTTGTATAGAAGATGTAATTTCTGACGTGGCAACGCCACAGAGTACAATACATCTGGGAATCTGTGCTACAAATTGTATCAAGGAACTCATTGAATATCAAGTCTTAAAATACTTTCGTCCTTGGCTTTGGTACCAGATCGTGTCACTTTATTTCATATAAATATGTGTGTCTTCCTCTACATACTATTATATTAGATTATTACAGCTACAATGACCTTAATCATTTCACTAAGTCCTACATATATGTTTATAGCATTGTTACAGTTTCTTTCTGGTTTGGGTTTTAAAACCCACATTATAAGAACCCACATAAGACATGCAAAATTAATTATAAATGCCGTAAAATTAACTCAATATAATTAAAAGACTTTATGATTCTTTACAGAGCATCTAAATTCCCCCAGGGCTCATCTGTGTGGGGCTGGTTACTTTTAGCAGGAGGGAACCAAAAAATTATTACCCTCCCTATACTCCCTGTTTAAAGGCCCCACGCTCCAGCACCAAAAAGCATGGAAGATCTTCATAGCCACATTGCCACCCTGGAGTTAATTTTGGCTAACTTAATGAATGATAAGGTGCATGGTGGCTTAGTGGTTTGCACTTCTGCCTCACAGCACTGGGGTCATGAGTTCAATTCCCGACCATGGCATTATCTGTGTGGAATTTGTATGTTCTCCCCATGTTTGCGTGGGTTTCCTCCGGGTGCTCTGGTTTCCTCCCACACTCCAAAAACATACTGATAGGTTAATTGGCTGCTATTAAATTGCCCTTAGTCTCTCTCGATCTGTGTATGTTAGGGATTTAGATTGTGAGCTCCAATGGGGCAGGGACTGATGTGAATGAGTTCTCTGCACAGCGCTGCAAAATATGGGGCGCTATATAAATAAATAGATGATGATAGATGATGATGACTTGTAACCGAAGTAACCAAAAGGCTGATTTTAGTGTATAGTGCCAAGACAAATAAAGCATATACCTCTGTCAAGTAACCTCCACCACTGGAAGTGCTTTTTTCAATGACCTAACACTTCTACAACTGAGATTTCAACATTGAGTTGGGTCACTAGCTTTTGAGGTGGCCTAAGAAGTTGGGCTTTGGCCACAAAGTCTTATGGTGAAGTTAGGGAATATCAATTTGTAAATTGTAAAGGTCATAACAGTATCTTTGGAATTCTTATTTCATTGTTACCAGCAGTCAGGTGACCCAAGTGTGTTTTTATTGCCAAGATTTTGAAATTTTATTTTTCCTCTCTTCGTTTGGTAGCTTAGATCTTGTCTGAATTGTCTCCCTTTTCGTAGACTTGCTGCTTAAGACATTTCAAGTTATTTCTGCTTGGTTGGAGAAAAGTAAGTTGAGTTCCTCTCACACAGCCTGAATCGTAAATAGAATCTTTGCTTCAGGTCTTTGTGCAACATTACCAGTGCCTGGTGTTGTTTTATTACTTCTGTAATTCAAATTTTTTTTGTTTTTGGCTCGGAGTGACAAGGGCCACTGTCACTCACCGGACTGTGAGTGCCATTTCCCGTGTGTTCAGGAAACGTGGCCGTCCGCCATCCTGAGGGTCTGCGCATGTGCAGCCCTTATCAAACCTTCAGTACCTGTTGCTTTTAATTGATTGGATGATCAGGCAACCCTCCCTATTTAAACCACCTGTGATCATTACCTGGTTGCCTGATCTTGGAGTCTCATTCCCCATGAGCCTCTGAAGGTGTTCCTGTGTTCCTCGTGTATTCAGCTCCTGCTGATTCCTGTTTCTATTGTGGTTTCCAGACCACTTCAACTCTCCTGTGTTCATCGTGCCTGCACTCAGCTGATTCCTATCTGCTATTACTACCGGACTCCTGTTCGTTTCAACTCTCCTGTGTTCATCGTGCCTGCACTCAGCTGATTCCGATCCGCTGCCTCCGTTACTACTACAGAGTTCCTGATCGTCTCAACGCTCCTGTGTTTATCGTGTCAGCTCTCCGCTGCCTCCATTACTACTACAGGGTTCCAGACCGCCTCTACTCTCCCGTGTTCAGTGTGCCTTCTCTCCGCTGCCTCCACCACTACTACTGGATACCAGACAGCCTCAACTCTCCCGTGTTCTTCATGTTTCCAGTTCCACTTACTACTGCTTCCTGAGTATTGCTTTGTTGATTCTGGATTACCTGCCGTGCGCTGCACCAACCTGATTACCACTTCCACCCTGCAGTGGTCTCTCCTCCTGCCGGCCTTCAGCCGTTCAGGTATCCCTGCACGTCTCTCTGACAGCCTGCTCAGCCTGGAAAGTATGCATACTTTCCATTGACTTTGCTTTTGTATTGCATATCCATCTGGACTGAGTTGTGTTCTCCTCCGGAGCCTCCTATCCACTGAAGCTATTGTTACCATTGACTTTGTTTCCTATTGCCTGGATAGCTATTGTGACTTTGTATACTTCAAGCAGTGCTTGTCAGTTATCGTTGTATTGTGGATATCGTCGTGGGATCCAGTTCTGTGTACCCCGTGTATACTCTGCTTTACATTCATCTCCTCGTGCCCCTCCTCACATATATATAGCAGTGGTACAACTTGCTGACGCAGACCACTGACTCCTGTTCCCTGTGACACCAGTTTCAAGTATCCTCTCACATAGCAGTGGTACAACTTGCTATACGCAGACCACTGACTTCCCCGTTATCTACTTTCACCTGGATTCCATTCCTTCACTATAGACAGCGGTACAACTTGCTATACGCAGACCGCTGACTCTCACTACCTCCTCGCTACTCCTGGACATTCCTCCTCACTATAGCAGTGGTACAACTTGCTATACGCAGACCACTGACTTTCCTCACATTTCCTTGTCCATCTGGTTCCTCGTGTACATTCATCTACTCATTACCAGTTGCTGCTAGTCATAGACTTTCCTCGAGCATTCTCTCACCATCTGCTGTTTCTCCTGTTCTGTTGTCACCCTGCTACCAGAGAACCATAGTACCAACTATATTACTCTGGTAAGTCCATCATCTGGTGATATCCTGGGCAAAGACTCCTAGTGCCCGTGACAGCCACCTTATACACACACCCCACACTTACTGGGGAAAGCTCAGAAGATTTATTTATTTGAAAATATTCTTTGAGGAGTTTCCCCAATTGGTAGCACAATGAGCGATCATTTAGAATAGATTAATTTATTCTCTATGTTAAAGAAAAGGGCAAGTCTTATGAGATCCGAGCAGGGGACGGGGGATTCAAGGGACAGTGGTGGGCCCACATTGCTCAGTCTTCCACCTCCTGTTCTTGTAGCTACCACATCCCGTATTGTTACATCACTGGGAAGGACAGAGGCACACATGGGGAAACAGAGTTACACATACAAAATGGAGACAGGAAACAAGCACAAACAGGGAAACAGAGACCAGGTGATAAAGACACATATAGGGGAATGGTGCAGAGAACTGAAGACACAAGTAGAGGGTGAGACTAATATGGAGGGGGAAACAGAGTCAGGGGTGGGCAGGGGAGGAAAGAGGAAGATGAGATCATGAGTAGGTGGACTGTGCATGGAGCAGCCATGGTCACTGAGAGGGGGGAAGATGATAAGGTCCATTGGACATGATGAGCTTTCAGTGGTGTTGGAACATTCATGGGAAGATAGCGGAAGGACAGTTGGTTACACAAGATAGCACAGAATGGGAGAGGACAGGGGAGAAGACGTAGATTTGGGTGTGCACAGCGTAGAGGTTGTGCTGGAGGCCGGATGAGCAGATTAATTCCCCAAGAGAAGACATTTACAGTCGGACCCCAAACAGATAGAAGAGTGGAGTGAAGGATGTGTGAAGGTAAAATCCCTAAGCAATTGATAGGTAGGAAGATGACCAGGAAAGAACTGTCCCATGAAGGTGAAAGGAGTAACAGGTGCGGAGGAGAAGAGATCAATAGCATCGAAATCGACAGAGAGGTCCAAGGGGATGAGTATGGAGATGTGACCCTTAAACTTTGCTGTTAGTAGACCAGTAGTAACCTTTGCCCCCTTATTATACCAGCTGTTGCCCACTCATTATGTCAAGCTGCACACCATTATTATAAAAACCGGCAAGCCTCAGTATACCGGTCTCACCAGCCGTTTAATATTTCAACTGTTTTCTCAAATTACTAGTGTGCCATCTCCGTGTACCAGCATAGGCTCCTTCAGTATACCAGCTAGTACGCCCTAGACATACTGGCCTCTGCTCCAGGGCTGGCGCTGGCTCTGGGGGCCACATTATGCCAACCTATGCTAGATAAATATATATAAGCCTGTGTTTCCATCATTGAATTAGTCTGCACTCTGAACATGTGCTCCATCATATATTAGTCTGCGCTCACCACATATTACAGCAGTAAGTGTCCAACACAATGTTTTATCAGACCAACACCAATACCAGCCTGTGCCTCCATAAAACCAGCCTGTGCCTCCATAATACCAGTCTGTGCTTCCATAATACCAGCCTGTACCTCCATAATACCAGCCTTTGCCACTATCATGCCAGGTGCACCGCATCGCTTCTTCGGCCTGGTAGTCAATATGACATCAGCCTGCACCCCCTCAATATACCAGCCTTTGCCTGTTCAATGCACCAGCCTGCTTCCCCTTGATGTACTAACTACACCCCTTATTATATCACCATTTGTCCCCTTATTATACCAGCTTTATAGAGATGTGACTGGAGCACAGGGTGAAACAGAACTGCAAAATGGCCACTTTCACACATGCAGTTACAGGTTTTTGGGAATTAATCTCCCTTAGGGCAACAGAGATACACAGCAGAAAACAATTGTGAAATAATCGGAAGTTGGGAATAATTTGTTGCACATCTATATTGCCCAGCAAGTTAATTGCCTGTATGTAAAAAGCTGCTAATTCTAAAATTGTGTGAAAAGGAAAATGGGCATGACTTATAGTTTGACTTATTTCTTCCCAATTTTAAAATGTAAACTGAATGTGATATGTTTGTGATTCTCTCATTCAGAAATTTATTTGGAAGTTAATTGATATAATTTTATATATTATTGTTAAAGTCCATTTCACATCTCTAGTCTTTAAGGGCTTTTGAGAACGGCAAAAGTTTGGGGATCGCACTGCTTTATTATTTCCGTAAGTGCACAAAGTTGTCTGACAAGGGCATTAAATATGTACTCCCTGGTATATAGGTTACCAAGATTACAAAGCTGTAGTACTAACACAAAGAAACAATGAGAAACTGATGCAAAATATGTATAGGAAAATTGTTCACTTAACTTCAAAATATATGGTTGGCGCAACTGAACGATTCACTGCATATACAAATGGGACCCCACTTCAAACCCGCTGCCCTTCAGGTTGATACATCCTAGAACAGTGTTTCCCAAACCCAGTCCTCAGGGACCCTTAACAGTGCAGGTGACCAGTGATATAATTATACCACCTGTGGATCTTTCAAAATGTGTCAGTCAGTAATGATTACACCTGTGCTCCAGCAAAGAAATATGGAAAACATGCACTGTTAGGGGTCCATGAGGACTGGTGTTTGGGAAACACTGTCCTAGAATCTTCGTGGAGAAGGCTGGCATGGCTTAATCTCACCCAGCAAATAGATCCAAATGAGTTTTAGCTTCTTCAGTCCAAACTGAAATAATTGATTTTTCCTTCTTAATACTCATAAATCAATATTAACTTTGGATAGTAGATGGCAGTAGTACTTGATCAAAGTCTAATATGTGAACTGTGGAGATGTAAATAAGTCCTTATGTTCATAAAATGTGCATTTCTGTACTGAGCATGCACAACAAAGATACATACACAACCATCTATGCAAATTATTCATAGGCCAAATACAGTAAGGGTGTGTTCAAGGTCAGCACTGTCACTTCTGGTGCTCCATGCCGAAGTTTGCATATGAACAGTGAAGCCCCTCATAACCATCGCTTATTCTGACTCGATCAATAAGGGGGCAGGCGTCTGCACAGAAAAAAAACAATATTACCATGTTCTGCCATCCCTGGGTATGTTAACATGATTGCACCACTTCCACAGTCAGCAGGGATATCTTCTGTGGGTGCTTGACCCCTGGTGCAAAGATATTGGTCATCATGGGCAGCACGGTGGCTCAGTGGTTAGCACTTCTGCCTCACAGCGCTGGGCTCATGAGTTCAATTCTTGACCATGGCCTTATCTGTGTGGAGTTTGTATGTTCTCCCTGTGTTTGCGTGGGTTTCCTCCGGGTGCTCTGGTTTCCTCCCACACTCCAAAAACATACTGGTAGGTTAATTGGCTGCTAGCAAAATTGACCCTAGTCTCTCTCTCGTGTCTGTGTCTGTGTGTGTGTATGCTAGGGAATTTAGACTGTAAGCTCCAACGGGGCAGGGACTGATGTGAATGAGTTCTCGGAATCAGTGACGCTATATAAATAAATATTCATGATCATCATCAGCACGGACCGTTGTAGTATAAAATAAATGAATAAGTAAGAAAAAGCATGCAGGAGATCCCCCCATTAAAGAGGGACACAGCCCCAGACCCTATCAGCACAATATTGAATTATCTAGGGGAATTGGTCCTGCAAATAAAATGCAGGCCCCCTCCCCAGAGGAAAAATAATCTCCGCACTAATAGCACTGGGCTCTTCTAGGTAGTGGGTGATGGGGTAATAATATGTTAAAGTAAAAAAAAAGCAAAAACATGTGTGGTACTACTGTTCCCAGCAAGCACTGGAAGTCATAAATTACTTGGGTAGCTGCCAGAGCATACTGGCACTAGTACAACTACAAACCAGAGTGTGTCTTAATATTCAGGGTCCATTGGGAATTGTAATACCACATAGAGAAATACTGTAAAAAAAAAAACACACACTATAGAAAAAAATCCTTTAATTAAAATAAATACTCGTCTAATCCCTTGTTCACCATTTTATTAATCACCTAATTCCAAAGGATCCTCTTATTGCTTCCATGTAATCAAAAGGCAATAAAAACCCATATGAATAATGACAGGCTGCTCCTTGTGGACCCAGGTGACCTGTCCACAGCTAACTGATTCAGATCGGCTTCACTGATTGGACAGAATACGAGAAAGCCACTTTTACCCTCCCTTACTTAGCCCCTTCACTCATACCGTTCCCCGTTGCCCTACGTTCTGTCCACCTCTACCCTTAGCAAAATACCAAACTCCATTCATTCTACTGTACCTTAATTTCATCACTTATTTTCATTTTATAAACATGAATCATGTATCCCTGATGAAGCCATTGCTACACTGGAATATGTTGGCCAAAGTGAACATATTGTGAATATTTGTTAAAAAAAAAAGCACGTAATTCGGGCATACCGACGTCCATATTCAACTACAAGCGGATCTGAGGAAACGTTTCTTGTTGAATACGGGTCTAGGTGCGCTCTGCTCGTACTTCACTTGCCATATTGAGACAGACACAATACACTGCTGGATACGTACAATACATATCTAATATATAAATGCTTAGTGGCGTCTGTCTGGCTGTGTGTGTGTGAAAAAAAAAACAACAAGTTGCAGCGCCACCTGCTGGGCAGAGTTATACACTGACCTACTAAATTCTTAGTATGTGTGGGAAAAAAATTTCAAAAAGGGCTGAAATTTGGTAGGGCTCAAACTCATTTTCGTGAGGTAATTTTACCTCATGAACACACATGTGTAGAGGCGTGCGTTAGTGTGTGTGTGTGTGTGTGTGTGTGTGGAAAAAACTATTTTCTCAGAAAGGGCTCATCCAATTGACCTGAAATTTGGTATACTGACATTATTTGACAAAAAATTTAGAATAGTCAAGTCAGTTAACTTCCATCATCCCCCCTTCCCCCCGTGGGAGGGGTAGTAAAGGCTAAATTTACGAGTTGAGGGGTCAAACTCATTTTCGTGAGGTAATTTTACCTCATGAACACACATTAAAAAGGGCGCTTGCGTCGGGAAGTAACGCTCTTCCCCTGAGGAGGCCTGGGCTAGGCCCAAATGCATGACAAGAACCTTTTTAACACCTTAAGTAGCTTGATTTGACTAGAATTCATGAGTATCATGCACGGGTTAACTTGTGTGGAATAAAAAGCACCAAGAGAACGTACAGAAAAAAATATTAAATTATCAGCACCTGTTAATAATTAATTGAAGTATCATCAAGAAATGAAATACATCTATTAGGATGTTATTAATGTCTATTGTACAGAAAATGCATTTTTACAGTTGCTCTTGATTGCAAACACATGTCCTAGAATGTATACACAGCCGTCATCACTAGTAATCGGCACTTACACCTGACCTCTAGAGATTCCCAGCACTTCAATCAGACGTTGCTGTGTGTGCTCGAGGTCGGCAGGTCCCTACTGTACATTGACTATGTGCATACGCCCATTCCACTCCCTGTTTCACCCATGAAAATGAAGGCTGTTGCAGCACAGTGGCTCAGTGGTTAACACTTCTGCCTCACAGCACTGAGGTCATCAGTTCGGTTCCCGACCATGTCCTTATCTGTGTGAAGTTTGTATGTTCTCCCTGTGTTTGCGTGGGTTTCCTCCGGGTGCTCCGGTTTCCTCCCACACTCCGAAAACATACTGATAGGTTAATTGGCTGCTAAAAAATTGACTCTAGTCTGTGTGTGTGTGTGTGTATGTTAGGGAGTTTAGACTGTAAGCCCCAATGGGGCAGGGACTGATGTGAATGAGTTCTCTGTACAGAGCTGCGGAATTAGTGGCGCTATATAAATAGCTGATGATGATGATGATGAAGTGTCATTTGTGCTCAAAGATGAATTGCATACACTTGTGTTCTCTGGTGTATAGTCTATTTCTGGGCATGTGTAGTGCAATTTAACGTAAAATATACCACGCATTGGCATTTACATTCATTAATGATTTAGGCCCTTTATCCCAATAAAAATTAAAAATGTTTTGTTTCTCAATAATGAATGTGCAGATTTTGCACACACACAGATGCTGTAGTTATAAAAAATAACCACCAGATGGCAGCAGAATTTTAATAATTCATCCTGAATGCCTGGCAAGCATAAACCACATGAGATTGGATAATAGACAATAAATTGCAGAGTAAGAGTGCTATAAACTCTCAGAGTGACAATGTGAATATTTAGAGCAAAGGGTCACAATATATAGCGGTTATAGCATTCCTCTCGTTAAGGCCATATTGATAGGAGCCCGATGGTGCAGTTTTTATAGGAAACAATAAATTGGAAACTTGGTACGTAGCATATTGTACATGATTTCTGTTGTTCCTCTGATCTGTTTCATATGGACACAATCCTTTATTACCACACTTAGCATCCTCCAACCCCCAGACTCTCACTTTACTATACACAGATGAGGCTTTAGTCTCAGCTCCTCACATTAAGCTGTCTGTATTGCATTCACAACGAGGTTCTGAGGACATAACGATGATGCCTGTTAAGCGGTTATGATGTGCCCTGGTGTTGAAAATAGCAGCAGTATTCTGCAGATGCTGGGATGCTGCACAAAACATATTATACTACTCTCAGCTCCTGTCGCAGAAACACGAAAAGCTGTCTGTTTTAAATCATCATCATCATCATCATCATTTATTTATTTAGCGCCACTAATTCCTAAGCGCTGTACAGAGAACTCACTCACATCAGTCTCTGCACCATTATAGCTTACAGTCTAACTTCCCTAACATACACACACAGACAGAGACTAAGGTCCATTTTGATAGCAGCCAATTAACCTACCAGTGTGTTTTTGGAGTGTGGGAGGAAACCGGAGCACCCGGAGGAAACCCACGCATACACAGGGAGAACATACACACTCCACACAGATAAGGCCATGGTCGGGAATCAAACTCATGACTCCAGTGCTGTGAGACAGAAGTGCTAACCACTTAGCCACCGTGCTGCCCATTGCTACCTCATTGTTCTTCATTCTGCTTTGCAGTATAAATCAGCAGGCAATGTAAGACCCTTACAGAAAATTAATAATGTTTATTAATCCTTATGCAGCCCTCCAGAATGTACATTAATCCCGTGCTGCGCAAACTGGTTCCGTGAAATCCAAGGTTCACCAAATAGGAGATCATTTAAGGTCAGCAAAGCGGGCAAGATGGAGCATTAAAACTAGAGATGCTCACTGACCCCCGTGTTTTGGTTTTGGTTTTGTTTTTGGATCTGGATTACCGTCATGTTTGGGTTTTGGTTTTGGTTTTGCAAAACCGCCATTGCGTGTTTTGGTTTTGGTTTTGGTTTTGTTTTGCTATTTTGTTGCAAAATCAATGTTTTTGGGCATAAAATAACCAAATTTAGTGCTCCACCTGTTTCTTGGATAAGTAATGTAATTGTAAATCTAATAAATTATCAAAAAAACAGTTTAATTCTTGGTAGGTAGGCCTTCATTAATGCTACACACAAACCAGATTGTCTTCCTCTCCATCTATGCATATATTGGCAATGCAGCCATCGTCTATGGGTGTATATTACACCCTACACTTATAGTTAAATATGTAAAGAAACGGACCAAGGCAGTTTGGTTTCTGTCTCTATAGCCCCTCCCCCAAATTCCACTTGTAGTTAAATAGAAAAAAAGCAGCCTGGATAGACTGAACAATATAAAAAATAAATGGACCAAGGTAGTTTGGTATCTGTCTGCATCAGAACCCCTCTCCACTAGGAGTAAAATAGAAAAAAAGCAGCCTGGATAGACTGAACTATATAAAAAATATGACCCCCCCGACCTCCACTTGTAGTTGAATAGAAAAAAAGCAGCCTGCATAGACTGTAGACTTAGAATATTAAAAGAAATGGACAAAGGCAGTTTGGTATCTGTCTGCATCGTAATCATCAACATAATCATTAGCGCCCTCGTCGCCTGCACAAATCTCCCCCTCATCCTCTTCTAATTCCATAGTGGCATCCTCAATTTGTGTATCACCGGCTACACTCAGGCTTTTCAGGCACACATCAGCAGAACTGCTGAAAGGGACCTTCTTTATGGGTACACTAACAGAATGCTCATGATTAGACATACCACTGTTGGATGGACTCTCCTCAGTGATTGACCTTAGTGTTTTCTTGCAGCTCGGCTTTCACACGTAACAGTAGTTGTACACCACTTTTAGAATTCAGATTACTTGCAAATTCTATAGACAAGCCTGCTTGTCTTCCTCTTCATCAATGACTCTTAGCAATTGAGCACTCATCTTTGGGTGTATATTACACCCAAACCTTATGAGTGCAAATTAGTAAAAATACAGTTTAATCCCTGATAGGCCCTCCACCATCCTTTGCATGTTAATAGTAGGATTGGTTGGAGTTAGGGTCAAGGTCACACATTTTTTAAAAAAATCTTTCAAACCAGCCCAGATGTTAAACTGTTGTGGTCTGCCCCCTGCGTCATCCCTGCTTGTGTTTGGAAAGTGCATATTGGTGCCAGAACCTCATGTGCCAGAACTGCTGCCACTGGTGCCACACTGCTGCAGGAGTTACACAATCAACCGCATCCTCATCGTCGGATACCCAAATCTCCCCCACTAAAGACAAAGTGTCATCCTCACTTGGTGTATCACCGGCTACACTCGGGCTGTTCAGGCACACATCAGCAGAACTGCTGAAAGGGCCCTTCTTTATGGGTACACTAACAGAATGCTCACAATTAGACATCCCACTGTTAGATGGACTCTCCACAGGGATTGGTGTCATTTCTGATTCAGAGCAAACATTATCCTCTAATGCCTTACTGTTATCTTGCAGCTCGGCTTTGACACGTTACAGTAGTTGTGCACCACTTGTAGGCTCGGTAACATATTTGGATTTGCCACTAATAGAGAAAGGCGAAGGCCTCATTCTCTCTTTGCCACTGCGTGTGTAGAATGGCATGTTGGCATTTTTTTTTTTATCGGCAGTTAACTTTTCCTCAGTTACACTTCTTCGCTTCAACACTGTATATTTTTTTTTGGTGTGTGTTTTTTTGCCTGATTTAAAAAAACGGTGTACTTTGACATCGCCTTTCCCGGATGACGTACTGGGAACACTACCTTTAGGACTGTTGACAGAACCTGGTTGTTGATTCTGCTCATATGTGGGCTGCTTTGAATCCATTCTGAGCCCAAAGCACTTGTAGTGCTACAAATTGTTTTAGATACTGCTGCCAAATAGCACTTATTTGACAGGCAGAAACATTTCTGCAAAAGAATGGGGGACACCCCAAAAACAAATGGGAGTGCTAAATATTATTTTTTGAGACTGCTGACAAATAGGACTTTTGACAGCCAGAAATATTAATGCAAAAGAATGAGGGACACCCCAAAAACACTTGGGAGTGCTAAATATTATTTTTTTAGACTGCTGACAAACAGGACTTTTGACAGCCAGAAATATTAATGCAAAAGAATGGGGGACACCCCAAAAGCACTTGGGTGTGCTAAATATAATTGTTTTAGACTGCTGACAAACAGGACTGTTGACAGCCAGAAATATTAATGCAAAAGAATGGGGGACACCCCAAAGCACTTGTAGTGCCAAATATTGAAAAAAAAGACTCCTCTATCCTCCTCTCTTCTCTATCAATTGTTATCAGAATTGTAATCAGAATTGTTATCAGAATTGGATGAAGAATACGGTATATTCTCTGTCCCTGCTCTAATCAGCCTGTGACTACACCCTGCTCTCTCCCTCTGTCAAATGGCGATGGATTGCTGTGGAGGGGGGTATTTATGGATTTCAAATATCGCGAGAACCGAGCCCCGAGATCCGACGACGTCAAGATGACGTTCGGCCTTGATTTGGAATCCGAGCGGGCGGGAGGGTACTCGGATAGGCAAAGTTCGGGTGGGTTCGGTTCTCGGGGACCTGAGCCCGCCCATCTCTAATCAAAACCTCTTTGGTGGAGCCGTGTGCAGCTGTGACCACCATCAGAGCACCTGGGTTTGAGGAGGAAGATGATGGCATTTGTTGAGAAGCAGAAGTTAGCAGAGGCCAATAGGAGTAAGTGCACAGTAACGCCTAGCATTGCAGAGTAGTGGATTTTTTTTATTTTATTTTGTTTATTTTTTAAGGTTATGGACAGGAGATAAATGAGCAGAGAGGGGACATTTTTAGGAGCTTTCCTTGATTTGCAGGAGAGGATTTTGCACTGAGCTGGGAGAGATCTTATACTGTTAATGTGACGCGTTTCGCACATTCCAGTAGCACTTCGACAGAAGGTGAATTTTTATTAACACACAAAATTGCTGCATGTTACCATGTCCTGATGTCACCTCACTCTGAGTAACGTAAGCCATAAATAAGGCTAAACCAACCAATATTTTACACGCATCTTTTTCAAATTTAATGAGAGTGGTGGGAGATTTGGCTTTGATGTGACTTTTAGAGTTTTGCACAGTGCACCTCCTCAGATTTTTTTACTTTCCTGTAAATATTGGTGCCCCTCTCATTTGCAGAGACCTTTCCCAAGAGTGGACACCTTGAAGTGTGCTGGACACATGATCTTGGTACACCAGTGAAAAGCCAAAGAGATTTGCAGTGCAGAAGCTTTGTCAATGAAGTCCATAGCCTTGTAGAAGATAATTTACAAAACCTAGGAGGGGCATGCAGTGGGTGGTTGTATTACAATGTCCTCATCCAAATGCCACCGTTCACATCCCACTGCCAGCCCCAATTTGTACTCATCCTACACTGTCCTCTTACACGGATCCTATTGTCAATCACAGGAGTGAGGTGAAGCTTTACCAATAGCAATGGTGACACCTGCAAAGGGGTGGGGCTTATTGCAGAACTTGTGAGGGGGCGGGATTAGTGTATTGAGTTATTGCTAAAAGTACTGAAGAAGGGTGTAGACTAGCAGAGAGGAGAGGCAGTACAAGGGAAAAGGGTAGAAACTGCCTAGCACAGGGATGGGTATCAGTAATATATTTGTTTGTATTACTATTATTACTGCAGTGTGCATATTTCAATGTCAGTGCTGTGTCAGAGTGTATCTGTGTGTTAGCGAATGCGTGTGCATTACAATTGTATTATTCTCTGCATAGGTCTGTCTGTCTCACACACACACACACAAACACACACATATATACACACACACACACACAAACACACACACATATATACACACACACACACACACACACACACACTTACCATTAAGGCATACAAATAGATCCATTGTGCCCATCTGCATGCACATTGTGTTCTGTCGTACTATATAGCATGGAGTGAAAACAGCTACAATGATTTCATCCACATGAAGTCGTGGCAAATATTAAATCATCATCATCATCTATTTATTTATATAGCGCCACTAATTCCGCAACGCTGTACAGAGAACTCATTCACATCAGTCCCTGCCCCATTGGAGCTTACAGTCTACATTCCCTAACACACACACACACACACACACACACACACACACACACACACACACAGACTAAGTGACATTTTTTCTCTGCACTTAGTAAATGATCATATATTAGAATGTTCGGTATCTCCCATGACGACATATGTTTGTGAAGTTAGAAGCAACCACATACAATTATTCTATTCTGCATCCCACATCTAATAGAATATTCAGCCCCAGCCTCCGTCTGGGTTCTGACTAGTGATGTTTTCCTCAGTCTGCCAAGCACAGAACCTCTCTGGACAATGCTGCCGACATCTGAGTGTTTGTCAGACTTCCAGTGTCTGTAACCCCAGCAAAGTGGCAGCTTCTCATCATGTCACAAGTCAGTGACACAAATATGCCGGCGAATATTTATGATAGCTCACCTGTCACTTTAGGCTAATATTTACGTATTTAATAGTGTAGAAAAAAATATTTATATATCATCCTTGTCATTTGTAGAAAGATAATAGATTTTTGAAAACAATGTCCCTATGTCTAATTTCAGTGGCCCCAGCATACAAAGTAGGAGGTGGAGGCAGATTCAGGACTAGTGTAAAATGAAATATAGCACCAAGGACTTTGTAATAAACAGACAACAAAGGCACTGACCTGGGTCTACCAGGAATATAGGCCCTCCACTAGACATCCTAGTAATAGAATCTGGATCAGGGAGGCACTTGAAAGCCTCTAACTCAGTTGTCTATTTAGGAAAACAAGAGGCCTCCTCTTCCATTAATTGTTTGACCCTTTTATGGGTGACAAATGCTGTAATACTAGTCAATTAGCGTGATATAGCTGAATATGTGGCCCTAAAATTACTGTGAGGCCTGATAATTATCCTTATAAAACAGATGTATCATTATTGGTGTGACCAAACGAGTGTGATAACCCTGTGACCTTTCTGTTTCTCATTTCTCACATAATGTGGATTATAGTACTTTTCATAGCCCATGCTTTGGGTCCCCAGCTCACCAGACTACAACTACATTGTCCAATTACATGTGGTTAAGGGTACATTGTAGTTCAATGTAAATATGTATATTGTGTATTATATATTGATGACTTGCAGTAATGTTATTCATTGCCCTTAAACTGAAGCCAGGAGGGTTATTGGTAAAGATCAGGTGGTGTCCAGGATACAGATGAGAGGGCTGGAGCTGCATTCATTCTCCCCCTCCTTCCTCTACAGGAAGCATGTAACAGCTGGGAACCCTGTGACATCACAAAGTAGTGTAAGGGGTTAATTTTAGGAGGGGCTCACTGCTACCTTATCCTTGGAAGAAGGGGAAGCCAATTAGTATCAATTGTTCTCCTTAGGACTAGTTCATATATTCTGTCTGCATCCCAGCAGGAGACTTCTGTGGAAGGACAGCTCATCTTCACTGCCCTCTCCATCCCCCCTAGTCCTGTACTGACCAATGGTTAAGAAGAATAGACCCAGGGGTTTTCCTAGTCAGGAGAAAGACTGTGGAAATTAGACCTGTGATATAAGGAGCCACTCCAGGGGAAAAGGGTGTTCATTCTGGGATTTCATTGATGAAGAGTGCAAGACTGGTTTTGAGTTGTTGTTCTCTACTATAGTCTATATATGCAGCTGAGAGAGATCCATGGGTCGTGAAGTCTGGACAGCCAGGTGACTATAACTCTTTAAACTAGTGGGGTAAGGGAGAGATGATGTGGTAAACCTGCCTGGCATTTATTTACTGTGTGCACATAATATTCTAGTGTTGTTTGTATGACAATAAATATACTGTTATATTTTTTATAACTGCATTTGCCTGAGTGACTATACGAATCCTAGAAGGTACTGGGTAGACTTCCTTGGCATAGGAAGGCACCCGTGGGTGGCCAGCCAGCGTGAAGTGGGTAGCATTGGGCCAAATAAACCCGTTATCTTCACAATTGGGTATGCCGGTCTTTGTGCGCAGACATCTTGTGACCACACTCGCGGGTCCTGGTGAAACTGGAAGCGATCTGGTCGCGCAGGCTGAGTGCTGAGTGGCCAGAACACACGTACTTAAAATAGACGCTTGTGTGGCCAATCAGAAAGTGACCCCCTCGCTGGTCTCTCAGTCCGAGCAGCAGGAATACATCGGGTTTAATATAGTCCTTAGCGTAAGTCTAGTCCTAACAGAGCTCTGATTTTTCTAACCTAGAAATACAGAACCACTCACAGAGCCTAGCATGTCCACAAACAACAGGAAACACAAAGAAAAGAATATAAGTATTGTGACGTAATATTTGCCCTTGGCTCTGGGACCATTACTAACACTCTTATGTGTGAGGGGACTAACAAAGAATATAGCAAAATACATGACAGGATGTCTGAGGGAGTGAGACAATAGACAGATATGAGACAATAGGTAGAGTGGAGCCTACAGAGCTTACATTCTAGAGGGAGGGGTGGTGAGAGACAATAGGACCAACTGGGAAGAGATGAAGATGGCAGGCAAAGGAAGAGGAGGTGATGAATAAGATAGTCAGGAGGTGGTAGGATAGACGAGCTTGAATTGGTGAGGTTTGAGTGAGCGTTTGAAGGACTGAAGGTTGGGGGAGAGTTGAGTGAGACGGGGTAGGGCGTTCCAAAGATATAGGGCAGCATGGCAGAAGTCTTGAAGGCGAGCATGGGAGAAGGTAATGAGAGGTGAACTGAGGTGAACGTTAGAGACAGACCGGAGTGACCCGGTAGGTATGTACCTCGAGACAAGGTCAGAGATATAAGGGGGAGAAGTGTTTGTAAGGGCTTTGTAAGTGAGGGTAAGAAGTGTGAAATGAATTCTATAATGGATAGGTACAAACTGCCATCTGATATGTATCTGAATGCCCATGAAAACTATTGAAACAAAGATTATAAACCACCATTAGTTTAATGAAGATGCGCTGTTAAATGTAAAGTGGTCTGAAATATAATTAGAGATGATGAGAATTGTTAATCTTTCCACACTAGGACCCGTGGCCGTCTATATCAACACACTGTCCTTAGCTTCATGAACACTAAATACTGAATGATATGGGTGGATGGGAGGACATTGATCTTAAATCATTGCCAATTCTGCAATATACCCACACCAAGTACATAAGAATAAATCATACATCATACTCATATACTTATACTCACCTGTCACACTCCGTCTTTTTACTGTTTTTAAGATATATTTATATATATTACAACATTATATATATATATATATATATATATATATATATATATTAAAGTGGTACGGAATTTGCTGGCGCTATATAAATAAATGTTGATGATATGTATGTATATATATATATATATATATATATATATATATATGTATATATATATATATATATATATATATTATATATATATTGCTTTTCACTTTGCGCCCCTCCGCACAGCAATTGATAACCCTAAAAATGCCCCCACTCTGCCCATTTATCTCATTTCTATAATCTTGATTCTGCAATGCTCTGCATAACGAATGTATCACTCGCTACTCGTAATATCTCCCTTCAGGCCCTTTCAAATTATTGATGATAAAAATGTTGGTTGCGATCTGATTGGTTGCTATATACAGCATCTCCTATTTCCGTTGCACCAGCTATGAAAGTGTTACTCAGGAATTTTGATCCTTGCCGAGTCTAATGTCTCCCATAACTGTTAGAAAAGAACTGGTGGTGGATCTCTGCTCCGTATAGCTCATTTCATATCATCCCACAGATGTTCACTTGAATTGAGAGCTGCTAACTGGGAGTCACTGAATGTAGCTGAATACCATGTTCTGGTAACATGTCCTGGTAACATGTCCTGATAACATGTCCTGATAACATGTCCTGATAACATGTCCTGGTAACATGTCCTGATACCATGTCCTGATACCATGTCCTGATACCATGTCCTGGTAACGTCCTGGTAACATGTCCTGATACCATGTCCTGGTAACGTCCTGGTAACATGTCCTGATACCATGTCCTGATACCATGTCCTGGTAACATGTCCTGGTAACATGTCTTGATACCATGTCCTGGTAACATGTCCTGATACCATGTCCTGATACCATGTCCTGGTATCGTCCTGGTAACATGTCCTGATACCATGTCCTGGTAACGTCCTGGTAACATGTCCTGATAACATGTCCTGATACCATGTCCTGGTAACGTCCTGGTAACGTCCTGGTAACATGTCCTGATAACATGTCCTGATACCATGTCCTGATACCATGTCCTGGTAACGTCCTGGTAACATGTCCTGATACCATGTCCTGATACCATATCCCGGTAATGTCCTGGTAACATGTCCTAATACCATGTCCTTGTTACATGTCCTGACACCATGTCCTGATAACATTTCCTGATACCATGTCCTGATAACATGTCCTGACACCATTCCAGCACATTCCTGGCCTTGTGGACATGAACCATTACTTGGCTGGAAAAGCAAGGTAGGCGTATGACTGGGGCAGGACTGAGCAGCATGGTTTAATATCAATTTGTCGACTTTTGGACAAATCATCCAGTAATGAGGGCATTATACATAATGGTATGAGCATGTGCACAAACTATGACAATGCCTTGGCACTTTAATTTTGCTTCATTCATATGAAAGGATTGTATGCCATAAAAACAACCACATTAATAGAGAAACACATTACATATGAAAGCAAATGCACTTAAAGTGGCCAAAGTGGTTATAGGGCCCAGTCCTAAATACAATAGGGAGTAAATGACCCCAAATGGCCAAAAAGCTGTATGGAAGACATCAATGTTATATTTATACACACAGGGCCTGAGTCATTAAGGAATGTATCTCTATTTTTTGTGCGTATTGTACGCAATTCCCTTCTGCGCATGCCCAGAACAAGGACGCTCGGCCGCCAGCGAAAGAAAGTCCACTGCGTATGACAACGGAAATGACAGTTACGACAGCCTACGATTTTGTGGAGTGAACGGGGCGGGGAAGGGGCGTGTGCCCGTGCTCGATGCACAATGTGGGCGTGCCAAACTCAAGCGGATGCAGCCACTTTGGAATGAAGCTCTGCGTGTGTGAAACTTTCTTGTTTTTCTGCCGTATCTCTTGCACCAGCTAAGCGTCTAGTCTAAGTCCTGGGTCAGCGTCGTATACATGCTATAACATGTGTCTGCAATTAGGAGCAACTGTAAAAATGTATTTTATGTACAGTAGACATTTAAGGACAGCCTAATAAATGTTTTTCAATGGAAAAAAATTATAATTTTTTTATTATACAGTTTCCATTTCTAATCATAAATGACTATAATATTGACAGGTAACATTAATTGATTCATATAATTTTCTTTCTGTGCGTTCTTTATGAGATTTCATATTCCACATACGTATTGTACGCATCCTGCAGTGTCTGGTCTAGTACAGCAGAATGAACCTACACCCATAGTCATCACCATACGTATAATGAGATCCGTTCCTTGCTGACTCCAGGAGTACGCAGAACTGATTTACGTGCCGTTGAGAACAAGAGCACGATGCGCTCAGTATGTTGCCTTAATGACTCAGGCCCACTGTGACATGGGCGCACTCCAGGTGATACACACGTGAACACCTACAAGCTTTTACTTTGCTTTTTATTGTTAATATGACAAAATAATTCATACCATAAAGTTGCACACACTTTTCTTGTGACCTAATGCTAAAGTAACAGAGACCAGCTCCCTAGACACCGGCCACTGTATGGCATTGATCACCCTGCATAATGAAAACAGGCATGTTTAAATACGTTACACTCCTCCCACAGCCTTAACTTGATGGACAGATGACTGTCCCACCTTGCCTTTAAAAAAAGAGTTCCCTGCAGGTGTTCTGCTTTGATTAGCCTCAGTGCAAACCCACCCTGTCAGCCTGCTACTAGCTGTGGAAAGATCTACCAGCCATATAAAAATTTGTAAGTTACGTTACTATTATTTTGTCACACATATGTCCTCCACCTGTATCTCTTTAACTTAGGTGCGCTACTGTACCAATGTGTAACTCTGTTTGCAGGCTTTCTCTGTAGACTGCCAGTTAAACACCTAACTTTGTCACAACACTTAATAGTACTTAAAAGTTAGGATGATAAAAGTAGGCATTTATAAAAAGAAAAAATAGCAGTATATATATTATAGAAGTTCTATTATATGTACCATTCCCAGGGATGGGGGAAGAAATATTTATCTAAACAATAATTCATTTTTTAGTGGCAATCCTCAGTTTGTGTTAACAGAACAGGCATAGCGACGATACAAGTATAAGGAGCCTTTGCTGGCGTTTACCCCCTTAACATAGAGGGACTTTAAATAGGCCCCTAAATCTAGGGACAATAAGATATGTCTGGCAGTAAATGGACAAATACGACCACACCAGCTTCACAGAACTTCCTGAGCATGTCTACCTATATGACTCCGTTATTGATTTGTATAAAATAAAATGTACGCTAGTGATTTACAACCTAAAATGAAGAGCAGCCTCTATCATTCCTCCACTGTACCATTTACTTTCCATTTCATGAACCTTAGTTTCCAATTACAGTAGTTCAACAGGGACCTGTGAAATGATGGAAAGAGTAAGAGGCTGCATGTGATGGTATAGTAAATGGGAGCGATGAGATAGGAACACTTAGGCAGAATTAGGTGCGCCTGAGCTACTTTCAGTTGGATCAATTAGATATAGACGTTATATTATATCTCACTGACCGTACTGCAAATGCTTCAGGACAAAGAGCGTGTTTCAGTGGTAGGAGCATCCACCTTTGGGTTTCACCAGACAGCCAGTGTACAGCTGTACAGCCTTTTATACACTGAGCTAACATATAAAATACAGACAGAAGGATGGCAAAAAACACCTGCCATTTGTACAGTATATATAAATCATACATTGATATAATCCACTTTAAAAGCCACCTGGGTACACCTGCAGTCATATTGCCACATCTGTGATGCCTGAGAATGTGTCTTAAACAAATACCGTGTATACTCATGTATAAGCCAAGTTTTTCCAGCACATTTTTTATGCTAAAAAAGCCCCCCCTCGGCTTATACTCGAGTCAATAAGTTTGCCCAGTTTTTGTGATCCTCGGCTTATATTCAGGTCGGCTTATACTCAAGTATATACGGTAAGTTTCCTGTAGTACAGGAACACCCCTTCACATTGGTTGGGGAGTGTGTAAAGCAGTGTTTCTCAACTCCAGTCCTCAGGACCCCCTAGCAGTACATGTTTTTCCATATCTCCCACTTAACTTCCTACCTTTTCTTCTGCCTCTTCCCCTTCATTCCCCTTCCTCTATCCTCCGTTCCTCCCTCTCTCACGCGTGTCTCTCTGTCTGTCTACCCCACGCCTTAGATTATACGCTCCTTTGAGCAGGGTCATCTCTCCTCCTGTCTTCACCACTGTTAACTCTGCTCTCCAGCTACCTAGCCTTCCTCCGAGGACCCTCTTCCCCCCGTCCCCTCTCGCTCCCTCCCCTCCCCTCTGGGGGTCTCCCTGTCATCCGTGCCCTCCCTCTTGGGCTCCGTCGTATGCAGACCTTCCCCTCTCCCCTCCCCCGCCCCTAGCTGTGCTTTGAGCTCACGGAGTTACTGTGCTTATTGTTTACTGTACTGTGCTGTCTCTCCTCGTATTGTAATTTCGTTTGTCCCTGTACGGCGCTTCGGACACCTAGTGGCGCCCTATAAATAAAAATTAATAATAATAATAATAATAATAATCTCCTTGCTGGAGCACAGGTGTATTCATTACTGAATGACACAGTGTAGCAGGTGGTATAATTATTTCACTGGTCACCTGGCAATCCCGCACTGTTAGTGGGTCCTGAGGACTGAAGTTGAGAAACACTGGTGTAAAGAGTCTGCTTAGCCCCTCCCCCTGATGCAGACCTGCTCAAAATACTTTTATTCATCAAAATGTACTGTACAGATTACTAGTTTACTAATCTTTAAAGGATAACGACACCCAACACCGAAAAGTCATCTTTGATTGGAATACTGAAGTTTATACCTTATCTAAAAAGTTGATTCAGTTGAGGCCCAGTGTTCGTGAGGTTCCGTACATCCCCCAAAGTACTGCGTGTGCCCACCAACACTTACCTGGATCCTGCACACTGCCTCAGGCAGCAGCGAGCACAGAACTTGGGTGGAATTTTCATTTATAGGTGGAGTAATCCTTTAATATTCCAGTCTTACATATTTAAGTCAGACATACAACTGTTTACCGTACATGTGTACAGTGATCAATGAGTTTGTTTAATAATTCACTGGGGGAATTCAACCTTAGGTAATAACCATAATTATTAAGGACAATTTTATAAATACCATAAACATTCAGGACAACACCACCACTACTTTACAGAAAATATAACAGAATCTCAACAACTAAAACCAAAAGCAGAAAAGAAAAACTTTATTTTACATCCAGAATCTGGAACATTTGGGTTTTCAGAGCTGCCGATTGTCGGTAATTTCCAGGGACAATCCCAGACTATAAAGATTTGAGGGTAAATGTATCAAGCTGAGAGTTTTCCGGCGGGTTTGAAAAACCAATCAGATTCTAGCTATCATTTATTTAGTACATTCTACAAAATGACAGCTAGAATCTAATAGGTTGCTATAGGCAACATCTCCACTTTTCAAACCCACTGGAAAACTCTCAGCTCGATACATTTACCCCTTGCTCTTTGAAACTCCCATGTTTTTTTTATATTGACTGTCTGCACAGTACAATTCCTGTGATTTTATATACAGAACACAATTCTCACTATCCGTTCTTTATAAATTTATATTTATTGAATAGGATATTAAAAATTTAAATGAGTAGGAAAAGGAATGTGTGCCGCCAACTAGTGTGCACGCCCCAAAGGGGACATGACCACATAGTGTTGGGTCGTGGCTGTGCCTTTTTGGACACAACATATTAAGTATTAAAATGGTGTTGCTCTCTCCTATTTATTATTTCAACTTTCACAGCCTGGTACTGGATTCTTGTCTGGATCCTGGAATGTTGGGACCTGTTTGGAAAATGTATAGGTAGGCTGTATAAAATATGGAAGGCTGAGCAATAAGCGAACACAGTACATAACACATATCACGCAGTATGTAATACGTACACTATGATATAACGTTACATTTATCACGCCACCCCCCAGCCACATCATTACACCCCAGGCACATTATTACATCCCGAGACACATTATGACATTCCCCAGATACATCATGACCCCCCCAGCCCTCTGTCTGTTCTTTCCTATGCTGTGCTGGCGCTGCTGACATCCAGAGGGGAGACTTTCTGCAGAGTGAGCAGGGAAGCTCACTCTAATCCCGTGAGATGAAGAGGTCCTCGGCTCGCTCTGCAGCCAGTAGGAAATAGCAGGACAGTGTGATGACACACACTGTCCGAGAACTGGTAGCGGCTAGCAGCTCCCTCCCCCTAATCCCAAACCGTGTACACAGGCGGATGAGAAGAAGAATTTCAATTCTTAAGTTTCTTGGAACACTGACTAAAAATATACTAAAGTATATTAACATGGTGTTTGTGTTTACAAATTACCTCTGGAATTCCTCATCTCAGAAAAAGTGGAACTTCATGGATAATTTTTCTTGGATAAATGATCCCATATCTATAATTACTTGAAATTAATTTTAGGAGATATAATTGAATGAACAACATATATTGGGATAAGCACAAGAACGAACCATTCATTAGACTTCATGTACAAGTTGGGCATTACCTGTTGTCAGCATTCTATGTTTCCAGTTATGGTTAACTCTAGATATAAAAAATGTGTATGATCAGAGAGTGGGGGATAGCTATTATAGCAGATATGAAAGGAAGGCAGGGGCAAACACAGGATTTGTAGAGGGGGGTTTCCACACCACACCACCAGTGGGCGTGACCAGCATGCATGGGGGCGTGGCAATAATTTTAGACATTGCTTGGCTGCTCTCCAACTCTTCCTATCCCCATAATATACATGGGCAATGCTGCGTGCACTACTGTTAAGTGCCCACAGCTCTCCCTTTTCAAGCAGAGCTGTGTGAAGCGGGAGCAGGGTCCAGCTACCTCAATTACACAGTGCCCCAGGCTTGGAGGGGGTTTCCAGGCACTAGGAAACTCCCCTCGGTTTGCCTATGGAAGAGGGCGAGGATCTTAAATTTTAAAACACAAGTGGCTATAATTTAACCAACCCTCATGATCTGTATACACTTAATAATACAAAAGAAATATATGGATTATATAAGATAATATAAGAATGCAATAATCGAAAACACAGTATAAAAAGTGTTGTTATAATAACAAACTATAAGAAAAGAAAAGGTGTAAAAAATATCTTCCCAGATTTTGAACGGGGATTGTTTGTAACCTGCACAGAGTTTATCTGAATGCTATGTCACTAAGCAAGCCATGGTACAATATAACTAAGGGTGTGCACCGGCCACTTTTAGTGTTTTGTGTTTTGGGTTCTGATTAGCTTGAGGTTTTGGGTTCTGATTTGTTTTGCCAAAACACCTGACGAAAGGTTTTGGTTCTGATTTAGGGTTTTGGGTTCTGATTTATTTTTAAAAAAGCATAAAAAGGGTTAAAATCAAGTTTTTTGTTTATTTTTCACTTCTACGCTATTATTAACCTCAATAACATTCAATAACAATCATTTCCACTAATTTCCAGTCTATTCGGAACACCTCACACCTCACAATATTGATTTTAGGTTCAATATTTGATTTTTTGGTACAGCAGCAACAGTGAACGTATTTTGAAATAGCAGTACCTATTTTTTGGTACAGCAGCAAAAGTGAACGTAGTTTGGAATTGCAGTACCTATTTTTTGGTACAGCAGCAACAGTGAACGTAGTTTGGAATTGCAGTACCTATTTTTGGGTACAGCAGCAACAGTGAATGTAGTTTAATATCTGATACACATCTATGTGGACTCAAGCTTTCAAGTGTAGTGTTTATAACATCATTACACCAACAGGTAAAAATCCTTTTAATTGGGATAATGGAGCCACAAAGGAAATTGCACATATGTAATGCCCGCACAATGTTACTGGCGTTGTCTGACACCACAAATCCCCAGGAGAGTCTAAGTGGGTTAAGCCACTGAGAGATTATTTCTCTCAGTTTCTGGACTGATGCACCACTGGACTCAGCAAGGACAGAGCACTGGACTGATGCACCACTGGACTCAGCAAGGACAGAGCACTGGACTGATGCACCACTGGACTCAGCAAGGACAGAGCACTGGACTGATGCACCACTGGACTCAGCAAGGACAGAGCACTGGACTGATGCACCACTGGACTCAGCAGGACAGAGCACTGGACTGATGCACCACTGGACTCAGCAGGACAGAGCACTGGACTGATGCACCACTGGACTCAGCAATGACTTTTTTGATTTTTTTTTTATATTTTTTTAAAAGGATTTTTGTAGAATTTTTCTTTTTTTTTCCTTTTTATGGAAGAATTTTTAATACTTTTAAAATAAATATGCACTTAGCAGAACAAAGCACAGGACAAAAGCACCGCTGGACTCAGCAAGGACAGAGCACTGGACTGATGCACCACTGGACTCAGCAGGACAGAGCACTGGCCAAAGCACCACTGGACTCAGCAGGACAGAGCACTGGCCAAAGCACCACTGGACTCAGCAGGACAGAGCACTGGCAAAAGCACCACTGGACTCAGCAGGACAGAGCACAGCACAGCACGAGAAATAGCAGGACAGAGGACCACCTAACACACCCTCCCTCTTCCCTGATCAATGCCCGAGTGAAGATGGCGGCGGCAAGCGGGGAATTTAAAGGTTCCGAGTATCGCGAGATCTGACAGCGGGATTATGACTCGCGGCCTCGTTTTAAGTTTCGGAATCAGCGGGAATACCCGGACAGTGCTCGGATCTGACTCGGATCCGCAATGTTCGGGGGGGGCTCGGATTTCAGGAATCCGAGTGCGCTCATCCTTAAATATAACATGTGAAAAGATATTATAGGAGTGGCACTGTGCCATTTTCTATCTGTACAGAAAAATATAAATAATGACAATAATAGCTTAATTGTACAATCATATTGTCAGCTTAACAGCAAGTCACATCACACAGACCCCATTGCTATTTTTTCAATATATTTTTTTCTTGTTTTTACTTCTGCCCCCTCCTCCATCTAATCCCCCCCCCAACTTGTATTGTCTGCATTCTGGACTCCAACCTCTCTGCCCACCCATAGTTACACCTCTGAACCTACATGTTTAATAATCTAGCCTTTGCATCAGGTGGTTGACACCAAGGGGTAAATTTATCAAGCTGAGAGTTTACCGGCGGGTTTAAAAAAACATTCAGATTCTAGCTGTCATTTATTTAGTACATTCTAAAAAATGACAGCTAGAATCTGATTGGTTGCTATAGGAAACATCTCCACTTTTCAAACCTGGCGTAAAACTCTCAGCTTGATACATTTACCCCCAGAACTGGACTTCTCTGATTGGTTCACCTGAATTAACCAATCAGTTATGTCTGTGTAGCTCATCAAGAAACCAGTTATGTAGAGTGATCTCACACATAATAATTATGCAGATACAGAACAATGATATCACGTAGTAGACAGGGCGCAGTTTAACATCTTTGGTTTGTTGACACCTTGTCCCACAAATGTTCAGATATTGCCTTGGCTTACATTACATTTAAACTCCTGCTCTAGAGGCTTTGTAAAGCGGCCCAAGACAGCATGTGTTATTTTTTGTCAATTATAAGTGAAAAGTGTATCCATCCACTCTGTAGAAAAGAACAGAAGTGTTTTTCCATGTTTCAGTGTCAGACATTCTGATCTTTTAATGCTTGAGCCCAAACTAGAAAAGAAAAGTATAAGGTTAATAAAGCAGCAATCCCATAAAAAAAGAAAAATCAGGTGTTTATTTATTTTTAAAACAAATCACTGTGGCAGGCTATAAGGAGAATGCTGCTATTTACCATTTCCCCTTGGTTTTTTTTCCTCCAGACTGTTATTAATTGATTATGTTTCTGGACTACCATGGCAACCACAGTCACTTGATGAAGTGAGCAGAGAGGCTTTGGAACACCCCTCTGAGCTCTGTCTGGAATGTGACATTCTTCTCCCTCTGCCATCACATGACATTGTGACAGTCTGTGAGCCTGTGTCTGGCATTAATTTTTGTTTGAAAAACAGAGATATTTTGAACTGGAGATAATGATTTGTAGGACTATAGCTAAGAAACATGACAGATCAGATGCATACTTAAAAGGTTTTTAACTTGCTATTTAAAGGAAAGAACGCAATAAATATTCTTGAGATTGATTCTTTAAAGGGAATGTAATTATATTTTATCCTACTATATACTATTTGGATGTTTCAATAAGAAAACCTGCTCAAGAATGTAGGAAACTGAATTATCCATATTTTCTAAAGCTTAATATGTCTTTAAAGTCTTTGGATGGTGCACACATTTTATAAACAATGATGTTTGAGATGCAACATGTGACTCTTTGTCTTGAAGAAGGACTAATCAATCCATTTTTCCTCTCACATTCTGCTCAGCCAGATCGTCATTATGTAGTAATATCAGTGTCAGTGCTAATCTCTGCAGCTCTTTCTCTGGGCTTAAAATTCTATTTATTGCTAAATTCCCACCGATTCACAGGTAGTCAGTCAGCTGCAATTATGACTAAGTGCCTGAACCACCTGGAACTGTTTAACTCTCAGCTTCTAGGGCATCTATTCTCATTATAGCAAAATACAATTAGTGCCTTACCCTTCAGTCTTGTATCAGCTTCTGTCTGCATTGATCAATACTTGTATTCTCTAATCCATCAATATAACTGGTCCACATTAATATCACCATATAATTCCATTGTTACCCTTTCGGATGTTATTGTTGACCAAACCATTGCAAGGTACATAAATAAAAGCTATTATCTGGCTGGTTGCTATGGCTTACAGTAGTTTAGTGTTATTTGCGACCCGTCATCAAATTTATTTTCTGCACAACTGAGGATGGTTAAAACCTGGGCTAATAAATCATCAACTTTTATTTACAAATATTTTGATTTTAAAAATAAAAATATGTAATTTGTGTTTAAGTAATTACTAATCTGCATTATTCTAGAGGGGGCCACTATTCCATCATAGTGTGCATGACATGAGCTATAGGCATATTGTAACCTCCTGCACTGACACTGAAAAGATAAAAGAGGGATATACATCATTATTATTACTTGCAAAAATAATTTATTATGGACTGTACAGTCCTCTCCCAATCCTGGTGCTTCCACCTTCGTATCTCCAGGATCTGGTCCTTTCTCACCATGCAACCAAAACTCTCATTCACTCCCTCATTATCTCTCCCCTAGACTACTAACCTCCTCCTTTCTGGCCTTCCTTTCTGCTTCGGTCTATCCTCAACACTGCCGCCTCAGTCTATGCTCAACGCAGCTGCCTCAGTCTATCCTCAACTTTGCCGCCTCAGTCTATTCACAATGCTCCTGCCTCAGTCTATCCTCAGCAAAGCTGCTTCAGGCTATCCTCAGCACTGCTGCTTCACTCTATCCTCAACGCTATCTTCCTCTCCCGCCAGTCTACTTCAGTTACCCCTCTCTGTCTGTCAATATACTGGCGCTGCTGAATCAGTCTATCTTCAGCACTGTTCCTTCAGTCTATCATCAGCGCTGCTGAATCAGTCTATCCTCAGCGCTGCTGAATCAGTTTATCCTCAGTGCTGCTGAATCAGTCTATCTTCAGCGCTGCTGAATCAGTCCATCCTCAGCGCTGCTGAATCAGTCTATCCTCAGCGCTGCTGAATCAGTCTATCCTCAGCGCTGCTGAATCAGTCTATCCTCAGTGCTGCTGAATCAGTCTATCCTCAGTGCTGCTGAATCAGTCTATCCTCAGTGCTGCTGAATCAGTCTATCCTCAACACTGCTGCTTCAGTCTATCCTCAGTGCTGCTGAATCAGTCTATCCTCATCGCTGCTGAATCAGTCTATCCTCAGTGCTGCTGAATCAGTCTATCCTCATCGCGGCTGAATCAGTCTATCCTCAGTGCTGCTGAATCAGTCTATCCTCAACGCTGCTGCTTCAGTCTATCCTCAGTGCTGCTGAATCAGTCTATCCTCAGTGCTGCTGAATCAGTCTATCCTCAACACTGCTGCTTCAGTCTATCCTCAGTGCTGCTGAATCAGTCTATCCTCATCGCTGCTGAATCAGTCTATCCTCAGTGCTGCTGAATCAGTCTATCCTCAACACTGCTGCTTCAGTCTATCCTCAGTGCTGCTGAATCAGTCTATCCTCATCGCTGCTGAATCAGTCTATCCTCAGTGCTGCTGAATCAGTCTATCCTCATCGCTGCTGAATCAGTCTATCCTCAGTGCTGCTGAATCAGTCTATCCTCAGTGCTGCTGAATCAGTCTATCCTCAGCACTGCTGCTTCAGTCTATCCTCAGTGCTGCTGAATCAGTCTATCCTCATTGCTGCTGAATCAGTCTATCCTCAGTGCTGCTGAATCAGTCTATCCTCAGTGCTGCTGAATCAGTCTATCCTCAGTGCTGCTGAATCAGTCTATGCCTCCGTCCCCCTACTCTCCCTCTCTCCCCTGCATCTCTCTGTCTGTCCACCCCTCCCCTTAGATTGTACGCTCCTCTGAGCAGGGCCATCTCTCCTCCTGTTTCCACCACTTCTAACTCTGCTCTCCAGCTACTTAGCCCTCCTCCTCGAGGGTCCTCCACCCCACGTCCACTCTCGCTCCCTCCTCCCCCCTGGGGGTCTCCCTGTCTTCCGCGCCCTCCTTCTTGGGCCCCGTCGTTTGCGGATCCTCCCTCCCCCTTCCCCGCCCTCTCTAGCTGTGCATTGAGCTTACTGAGTTGCTGTGTTTACTGTACTGTGCTGTCTCCCATTGTATTGTAATTTTGTTTGTCTGTGTACGGCGCTGCGGATGCCTTGTGGCGCCTTATAAATAAATATTAATAATAATAATAATAATCCTCAGTGCTGCTGAATCAGTCTATCCTCAACACTGCTGCTTCAGTCTATCCTCAGTGCTGCTGAATCAGTCTATCCTCATCGCTGCTGAATCAGTCTATCCTCAGTGCTGCTGAATCAGTCTATCCTCAGTGCTGCTGAATCAGTCTATCCTCAGTGCTGCTGAATCAGTCTATCCTCAGTGCTGCTGAATCAGTCTATCCTCAGTGCTGCTGAATCAGTCTATCCTCAACACTGCTGCTTCAGTCTATCCTCAATGCTGCTGCTTCAGTCTATCCTCAGCACAGCTGCTTCAGTCTATCCTCAACGCTATCTTCCACTCCTGCCAGTCTACATAAGCTACCCCTCTCTGCCTGTCAATATATTGGCTCCCCATCTCCTACATAATCCAGTTCAAACTCCTCAACCTCACATACTGTCACGATCTGCCTCTGCCTGCAGTATCTCATCTCCTCTCTAGATGCTGCTTTGACTATATCGGTTTTAGGGCTGCAAGGGGTTAAGCCGTGATCATTTGTCTTGGATCCTGAACACCTGTGCCTGGCCTTTATCGTCTGCATTTTCCATCAGACTGGTCATCAATTGTTTGCTGTTCCTGGTCTCACACTCTGCATTCCTGTGACCAGTTACTGATGGATCTCCTGGTTTCTGACCCTGATTTGCTGACCATCATACTGTGTACTCCTTCTGTAGAGTCCAGTGTTCATTTCCCAGTGTCCAGCTTCTGTTGCACACAATGCATATGTAAGGCTTCAGTTCCTGTCATTTATAGACTGTGCCTTTGAGGATTATATCCAGTGTCTGCTCTAGCTGCTACATTCAGTATGTAGGTTATGATGCTGGTGGGCTGTGCCTTTATTTCTCCACACATAGTGTTGAGTGTTCCTCTCAAACAACTCAGCTTTCGTTTCAACTGTCCATAGAACAATTTGCAAGTAGCACTGTGGAATATCCAGATGATCTTTACCGAACTTCGGACGTGCAGCATTAATTTTTTGGGACAGCGGTGGCTTCATGCGTGGTGTCCTAATGGGTTGGATACCTTATCATGAAGCTGACAACGCCGACATGGAATAGCCCAACAGGATTAGACCGAAGGTGACATGCACGACAGCGTGGTAATAGTAACAGCATGAAAAGGAGACTTCGAACAGTTCCGATGTATGGACATCCCAGCAGCCTGCAATGACGTCAGTTTCAAGCTCCCCACTATCATTCGTGCTGTTAAGCTGCTAATTTATTTTTTTTTTAAACTTTTTATTTAAAGAGGAGACAACAGGAACAGTACAGACAACAATTTTGACAAGAAAGAACTTAATATTCAAGGTGCATCCTTTTTTATACTTTAGTTTTATACTTTTATATCGGAGGGGAGGGTGAGAAGGGAAGGGAGGAGAGGGAGGGGGGGGTAGAAAGGCACAAATATTATCAACAATATTGCTAATGAGTAAATAGGCACGCAAAATTGGAACATTGCTAGGAAAGGCTTAGACACATAGTTACAATGACTGCCCAAAAAAGCAGAAACATACAGGCATTACTCACCAGCCGCGCACCATATCCAGCCTGGGGGGGTCCAGAGGCGGCCCAAAAGCTATGTTCCATCTGCCGTATTGGATAAGCAGCTACGGCTTTCTATAAAGTACCACGGGCCCACACCTTATCAAAGTTATATGATTTGTCATGGAGGTAGCACGTTATACTCTCCATGCTTGCGACATGTCTTATGTATGACCGTAACTCCTGCATAGAGGGAGCTCTAGGGTCTTTCCAGTGCTTTGCTATTAGGGATTTAGCAGCTGCCAGAATGTGGGAGATTAGCTTGTTGGAAGGCGCGCTCTTGTCAGGTATAGGGCGAGAGAGAAGGAATGACCAGGGATCCTTACTTATCTGTTGTTCTGATACAGAGTTTATGAGTGTAAGAACCATGTTCCAGAAAGGAACTATGCGAGGGCAGGTCCACCATATATGTAGCATCGTACCTCTCTGGCCACATTCCCGCCAGCAGCTCGGAGTGGCCGTAAGAAACATTCGAGACAACTTATCAGGAGTATAGTACCACCTATAGTACACTTTATAGGCAGTTTCCTTAATTAGTGTGGAGATCAAGCTCTTGGCAATCCCTCCCTGACCTCTTCCCAGCATAGATCGTCTGGAGGAGGGCCCAAGTCATTTTCCCAATCCCGCTCATGTCGGCCTGGAGTATCAAAAGTATAATCTATGAGCCAATTATAGATCAGGGAGATCATCCCTTTGGTGAGAGGTGAGTGTAAACACATGTACTCAAAGGAGGTCGGGGCCCAGAGAGCCTCCTGGGGGGGCAGAGACATGGCAAAGTGTCGAACCTGGAAGTACTCAAAAAAGAGAGGACGAAACGGTTCAAATTTATGATGGAGTTCTGACATAGAAGCCCAAGTTTGATTAACCACCAGGTCCGAAATCACCCGTAATCCCGCCTTTATCCAGAGCTTAAATTGCTTGGTTGGTTAAGCTGCTAATTTAAGGAGGCGCTGGCTGTACAATGTTCTGGGCTTTATAAAGAACATCCTACCATGAACACCATTCTTGATCAATGTTTTACCTATTGTAGACTTGTGAACAGATGTTTACAAGTTGCAGAGTTTTGTGTTAGACTTTAGCTGACACTCTAGTTTTATCGTTAAACTCTTTGAGCATATCTATGCTGTGCTCTTGCAGTCATCTTTGCAGGATGGCAACTGTGTCACACTTTCTCCATTCATAGAAAATTTGCCTTACCATGGAAGTCAACAATTCTTCATCTTAAGTCTTCTGAGATCTCATTTGTTCAATGATTCACATCAGGCTTCCTGTGAATAGCAAACCTCAAATTTGTGTGTGCCGGGCAACTCTAAGCAACACTTCCAACCATGTCTCATTGTTTGGACTTCAGGTTAGCCAAATCCTGACACTAATTAGTTTTTTAGAAGTCATTAGCCTGGGGATCACATACTTTTTCTAACCTATACTTTGAATGTTAAATAGTTGTATTCAATATGGAGAAGAAGAGTACTGTACTTTGTGTGGTATTAGGTTAAGCAGACTGTGTTTGCCTATTCCTGTGACTTAGATGACGATCAGATGACATTTTATGACCAATTTATGTAGAAATCCAGTTAAATCCAAAGAGTTCACATACTTGTTCTGGCCACTGTAGATTATGAGACATGTATATATCTATGTCTATCTAAAGTAAAAATAGTTATTCAGAATCCATCATTGAAAGTCTAAGTTTACAATAAGGCCCCTGTTGCTCCATCTACATATTTACAATGATAGGCTATGGCAGCCATTATACAGGATTGTTGCTTGTATCGTCCTTACTCATAGCTAATCAATGTCCTAACTGTACATTGCACAGTGTTGTCCTTCCCCTGTAAAATCCTGAGAGACCGAGGGGCAGAAATCGGGGATGAGCGTCAGTACCATGAGGTGCAACTTAATGACCCCTTTAGAAGAAATATGCAGCCCCAACTGAAGAGAACCCTGTAGAGAGAGAACAGTGACAGGGAGACCCCCACCTTCAGGGGTACCCCAGGAAGAGACACCAGTGTGAATGAGTGCCTGGAGGCTGAGACAGAAGTCTGGACAAGAGTGGGAGAGTCCCCACACAAAGGTCCTAAAAGTAAGAGAGGAGCCTTTGGATGTTGTCTGGAGAGCGTGGCATGCAATGGCAGCGAGATACCCTTGCAGGGGGTGAGTGTGTGACAGTTGCTACAGGATGATATTAGGCCTCTATTAAAGAGAGGGAAGTTTTGGACATCAGCACGACTGAACCCTACAATAAGGGAAGTGCTGGGAAATAGTGAAAGTCTGCAAGTCTGCAGTGGGAGAATCCCTGAGATCTGTGTTTTATGAAACATTTTGGAAGTGTTCCCTTAGGAAGTTGTTGGCATCAGGACGGATATGATGGAAGGTCCCTGGATATTTGGGAATTACCATAGAGCAGCAGGAGGAAAGCCCCCTTGGAAAGTACCCCAAAACGTGAAGTGGGGTCGCTGCATGAAGGCAGCGTGTGTCTGCAGTTGTAGAGGAGAATGATGTAGGGGATGGTGTGCACAAAAAGAGTGCAAGAACCTCCAGCCCGAGCTTACTGTGAGCCTGTACTTATCTTTACTCTAACTGTTTGCTGAGTAACAATTTAACCCGTAACACTGGGTATGTGAACTGCCAGAACTGTTTCGCTGCTGCTAAGTGT
This sequence comes from Mixophyes fleayi, assembly GCF_038048845.1. Lineage (NCBI taxonomy): Eukaryota > Metazoa > Chordata > Amphibia > Anura > Limnodynastidae > Mixophyes > Mixophyes fleayi. The sequence continues at coordinate 34,808,844 of NC_134403.1, read as the reverse complement.
GTGCTGGAGGAGTTGGCATTAAAGGAACAGAAGTTTATTACAACCATTATGACCTGTGCTGGAGGAGAAGGAGTTAAATTAGTATATTTCTTTATTCGACCTGAGACGGCCGGGCGCCCAATATTTATTTCATATTGTTCTGCACCGCCTCTAGTGACCACTTCACACCACATCCCTGAGTATTCAGAGGACAGATGCCACACCCACTCCATAGGATTGGCAGAAGGGGAGGTGACAGCAAGTGGGGTACCGCCAGGAGTGAGCTGGCAAATTTTAGCCTGGTGTGGGCAAAACATGAACATTTTAAATGGAAAAAAATGCAGGTGACCCGGCCCAAGGTAGCCTACTATGGGACAGGCCCTTGGAGCAGATGCCCCCTGTCCCAAATCCCAGCCAGCCCTTGAGTACTGCACAACAACAGGAGACCCCAAGTAACTGGTCACAAAAAAATACAAGAGAAGTTTCACAAATTCTTAGTATCAGATGGTGTTTTATGGCATCGAAAGGGGAAATTAGTGAAATTAAGTTAGTAAGGGAGGGGAATTAGGGACGGGTAATTCATGGGGTAAAGTGCAGGTAGGAATATGGATGTGGGTTAAAAAAAAGTTGTTTCAGCTGGGAATAGTACCAGGAAAATATAGGATTCACCTTGAAAATAAGCCATGAGGCTCAGGTGAGAATAAACTTATCATAACAATATTGTGCTGACAGGAATATTTCTTCAATTGACTTGATGGAATGAATGTTCCTGACTGTTATTATTGTGGTGCCAATTACTGAATGAGTGAACACGACCCACCCACCCCCTTCGGTTCTCTCAGAGTCCCCAGCATTGCAGTAAAGTACTTACCTCGTATAATGCTACTTATCAACCCCTGACTTCTCTGCATCCTCTTTGTGTAGCTCATCCCAGACATCTCGGCTCTCAGCAGTTTCAGTAGTTTGCCGGGCTTTGCCCTGCTCCCCTATGGTAGAGGGCAGTTATGTCCCCAGTAGCCCCGCAGACCCTGACTATATTTTTGATACTGTTTATGCATAGCATACATATCATACATACATACATAGATACATACATCATACATATCATACAATAAAAACACAAACCTTCATTATCCTTCATAGTCCACTACTAATCGGTAATAGATCCTAACTGGGTATTTAGGCCAGTCGGTCCACCATAAAGAGAGTTCCAGTACACACAGACAGACAGGTCCAGGTACTTTATATGTGACCCTTCACTCAGCAGCCATGTGTACAATGGAGGTGCATGACTTGAACACCTCTCAGGGCAGACTGTACTATATTTATAATCTCTCTATCTCTAAAAGACCCTAAAATAGCCAGCAATGCACTTCACATGTTCACAGGCGTCTAATAAATAAACATTGCTAGAAATGTTTAGCATTGTACCTCCTGTTGGTCACAAGTGGTACTGCAGCAGCCTTCCATTCTTTTCTGTAAAATCCTGGGAAGTCTTCCTATTTGCTGTGTGGAAAGATTTTAGTAAGGTTGGGCTGCCAAAACTGGACAACCCTTTTAAAATACGTCTCACTACTGAAAAAAAACAAAAAAAGCAACTACTTAAATTTCAAAGTTTCAGACAGTATAAGAGGTATTGAGAGGTCAAGTCTTTACTGATTAAATGGCTGAAACAATCACCAGAATAATAGAAAACAGAAAATAGCTTTTAGTGTTTTACGTAACCTGGTTATAAATGATTCAGTAGCATTGTAATAGAAGTATTTACAGCTGGCCATTTCCCTACCCTGGTAATATATCTCTTACATACTATTTTTGAGAGCTCTTGAACAGCTGAAACTGATGGCTGCCCCAGATCTGACGCCTGTCAGGGAAGAATACCTGTGGGAGTATCCAGCTTGCGTTTCAATTCTGTTCCTTTCAATTCATTTAATGCTAATCTTCTTTCTTTGAGGCTTTCTAGTCCCTAAGCATTATGGGGTGAACGGAGTACACTTTTGCGCTCATTCTATAACTTTTGATTATACACCGGCTGATCTTATACGCTCCATGTTACAGTTGGCTCACTAGTATAAGTCAATTTAATTACTGTACTATATTTTACACCTCACATTAATCTGTAATTCTTTGGTCAGAGTATAGCTGGGTACGCACCTACGCAATTATCGTGCAGATCACACGATTTACGACGGTTTGGTTAGCTATTTCAAGCGTGTGTATGCTTCTGTAGATGCACATGTACACAGTGGGGCTGAAAGGTGCCCCATGTAGGCAATGAGCCACCATCTGGTCCTCTGGCCCAGACGCCGGCTGCCTGAAGCCCGTGGTGCTACGTGTCCCCCAGTGTTGTCTGAGCCGGGGGTGCCCGAAAATGCACATGGTGGAGGGAAAGGCACCTGTGCTCAGAGTAAGGCACTTTGCACCTTTACTTTTTAGGCAGCACCATTGTTTTCCTTTGCCCTGTAAGCCTGGGGCCTTATGGCAACTATTTATTTATTTATTCAACATGCAGCTCTTAGCACCAAGCACTTTTTTCACCTTTTTTTGATTGTATATTTCTGTATTCACGTTTGTTTGCGAGGTTTGTGTATAGACCCTTATGAGTGTCCCTCTCCCCAAGTTATATGAGGCTCCCAACTTTTGGGAGGAGTTGAAGAACCAGTTCCCCAGGGGAAGCTGCGGCTAATCTCGGGGTAAAGAGGAACTCCTGAGCCTTGCGGTGGAGGTGATTCTAAAGACTCTTGCCTCTTAAGGGGCCTTTTGGCTGTAGAGGTCAAGGATATAAAGGGACCCTCCCTAACTTCGGCAAGGGGAGGGCTATATATTTATATAGCGCCACTAATTTTGCAGCACTGTACAGAGGACGCAATCAGTCCCTGCCCCATAGGAGCTTACAGTCTAAATTCCCTAACATACACACACACACAGACAGACTAGGGTCAATTTGATAGCAGCCAATTAACCTATTAGTATGTTTTTGGAGTGTGGAAGGAAACCTAAGCACCCAGAGGAAACCCACGCAAACCCAGGGAGAACATACAAACTCCACACAGATAAGGCCATGGTTGGGAATTGAACACACGACCCCAGTGCTGTGAGGCAGAAGTGCTAACCACTAAGCCACTCTGCTTAATAGAACAGGTGTAGGAGCAGTGCAAGTACCTCTGTTATAGTCATATTAATTACTTTATTTCCCAGGGAATAGAGATCTTCAGCTTTTGATAAATATGGCTCAGTGTCTGCAATTAATTTCCTTGTCATTTGGAAGATATTAAAATTGTTGTGGTCATCTGGTTTAATAGTAGAACATTATGAAAATTTTAAAATGAGCGTCATCTTGCAAACACACAAAAATCCCATATTGCACAGAAAGATTTAAAAGCAAAACAAAACATTGTTTTACAAAAGTTAATCTCCATTCTCCTTTTGTATAATTGCTCAGTAAAACATTCCATGCTGCAGAGAGAACTATTACTTATATTTATTTCAGTTGTTACTTTGTCCCCTTTGTATTCCAGAGCAATTTTATATTCATTGGCTTTCATGACAGGATTTTCTCATTTACACCAGAAGATATTTTCCCTGGCAATTACTTGAAACTCATGTCATGGTGGGTCAATAGATGTGATGGAATTGGTAATGTTCATTGAATGACCCTGCATACTTTCCATCAGCCATAAGCCGCCTCATATACTTGTGTGCCCTTGAGTTGTTAGAAATACAATTATCAGTGCTTCATCCAGTATTTGACTTCTTTGGATGATAAAGTAACATTATTTGTTCAAAAATCCTGGCATGTGCAGCAAATATTGATGTATTGTGTGCCTAATCTTTGAATTTTTGTAGTATGGATGCAGGCCACTTCCGTCTCTCAGCATCCTCATTTATTCATATAGCGGCAAAGTATTGAAAGCCATGCTCTTGGCAACCGATGAATACTCTGGCAATGTATTGTGTACCTAATCCTTGAATTTATTTAGTATGGGTGCAGGCCACCTTCGTCACTCAGCACTTCATGTATTTATATAGCGAGAGGAAATTAGGTAGCTCTTTATAATTGGGTATCTACTTGTCAAAATATTTACTGATGCCTCTGTCCATCTAATGATATTGGATTGTTACTGCCGCTTCACTCTCTATAATGCCTGCTGTGTAAAGTTTCAAATTTAGTGTGTGCATAGCGTTTCAACATTTTTATTTCTTGCATCTTGCACTAAATTTTGTTTGTTGTTTAATTTATCCATGGGATTGTCTCAGTTGGTGACATGGCAGATGACATTTTTTTGCAGCATGCAGTCACTGAATGTGGAAAATGCCCAGAAAAAACCCTCACACACAAACTCCCTGTCTAAATATAGATTTCTTTGAATGACACTTCCAAAACTTCCAAGTACTGAAATATAGAAAACATAGAAAACATTAGATTATACATTAGATTATATGACGTTTTTTGGGGTGGCTGCTGTGTGCTGATGCTCACAAACAGCCTTCTTTAAATATAGATTTCACTGAATGACCCTTCTAAAATATAAAAGTATTGAAAAATAGAAATGATAAGAATATAATAATAGCCTTTTTTTTTTAGGGGGGGGGGTGCAACTGCTGCTAAATCTCACACGCATACACCCAGTTTTTTTTCAAAATTAAATAAACTTTTCAATTTTAAAAGAAAATAATCTGTTTATTTTTTGGTCTCTGCTTCTAATAGTCTGACAGCAAAAGTACTGTGTTTTTATCAAAGAATATACTTAGTTCAGAATGATATCTATTTAACTCAGTATGTATATACTTTCTAATGCTATTACATATATGCAATGCAATTCATTAACAACAACCAGCAGTTACTAGTCTGTGTAAAGTGTATTTAAGATTGAAATTAAAAGCAATTGATCAACAAACTATTGTAGCTGACTGTTCTCTACAGAACTGCTTTACGAGAATGACAGGATTCTTTCTATTGCTTTCCTATGTCCCTGGTTCACTTAATGCTATTCTATGAGCAGAGCACCGCAGCTAACCTTCTCCCCACACACTGTCTGTTCTAAAATTCTCCAGTGACATTGCTCACACAGACAAAGGAGGGGTAACATCGTTCTTGTCACTCTCCAGTACCCAGTGCCATTGCTCACACAGACACAGGGGTAGAATTGTTCTTGTCACTCTCTAGTTTCCAATGACATTGCTTAGTGCCACTGCGCACACAGGCCCAGTAGGGGTAGCATCGTTCTTGTCACTCTCCAGTCTCTAGTGTCAAATTCTCCAGTGCCATTGCTCACATAGACACAGGAGGGGTAGAATTGTTCTTGTCACTCTCTAGTCTCCAGTGACATTGCTCAGTGCCATTGCTTACACAGACACAGGAGGGGTATAATTGTTCTTTTCACTTTCCAGTCTCCAGTGACATTGCTCACACAGACACAGGAGAGGGAGCATTGTTCTTGTAATTCTCCAGTCTCTAGTGCCAAATTCTCCAGTGCTATTGCTCACACATTACACAGGAGGGGTAGAATCGTTCTTGTCACTCTCCATTCTCCAGTGACAAATTCTCCAGTGCCATTGCTCACACAGACACAGGAGGTGTAGCATCATTTTTGTCACTCTCCAGCCTCTAGTGCCTCTCAAATCTCATTATCGTGCAACACACATAAATCACTTGCAGTGTGTAATTTTTTTTTAAATTTTTGACAAATTGTGTGTGCTCATTGATATGGATCATGATCGGTCAGCAGAAGAGCAGGAGCACCAACCACCTGCAGGCACCAGTCATGATGATACTAGTCCTTCTACGTAATCTACTAAAGACTATGCTCAAAGGCATAATGGGTTTAAGACAGGGAAACTGAAATCCAAAAAACAAGCTTTTACATTGGTAAAGAAAAAACACCTCTAATAAAGGGAAAGTTTACTGTAGAAAAACATAAAATTGACAACATTCTATTCTGACTCAAAATAACAACAAGCAGTCCAGCATCAGCTAGCTCCCTTTTCTCAGCTAGATCCCAGCACCTGCAATCTACACTGTCATCATCTTCACCCTCATCAGTGTGTACACCATCCTCACACAATATTAATTCATCCCCATGGAATTCACCATTACAGAAGTCTCTGTACTCTGATGTAATTGCCAGTAAAGGCCTTCCTCATGGAATTTGTAGTTTATTTTGATGGACATCATTTTTTCCACATTTTTAGGAAGTAGCCTCCTATCGCTGGCATGGTTCCCGCTGTGCTGAAAACTCTTTCTGAGTACACACTGTAGAGTGGGTAGCTTAGGTATTGCAAAGCGAGTTTGTACATGGGTCTCCAAATTGCCTTTTTTCCTCCCAGTATGTAAAGGGACTGTCTGACGTGTCTATTTGTACGTTGTCATTAAAATAATCCTTTACCATTATTTGGATGTTGATAGTAGGATCAGGTGGAGTTATGGCAGAGATGTCACGATTTGTGGGAATTTTTTTAGACCAGACCAGATGTCAAAATGTTGTGCTAAGTCATCTAAATTACGACTGGGTATCTTGGGAATGCCTGAGAAACTGAATGAGGAGACATCATTGTATCATGTTCCACTTGAGCTGTCAACTTGCTAACCAGGAGCATCTCTTGAGATCTGGGTCAGTTGAAAAGAAAGAGAAGACATAGCTCTTAATCCTAGGATCAAGCACAGTCGCCAAAATGTAGTGATCCGATTTCAAGATGTTGATAACTCTTGGATCTTGGCAAAGCAAATAAAGTACTTGATCTACAAGTTCTACATAGTTAGTGGAATTGTTCTGTTTTATTTCCTCCTTCAATTTCTCAAGCTGCTTTTCCAAAAGTCTAATTAAGGGAATCACTTGGCTGAATGGTTTCAGCACGTTGCAAAACACAGAAAGTATTCTCCACTGCACTGGACTGAAGAACATTCCCCCACCTTTCCCAATATCATGGCTTGTTGAGTAAACGTGGATGGCTTTTCGCTGTTCCTCCATACTCTGAAGTATATAAAGTGTGGAATTCCACCTTGTTACCACCTCTTGTTTCAGTTGGTGGCAGGGTAAAATAAATTGTTCTTGCACCTGCTGCAATTTTCTACATACTGTTGCTGAATGCCAAAGATGTCCTGCAATTTTTTGGGCCAAAGACAGCATCTCCTGTATGTCCCTGTAATTTTTTTAAAAGCTCTGTACCACCAAATAGATTGTGAGAGCAAATCATGGAATGTGATGGAATTCGCCCAACTATAATGCTCTTACAATATTGGTGGCATTATCATAAATGACATACCCTCAGGAGAGTCCAAGTGGTATAAGCCATGTTGCAATGACTTCCCTTAGTTTTTCTAACAGGTAGTCATCCACCCCCAGCAGCAGGAGCAGCTGCAGAAGTGGGACTAACGCTCAAGAATTCTTCTGAGGAATCCTGGATATGGAAGGAGTCATCTAGCCTTAGCAACTTGGATGCAGAACTAACTCTGATTACTAGTAAGGATATTGATGATGAAGTGGTTGGCAGTGTAGATTTCAGGTGCTGTGATCTAGCTGAGAGAAGGGAGCTAGCTGATGCTGGACTGCTTGTTGTTATTTTTTTAGCATAAGTTTCTGATTTTCTCAAAATCTTGACATGAACTCACTTCAAATGGCGCAACATGGATGAGATTCCTAGATGGTTAATGTCCCTATCACTACTGACTGTGGCTTTACAAACGCTACAAATGGCTAGATAACTATAGTCAGGATTGGGTAAAAATAATTCCACACATAATAAGTGGATTTTTTGGTCTTATGCCCAGGCATGACAATGACCTTCTTTTTATCACTGGCAAGAACTGCTTCCACTGGTGCATGACTTTCCGCTGTAGAGTTCATTGACAACACTGTTAGCTTAGCTGCCTTAAACCCATTGGTATCTTGTTTTGTGGGGGCCCAAACAAACCAAGCACTTCAGTCACAAAAGTGGCAGTCCTTGTCACTGAAGGACTTGGTTTGTTAAAATTTACATGTCCTTTTTAACAAATGGGTGTGTGGGCTCAAGGACAATTCCATCTTGCACTGTTTTACAGTTTGGTCTTGGTCTATCAGCCTGTGCAACAGTTGACAATTAAGGTGTCAACAGTATTATTAGGTCACCAATTCACCTGGTGGACAGTATGATTTGGTAGACTATGCAAATGTGGACAGTATTATTATAGGGCAAGGGATATGGCTAAGGACAGGGATAGGGACAGGTCTAGGGATAGGGACAGGTGTGGGTATAGGTATAAGGCCAGGGATAGGGACAGGGTTAGGGACATGTCTAGGGATAGGGACAGGTTTAGAGTTAGGGATAATACTGTCCATATTTGAATTGTCAACATAATAAGTATTGTCTGCATTTCAATTGTCCTAATTATACTGTCTATGTCATTATATTGTCGACTTTATAACCTTATCTAGTCTGTTGCTCATCAATCATATTATGTCAATCCAACATAAGGGTGGATGGTAGGGCCGAAGGACAATTCCATCTTGCACCATTTTTCTTTTCTGCCACTGCTGTGTGGCAATGTTTCCTACATGTGCTATAAACTGCTGAGTTTAAATTATGTGATTTTAGCATTTTTAAGCACTTTTTGCAAGCAAAAACAGATCCAAAGCCAGAACAAGTAAGGACGTTTTCCCAAAACCAAGTTAATACAGATCCAAAACCAAGACACGGGGTCAGTGCACATCCACTAAATATATGTGTATATATACCGAACACACCCGAACCTAGCAGATCCAAGTACAGAGCCGAGCCGGCTCGGTACTTTCGCGCCCTTGGAATTGAAAACAAGGCAAAATGTCATTGTTACATGTTAGGATTTCGCAAGTTTTGGATTCTATAAGTACCGCCCTCCACGGCGATCCTGCGCCATTTCACAGAGGGACACAGAAGGGGTAGCACAGTTCTCGGCAGTCTCTAATGCAGTTGGGGAGCATCATAGGTAGAAAAGAAAGAGGAGGGGTAGCAGTGTTCCTCAAAGGCTCCAGTGACATTCAGGAGAGCTCCATTGCTCCATTGCTAATTGTCATTGCTGAAATAGAAATAAAAGGGCTCGCAGGCTTGGTCTTCGAAATCTGCAGTCACATTGTGCTGTGTTATATAGGTAACACACAAACAGGAGAGCTCCATTGCTCCATTGCGAATTGTCATTGCTGAAATAGAAATAATAGGGCTGGCAGTCTTGGTCTAAATCTGCAGTCACATTGTACTGTCAATGGTGTTATAGTCTCTTAGCAGGCTGTGGATCATCTTGCGACAGTCCTGGATGGTCATCTTCTTCCTTTTCAAGATGAGGCAATTCCTGGCATGCCAAATAGCATCCTTAAAGCAGTTCATAAGGCGCCGGGCCTCCTGGATTGCCCCAATGGTGTGGGTCCCAGGAAATAATCCATAAAATACCGAATGGTATGAAAGGCAAGTTCTGTCCTTAAGTTCATGTTCCAAGTCATCCAACACTGCCTGTGCAGTGGGGCAGTCCCAAAAAATATTCTGTGCTGTTTCCCTTCTGGTGATGCAGAAGGGGCAGTGGACATATCGGCACAGGTTACGGGAGTGCATGAATGTCCTTAGAGGCAGGCCCCCCTGGATAGCCATCAATGCAATGTCTTTGTGTCTATTAGTCAGCCTCTTAGAGGCCCAATTCTCCCACAAGTGTTTTGTTGTTGCAGCAGGGAGCCCTGGAACAGACTCCATAATGTCTTTAGCTCTGATGAGCTTGTGAACATTTTTTGGCTTCCACAAGTCTGGTTTAAGTCCCTCCAGATGGTGCTCCCTCACAAATTGTCCAACATCCAGGTAAAACCAAAGTGAAGTCCAGTTGTAAGGGAAGGATTTGTCCCAAACAAGGCTCCTCCAAAGAGGCAGGAGGAAAAATCGAGACATGGACTTCCCAGAAGTGCAAATGTTCTTTTCAATAAGAGTTCTGCAGATACAGTTGCACACAAAGAGGGCTCGCAGCATGGTGGGGATATCTAGGATCCCTTTCTCACCTTTGATGGGCTCCTTGTAAATGACCGCCCGCTTCAGTCTGTCCATGTATTAGCTGTAGAATTACCACAGTTATCCAAGGAACGGATGAAGCGATCAAATGAACCATAACTGATTTCATGATACATTCTCAGTTTCACTGTACGGGCCATGTGCTCAGGGTGACGGTGATCTCCTCGTCATCATCTTGCAAAGCTTAGTCTGCAGGGGCCAGTGACACACCATTTGTTTTCTCAGGTCTCTTAGCGGTTCTTTAACCTTTAAAATGTATCGTCCTGCCTCAGTGCCTCCTCTGTATTAATCTTCTGAAGCGCAGTGTATCTCTCGTGTACAAGCTCTCTTAAATCTGGGATTTCATACGGTGGGTCACTTTTTAACTTAAGTACGGCCTCCTCAACTGCGTCTATATATTGGTTTAAATCTCTGTTCAATGCAGCATTTTCCAACATGACAGATTCCATGCTACCCACATGTTCCGTGTAACAGTCTGTCTGACTCCAGTTGTAATATCCTTTCCTGTGTCTACATAAGTTTGGCAGTTCTTCAGGGATGACAGGGAGGTATCCACAGAGGAGAAGGAGATTAAAGATGCAGCACGATCAGACATGGTTTAATAATGTAGAATTCATTGACAGCACTGTTAAGCTTAAGGCAGCTAAGCTATTGTTAGCTTGTTTTGTGGGGGCCCAAACAAACCAAGCACTTCAGCCACAAAAGTGGCACAGCTTGTTGCTTTAGTGCTTGATTTGTTAAACTGTACATGTCCTTTTCAATATCTTACATAAGTGTGTTTGGGAGGGCTCAAGGACAATTCCATCTTGCACCACTTTTCTTTTCTGCCACTGCTGTGTGGCAATGTTTTATAGATGTGCTATGAACTGCCGTGTGTTTGTGTCATTGCTCTGTCGCTTACCATCCAGCCAGGTCGCTGCAGTCTTTGTCCGAAAGTGTATGAAAATATTATTGTGACGTGTGAGATGGTCAAAATTGACTGCAAATGACTTGAAATTAGTGTTATTGAGGTTAAAAATAATGTAGGGAAAAAAAGAGCAAAATTATGTGATTTTAGTAAAAGAATAGGGGTGTTAGAAAAAAATAGTGATCCAAAACCAAAACCAAAACCAGAACTCAGGGGTAAGTGAACATCTCTAATATATATACATATATATATATATATATATATATATATATATATATACAATATAATGAATTAGAAGAAATTCCCTTAGAGGAAATATGACTGCATTTGTATAGTGCATGCTTAGTCTTATATCACATCGTCGGTGATGCTACATAATGGTTATTTTGTCTCTGACAGTCCTGCACAGCAGTGGATGCCTGTGGGAATGTAAGAATATCAGCAGAGTCTGACATGTGCGCTGTATACAGTGATGAGAAAATGTCTGTATTCTTCATCTGAAGCAAAACACTCTCTAGAATTCTAATCAGTTTAGTTGAATTCTACCTGGGATTGGTTTATATGAGTACAATACTATGTAGAAATACTTTCACCTCCAGAACCTTGTTCTCAGCTGATTTCTCATTATTGATTGGGTCTATTTTAGCAACTGATATGTATGGTAAGAACCATAGTTGTTGTCAAATTTAAAGGCTAACAAAGTATTTTTTACTCCCTGCCCCCCATGCCAGTGTCCTTACAGCTCAGAACATCTCGACTCCACTCACCCCCCAATAATATGGGTCTGGCACTGAAAACTGGAACCATAGCTTCTAAACTGGACAGAAATAGTGCTGGTTATGTTGAGACTTGTAGTTCTGTAACAGACCAAGCTTGTTGTAAAAAAATAGTGTTAGTAAATGGATATAAGAATACATTTTAGCTATGGAAGATTTTTCATACATTCATTTCACTTGTGTGAAAATTAAAAATGTATACAAATAGCAATCCCAACAAATAATCAGGTGTTTGGTTTAACACAAATTATTGTGACAGGTTATAAGAATTTGTTTTACCATTTTTCCTGTTTTTTTCAGGCTTTTTCAGGTTTTTCTTCAGGATTTATGATTCTGCTCTACCATGGCAACCACAGTCACACAGCACATAATGTAGCGAGCAGAGAGGCTTTGTCCGCACTATGACTTCCTCCTTCAACCCCTTCTGCTATCACATGACATGCTGAGAGCTGTGAGCCAATGTCTGTGTATCAGACTAACTGTGTCTGTTTATGGCAGCCATTTTTGTTTACCAACCAGAGAGCTTTTGGAAAGTAAATAATGATTTGTAGCAGGATAGTTCAGAAAAATGATTAAATGATACTGCTTAAAAGGTACTGCTGCTTTAAATACTGTATGTGTAGTGTCTGGACTATGATGGTTAGCCAGTTCATAAGGAATGTGTTTGTATATGTATATATCCAAATATAATTACCGTGCTTTTTTCTTTCTGGTATTAATATGTACGTTGCATTCATGTTGATGGGATTTTTCTTTTTTCCACTGAGATCTATTCATACTTAACAAGGATAAATTATTTACTTTCACTTAATAATTTATTCATTAAATATACTTAACAGTGTCTTTTAAATTGATGGTGCTTTGAAAATTTTGACAATGAAAAGAAAGGAAAACAGCGGGGTTGTAATTGTACCAACTAATTCATCAGGAGAACATAACAAGCTATATAAAGCCTCACAAACTGTTGATGCAATGTGAAAGCTGTTAGACACGCATGTGAGGTCGCGTCCCTTTAAACAGGAAATAACTGATCACTGTGGGAAAAAATCTATGGGGACCTAAGTGGCTCATATTCAGGAGTGCCCAAAATAGGAATTAGGGAACCAATGCTGTCTACACTTTAATATAAACAGTAGCATTTGGGGGACGGTCTGCTTCATATATCATGTCTGACCTCTATTTTTGTGCTAAACTTATGTATTTTGTCACTATTTTTAAATAAATTAAATAAAACTTTATATTTCGCAAAGCTGGAGAAAGTAATTTTTTACAGCTGGAGCCAAATAACAAAAACCCAAAACATATTTTGTCACTAGTTGCTTGTGAATTGATAGCCTACATATTGGCATAGCCAATAAAATGTCTGGCAATATTGTCATGAGGAGACAGATACACTTTAATAGTTTATTCTCATGACAGACTTGCCTGGCTCCTGTTGTTGGTGAACCAGTCAGTTCACAATAACTAGTTACATCATTGAAGATGGTTTGTGTGTTTGTGCATTAGTGATGTCACCAGTCCATAGTGAATTTATGGCTCTGCCTGAAAGTGTGAATAGATTCAATTGTCATGACTATTAATTTTTCCCACAAACTGGTTGCACTCACTTGGGACAAATCTGAGAGTTTATAGAGGCATTAAGGGACAAATTACTATTTTAATATAATTTCACAAATTCTTTGTGGCATTAAATTGGGCACTCCAGATGTTTGTTATGGTGTGTTGAAGGCAAAGTCACCATGCTAAAGATTGGGATTAAAGTATTGCTTTTAACCTGCGTGCCAACTTATGGCAAGCATGATCCGGGAGCCTGGCGGGGAAGGTGGTCGTGCAGGGGGCGGGGCTCAGAATAGCGCGTCATTTTGGCCCCGCCCCCGTGATGTAATGACGCAAAACGCGTCATTTTACAGCGAGGACGGGGCCAAAGGCCGCGATTCCCAGTGAATCACGGCGTTATGGACCTAATTCTGCCCACTTGAATTGGGAGATCCAGGAAATTGCGACACTCTCCCGGGAGTCCGTGAGACTCACGCGAAATTCTGGGAGAGTTGGCAAGTATGCTTTATAGTGGCTGCTAAATCAATTCTGACAAGAAGGCTGCTAACCTACAATGCTTCCTTATACGCGCACATATGCTTGCTTGTCCACCAAGCGCATTGCAAGTTGTACCCCCACTTCAAAGAAATTGGCAATGCCAAAGAAAAATCAATGCCCCTAATTTTGAGGATTAACGGATGCTCCGGAAAATGCACAAGGAGTGAACACATCACATCAAAGTCCGACCTATTACCACTTTAGAATCATTCCTTCGCTATAGATTCATTTACATCTTGAATTACTCACCAAAGTGAGGGGACATTAGGAATGTATTTATTACATAAGGCTTGTGTGTGTTTTAAGCTTGCAACTGGAGCGTGCAGAGTGCACCTCATTGTAAGCACAATAAGATAATCGATCTCCTAAACCTCAGAGATGGAGGAAAGAGCAGTGCGCCCACCTGAAGACCAGGGAACCCCCCTGTAACTGTTCTTCCCCTGGTCCTATATCTCATTTAAATACGTCTGTCCTGTCTTAGCTGTGAGTGATATATTAAAAATATTTTTTTTTTAGCTTTTATCTTTGTATTCTTTAGTCCAAAACTAGGTGCAATCAATGAACACCCTCCGCACAACACCCGAGCTGGGCAATCGCAGGCCTGTTAGTGGGGTAAAATAACTGCATCCCCCGGCCCATAGATGCGAAGGATTCATAATCTCTGTAAAGAGCTGCGTAATATGCAGACACTATATAAATAACTGTTAATAAATAAATGTCAACTAAAATGAATTTAAAAAAAGAGTTTTACTAAACGCAAGAAACTTCTAATGTAACCGCAAATTATAGGGGCGGAGAAACTCGTCAGCAAGGCCGGTGTACTGAGGACAAAATTACTGCTTATCTTGTAACGTTCTCTACAACTAATATATTAAGAATGCTATATTATTAGTTAGAAGCTACAGATGTACTTAAACAGGCAATTCAATATTGGAATGTACTTTGTTTTCATATGTCCACCGCCGATAGAACCTTGTTTTGCCTGGACTGAGAAATTGGTTTCCTGACCCTACTACAGGTAAGTACCCTTGTGAATGTTTCAGTAAAGTGGGAAGTATGTGAATTTCTCTAGACACCACCTGATCGCTGGGGGGATTCTGTATATATTATATATATATATATATATATATATATATATATATATATATATATATTTCTCCATATCCTTATGTTTCTGTGGCAGTTTGTTTAGTGGCAGGTACCTTAAGATATGTGCAACTTTATATCTAACAACTGTGAAGCTTGCACCTATGGGACCCTCCTATAAGACGTGTCTTGAAGATAAGTGTTAGCATACTTGTCTGTGTCTGGCAGCAGGACAGGGGGCGTGGTCATGTAGCAAAGGGGGTGTGGTCACAGCGTGACAGGAATGTGGTCACACCCCCAGAGGGTCCCACTGATATCGGGACAATTGGGAGGTATGTCTAAGTCAGAATCAGAAGCATTTCTAAGGGGCATTGTTCACTTGTATCTTCACACCGCTACTGTTCTGATCTTACACACGAACACCACTAACTTGCCTCTCCAAGCGCAAGTAGAGGTAAGTATAAGATACCTTAACTCAAAATACAGGCTCATGTTGTTCGCATGCACAGTGACAAATACCATAGGCAAACCGAGGGGGAGTTTCCTAGTGCCTGGAAACCCCCCTCCAAGCCTAAGGCACTGTATTATTGAGGTGGCTGGACCCTGCCCCCGCTTCACACGGCTCTGCATGCACTAACAGTAGTGCACGCAGCATTGCCCATGTATATTATGGGGATAGGAAGAGTTGGAGAGCAGCCAAGCACTGTCTAAAATTATAGCCACGCCCCCATGCATACTGGTCACGCACACTGGCGGCGTGGTGTGGAAACCCTCCTCTACAAATCCTGTGTTTGCCCCTGATTATGGTGCAAATGGACTTTTGCCTAACTCCTATCTTATACTTGTACCCATGTTCCTGGGCACAGGCTTTCTTTACCCTTGTACGTTCACTCCTCTGACGGTTTGTTCATTGTGTCATTTGTAGTTGTTCTTCTCTACCCCAAATGTACGCTGCCGTTTTTGTGTAGCGCCTTATAAATAAATGATGATAATAAAAATAATTAACTCTTAATGTATGCCAAATGAAATTAAAGAAATAATACCTTGCAATGATCATAGAAAAGAGATTGATTTTAAACTGTGTAAATTTATCACAAAAATATATTTCAATGCATTTTACTGAGGAAAAATACTGTTAAGATTCCCACAGTTGACAGTGTAAAGTGGTTTTAGCAAGATACAGTTCGGGCTGCATAATGGACATCACACAATAGTATTGATCCATACTAAACAGCACGGCAGAGGTGGTAAGTCATGCATTGCAAAGCTATTATTCATCTTCATTCCATCATGTCAAGAAGACAGCCAGTGAATTGGGCTGCTTGTTTTGCTATATTGAAAATTGAATATGAATTATAAAATGAAAAATAACTGAATCCATTTAGTGTATTGTTGCCATTATAACAGATTACAGCCTCCACACACAGGAATCTTTAAAATAAAGTAAATTAATATTGACAGACAAGTCAAATCTCAACGGATACACTGTAAACCGGGTCTGAACATCCCTGGTTACGGAGAGCCTGCAAAAAGAAGTGTTGCCCATAACAGCCAATCAAAATCTAGCTATCATTTTCTATAATGTACTGGATAAATGATAGCTAGATTCTGATTGGTTGCTATTGGCAACACCTCCACTTTTCCTTTTTAGTAACTCTACCCCTGTGTCTTTCTTCAGAACCTACGCAGATATTTTGACTTATTTACTAAGACAACGGAAAAAGTTTAGTGTAGACTTATGTTTGCTTTTACTATGTAGCTCAGTTCAGCAACTGCAGGACTAGGAACATCATAAATATCCTCAGCACTGACACATGCAAATAACGCCTACTGTAAATTGGTGTATTCGCTAGACATTGTCAGCATTTAGTTTTTTATTTACCAAAAATATAAATCCCATCGCAATCCGAGAAAATTAGGCACAGTCTGAATTTATACAGGGGCAGCTGCATAAACTGGAATGTGGAGGCAACTAATTAGGCTTATTGGTGCACAATGAGCTGTCCTGTGTAACTGTGTATTTTGTAGTTGGTAAATTTCCTGTTGTATATTCTTGCTACAAGAAAGGTGGAAAGTGGACTTTCTGCTGGGGTCAGATTCACAGGATGTCTCCTAGCTGTATTCATACAATACATCAAATGATTACTGCTGTCAAGATTACACATTATATTTGGACGTACTGATATACTGTCCTTTATGGAAGTTTGTTAGTCGCTGGTAGAATAATTTTCTCACCATTTACTTTTTTTAATGGAATACACAGTCCTGAGTCTGATAGTGTTACAAAGTGTCCTACTTGTCAGCAAAAATGTATATGAATACTCACATTTGTTCTTGTTATGACCCATTTCCATCATAGGCAAACCAAGGTGGGCTTCCCTAGTGCCTGGAAACCCCCCTCCAAGCCTGGGGCTCTGTATTATTGAGGTGGCTGGTCCCTGCTCCTGCTTCACATGGCACTGCGTGCACCTGACAGTAGTGCAAGCAGCATTGGCCATGTATATTATGGGGATAGGAAGAGTTGGAGAGCAGCCAAGCACTGCCTAAAATTATAGCCACGCCCCCATGAACGCTGGTCACGACCACTGGTGGTGTGGAAACCCCCCTCTACAAATCCTGCGTTTGCCCCTGTCCATGTCTCAGTTATAGTGTAGTTTAGTGTACATATCTCCTCGGGCTGGCAGAGAGGATTATGTCTGTGCCAGTCCCGGGACACAGGAAGCATGTTTTCCATTCTGGCACTCTTGAGCAATGTACAAGGTGTATAGCAGGACAGCTTCCATTTTTTATTGTAATTTTCAGGTGCATTTGTTTAATATTTGTATGCCCCATTTGATAGTAAGATGGTTTTCTTTATTTGGTGCTGACTTTTAGCTGAAAAACAACATTTAAACTCGTCAGCTTGAGTGCAACCGTAAAGGGTTATGTTTCTGGAAACTGCAACATTATTTCAACAAAATAAAAACAAAACAACTAATAGTAGTTTGAGTGCAGTGAACAGGGCAGTGCGAGGGATGTGAGAGCTCAGACTACTTCCAAACTGAATTGATACTTGTCATCTGATGTCTCCGGCTCAACAGTAGATGGGTTAGAAAAAGCTGTAATATTGGCTTATTTCTCCACCAGATGATAGAAGAAAAGTCATTAGCACAAATTTAAAAATCACCTCTTGCTTCATTCAGGTATATTATTCTATTAGACCGCTAGTCATACAGGACTGGATAGGTAAGGGAAAACACCTTTCAAAAGACATTTAAGCACTTATATGTGCTAAAAAGAACAGAGTGGGATAGATGTAAATATACATGAAAGCTGCCACTGGGTCTATATATTGTCATCAGGAAACCCCCCCCCCCCCCCCCATCCCACATAAATTAGAAGTATATGTAACCCGCAGTAAGAACATAAAGTTATATTCGTGTTAATGAATACATTTTGAAGCATGTATGGATGGTATTAAAACTTGCAGTGTAAAGTTAATACGACACCTTTGTTGCTTTAGCAATCAAGCATGAATCATGCCAAAAGCAAATGACCATGGCGTCCGCTAATAATCTGAAAGGTGTCACCAGATAAGATCAGAACATGCAGCCACATATCCTGGCGACCATGTGATGTTATGAGGTAAGATATGAACATAATACCACGTATCCTTATGGTCATGTGATGCTATGAGGTAAGATCTGAATATAAATCCACATATCCTGGTGGTCAAGTGATCTCATGAGGTAAGATATGAACATTATACCACGTATCCTGGCGACCATATTATGTTTTGAGGTAAGATATGAACATAAAGCCACGTTTCCTGGCAACCATATTATGTTTTGAGGTAAGATATGAACATAAAGCCACGTTTCCTGGCGACCATGTGATGTTATGAGGTAAGATATGAACATTATACCACGTATCCTGGCAACCATATTATGTTTTGAGGTAAGATATGAACATATAGTACGTATCCTTATGGTTATGTCATGTTATGAGGTAAGATCTAAATATAAATCCACATATCCTGGTGGCCATGTGATCTTATGAGGTAAGATATGAACATAAAGACATGTATCCTGGTGGCCATGTGATCTTATGAGGTAAGATATTAACATAAAGCCACGTATATCCTGATGGTCATGTGATGTTATGAGGTAAGATGTGAATATAAAGCCACGTATATCCTGATGGTCATGTGATGTTATGAAGTAAGATCTGAATATAAAGCCACGTATCCTGATGGCCATGTGATATCTTGAGATAAGATATGAACATAATACCACATATCCTGATGGCCATGTGATGTTTTGAGGTAAGATATGAACATAAAGCCACGTATCCTGGTGACCATGTGATCTGACTATAAAGCATTTGCATTACAGAACATTTATTTTCTTCATCAGGAAAAGCATCCTAAACAACTATTGTTGTACTCCTAATGCACTAAGATATTCTTATTGCTGGTAAACATTGAGGTCTGAACATTTGTTTTCTGTTTTTTAAAACTTCTCTCTATCCATATAAAACACAAATTTACAATTTCACACACTTTTATTTAATAAAAGTAATTAGCTCATTTTTGCCATCTAACCTTTAAAAATCCTTTTCTAGGTGATTGATGCTGATTCATATAGATAAACATTTACATTTTACATGAATAAATCTAGTTACCTTACATACCCAGTTCCTCAGTGCTGACGTGGGAAGTATTGTCCTTTGGACCATGAATATCTTACTGGCAAAAAGCCCAGATAATGAGAAATGCTGGATATCTTGATTTACCTTTTTATTAATTACAATAATGTATTTTATCACATTGTTAAATGACAAACCACCCATCCTAATTTAGGAATCTCTTGTTTTGGCACAAATTCATTTAATTAGATAGTGAAATGGTTTGATAAAGTTTTAATTGGTTTTCTTAGCAATGTGATGGAATGTGATACAGGGCGTAGTGTGTAATGTAGCATTTTATAACTTCATTCAGCATCCATCAAACAGCCCCACTTTCTTTCGCTTTGCTGGACCTGATTGCTTATGCCTAAACTTGATAATAAAAATGTATTTTCAAAAAAAGCTTACCCTGCAATAATATTACAATGCTTTTCCCTCTGAGTATGGCGCGGACAGAGAAGTCAGAAACTCACCTACAAACTGACAGTCTATTTTACCCTAACTGGTACTCATCAGTGTAGGACAGACATTTCCTGCTCAGTCTATGAAGTGATAAACAGAATGTTTGTTAGCTAATGATTTGAGAGGATGGCTGTACCCAGAGAATAAAATACAAAATCATTCTTAAACAATGTCAAGTTTAAAATTTGAAGCAGTATAAGATTACAAATGATGGGAGGAAGAAGGCCTAACCAAATTCGTTTTAGGGACTCCCAGTGTGAAAACTACAGAGAATAGTTGTACATGCAAACAGAGTGTTTTTATTTTGAACACCGGTCACACAGGTTATAACCAAATTAAGCCAATAGTAATATAGCTATCACAAGTCCATATGTACAACAGATAATGCTGGTAACATATATTTGCAGTCAGGGACAAAGCACTTGGTAATGCTGGTAAGATATATGTGCAGTCAGGGACAAAGCACTTGGTAATGCTGGTAAGATATATGTGCATACAGGAACAAAGCACTTGGTAATGCTGGTTACCAGGATTAGCAGATGAGCTGACAACCAGGCACAATAAGGGTGCTCCATGGGAGAATCAGATAGAAGGAAGGTCAGGGAAGCCAGGGTCAGAAGCTGAAAGATCCACAACAATCCCATGGAGTAGATAGGAGCAAGGTCAATCGTAGCCAGGGTCTGAGTCATAAGAAATGGTGCAGGATGAGGGAAAAAAGCAGGAGTCAAATGCAAAGGAGAAGTCAGGTTCCAAACAGGAGTTTCACAGAGAGACCAGCAGCACCAAAGACAAATGAACTGGCACTAGTCTATAGGAAAAGGCAGTCTTAACAAGGCCAGACGCAGGTAATCACGATCCAGATCAGACATTGAGGGTTTAACCCCTTGCAGGCAAGGAGAAACTGTCCAGGTAGAACAACAGCACCTCTGGTGGCACAGAGGTACTGCATGCCAAATTCAGAATAAGGACGCCTAACAAGAGCCTGGAGAAAAAAATCAAAATTGGAGGGAAGTGTATAATTTGAAATATAAGTAATTTGAATGTTGAAACTAGTTACAATAACACCAAAATGGGTTAAATTAAAAATGTGATATGCCTTGCTATTTGGCATACAAATAGGGTAATAACATCCTAAGCCATCAACAAAACGGCACCAACATACATGTCTTCGCTTGTCTCAAAATTTCTTCCAACTCAACACCTCCTCTCTGCACAAGATCTGCATCTCTCATCCACACTCATTACCTGCTCCCATTTGGTATCAAGACATTTTACAGCCTGCACCCATTTTGTGGAATTCCCTCCCTTGCACAATAAGACTCTCCTCTAATCTTCAAACCCCCAAGAGTTCTCTAAAAATCCCCCTCTTCAGACAAGTTTATCAAGGTCAAGGTCAGTTTACCTTAACTACACTCTTCACCGCCCTAGGTTACCCTATTACCACCCTCTACACAGTTCACACAAGACAATAACCCTTTGACCAACATTGCCATTTAACTGGATCATATAGCCCATTAAGTACTTTTCATCTTGCAATCTGGCTGGACCAATATGCAATATGTGGCACTTAACTTCCCATTGTTCTATAGATTGTAAGCTTGCGAGTAGGGCGCTCTTACCTCTCTGTCTGTATTACCCAGTATTGTTTTTTTACTCGGTTTGTTCCCAATTGTAAAGTCCTACCGAATTTGCTGGCACTATATAAATAAATGTTGATGATGATAGAGCTTAGTAAGGGAATTAACTAGCAAGCTGATATGGACCTTGGAAAGAGAGCACGGTGGCTAAATGGTTAGCACTTCGGCCTCACAGCACTGGAGTCATGAGTTCAATTCCTGACCATGGCCTTATCTGTATGTTCTCCCTGTGTTTGCGTGGGTTTCCTCCGGGTGCTCCGGTTTCCTCCCACACTCCAAAAACATACTATTAGGTTAATTGGCTGCTATCAAAATTGACCCTAGTCTCTCTCTCTCTCTCTCTCTCTCTGTCTGTCTGTGTCTGTGTGTATGTTAGGGAATTTAAACTGTAAGCTCCAATGGGGCAGGGACTGATGTGAATGAGTTCTCTGTACATCGCTGCAGAATCGGTGGCGCCATATAAAGAAATGGTGATGATGATGATGATAAAGAGAGCGTTCTCTGTGATTTGTATCTTAGACCTCTACAAACTTTAAACATGATGTAATAAAGCTTTGGGGTATTGCTATGTGGGTAAAGTCATCCTCTCAAATACTTAACTAACAAACATACTCCTTGTGCTACAATACACCGGCTACACGAGACAATCATGGAACAGACCAGATTACAGCCATAACTTGTGTACAGGGGCAGTTGAGACATGTGTGTGATATATATTATGGAGCACTAACAAGACACTGGAACAATGAAAAGGGATTTTAAAGAGCTTTGTGCTTCATTGCTTTATCCACTTGGTAAAACTTTCCATAATCTATTTTTAATTTTTCAGTGATACAGTCTATGAGGCCATACAAGAAATCCAAATCATTGTAATTTAAACATGTTGAAAATGAAAGCTTCTTTCTAAAATGCACGGTGCATTCCATTTTTCTTTTTAAATGTATTTCAGCTGGATATAAAACATTTTACATTCTTTCTACGCATGAGAAAAGTGGTCCAAAACAGTGTTCATCCTCAGGCAGGCTTCCATAAGTTGTTTAATATGTACAGTATATAAGTGCCAAATGAATATGAAAATGCCCATCCATATAGAGGCAATGCTAATGCCAGGAATATCTTCTGACATTTCCACCTCCAGCCACTAGAGGCCACCAATTGTCCTTGAAGTTAACCTAGATGACCAGTATTATCGCAGAAGTATCCATCTTGGTTCCTGTTTCCTGATTGGGCCTATATATAGGAACTTCATTAATTAACTTTTTCCTATGCTCTTGTAACCTGTTGGGTCTACAGTGTATGACTTGGCTTACTCCTGACCTGTTGCTTTGTGTGCAAAGTAAACCCACCTGAAGTCTAACAATAATACATTTGTTTGCAAATCCAGTTGCCATATGACTGCCCGTGCCATCCTGGCTTATGTCAACTTCCTACAACCTTATTTGAATACTTTCGATTTGCTTCAGTACACTAGAAATGATCTCTATCTGTAATTGCACCTCAGCTAAATATGCCAGTATCATGACAGCTAACTTGGTTAGGCAAATTTTTCTTTCACTTAGTGCATGGGAGCTGCCCCATTGCAACTGATAATTAGCTTTGCTCTGTTCTTCGTAATAACTGGTGAATGGTGATGGATCATTTCATTCTGAAAGAAAATGTTGTCCGGCGCTGTGTACCAACCAATATATAAATCACTATGGGTTAGTATATACATCATAGTTGCCTATTCTCCCGGAATGTCCAGGAGACTCCCGAATTTCTGGGAGTCCTCCCGGACTCCCAGGAGAGCAGGATCCCTGCAGCTTGGTAAGGTAAAATGTGTGGGGGGGGGGCTTATTGACGAAATTACTGCGTCGTTGTGGCCCCGCCCCCTGCTATTAAAGGTCAAAATGGCTATGACAGTTTAGGGGACGGGGCCATTAATGTGATTCTCCGAGCCTCGCCCCCACACGCCCACCTGCCCCCTCCCGGACCTCCCGGAAAGCTAATGCCAAGAGTTGGCAAGTATGATATACATAAAGGACAATTTTGTACACAATATGGCTATGTTGGAATAAGCTCACCTGCCAACGTCAAGACATTTCCTGTAGCTGAATACCTAGCATGTGAAACAAATGTATATTCAGGGTGTCACATTTAAAATGGCGGTTAAGGGACGGTTTTAAATGTGACACCATGAATGTATATTTGATGTTGGCAGGTGACCTTATCCCAATATAGCTAATTTGTGCACAAAAAAACCCACTCCTTTATGTATATGCTGACACAGAGATTTATATATTGTTTGTTTTAGAGCGGCCGGCCAACATTTTCATTTATTTGCACACACACATTGGTTTAAATTGTCCTTGGCTGCCATTTCAAAGGATGATTTCATTCTGTTGACATAGGAAGGTATCCTCTTAAGTTGCTTTGTTGTCTGCTCAAAACATCACAGGAAATCTGTTCAGAATAGAAAGTATAAGTTTACTTCACTTTTGGTTATATATGGAAAATAAACCAGCGGCTTCCATCATTAGCGGACCAGGCGTATGTCGTCCTCTGTGTCACAAGGAAAAGCGACGACCTGAATAGAGAGGAGCGTAGTTAAACGCCGGGCTTGTGTCAGGCACACCTATTGTTTACCCTAAAGAGTTAAATTGTTAAGTTTTTCATGACCAATGAGGTGGCTGGGGTGGAGTCTGGAGACGTGCTCATAATCAGGGCCTGATTAAGGGTTCTGGCCGCCCTAGGCTAATACGGCCGCAGCGCCCCCCCCCCCCCCCCCCTCCGAATATATAGGTGTATAGGAACACTCTTGAATATGAATGTTCAGGTGTATTCTCCAGTATTCAAATTTAGACAGATTGTGCCATTGTCTCTTACCTGTTCTTGCTCTTCTCTCTTGCAACTTTGTTATCCTCTCGCTGGCTTCTGGAAAGTTGGCGTCCTGTTTTGAAAATGCAAAAATGTATTATAATGCAAACCCTGAATGATTAGGCCCTTTAGTTAAAACAAAACACTCCATTATGGCCAGCTAAAAGTACCCCATTGGACAGGCATATATAAGCAATATCTGAATATTTGTTGTCAATCAAATACAAACCTCTACCAGCCCCATCTCACTAATATTTAGTATTCTAGTGATTGCTGAGACCACCCATGTGACCACCACACAATCATGAGATTCTGCCCCCCAAAGCTGCTCTATTTTTTAAATACCCCCTGCAGCCATTTTCCTTAACCACAACCCCCCCCTACAGCCATTTTCCTTAACCCCTGCTGCAGCCATTTTCTTTACCTCCCACCCTGCATCCATCCCCCTTGCAGCTATTTTCCTTACCTCCACTCTGTAGCTATCCCCCCCGTCACATCAAAACTCCCCCAGTCACATATATCATACCCCCTCCTCTGCCCTCCTTCATACATATCAACCTCTCTCCCTCCCTATAGATTTTCATGGCAGCCCCACCCCCCTCCCACCCTATAGATTTGTATGACAGTCCCCCTCTCCCTCCCTATACATATGCATGACAGTCCCCCCCTCCCTCCCTATAGATATGCAGGGTAGTCCCCCCCTCCCTATAGATATGCAGG
This sequence comes from Mixophyes fleayi, assembly GCF_038048845.1. Lineage (NCBI taxonomy): Eukaryota > Metazoa > Chordata > Amphibia > Anura > Limnodynastidae > Mixophyes > Mixophyes fleayi. The sequence goes on along the minus strand of NC_134403.1, from coordinate 34,783,663 downwards.
GCAGTTCCCCCCCCCCTCCCTATAGATATGCAGGGCAGTTCCCCCCCCTTCCTATAGATATGCAGGGCAGTTCCCCCTCCCTATAGATATGCAGGGCAGTTCCCCCCCTCCTTATAGATATGCAGGGCAGTCCCCCCCCCCTCCCTATAGATATGCAGGGCAGTTTCCTCACTCCTCTCCTCAGAGCAGCAGATAGGAAGTGAAGACGTCCTGCTTCCTGTCTGCTGCACAGCAACAGGCAGCCTAGCGATTGGCTGTGTGTTGCTAACCACTGACCGCCAATGCTTTTTATCGTCGAGCCCTCCACCCCCCCGCCTCCCCCAGACGCCTCCCCCATAAGAAAAAAATAAAAAATAAAAAATAAATACCCGCAGCGCCGCGCCCCCGGGACCCAGCGCCCCAGGCTGCAGCCTGGTCAGCCTAGTGGTTGATCAGGCCCTGCTCATAATTCTGTGTGAAGAGGTGTTGTTCCTCCTTTCTACTCATGGAACAATGTGGTTTATGTAGTATGTCTTATGTGTTCTAACCATTCTTCTCTTTCTGCATTCAGTTAAGGCACAGTAGGGGGGTAAGCAGTGCAGGAAGCGGTTAATACAGGGCGCAGTTAGTTTGGATGACCGCAGGAGTCATCCTCCCTTCGATCCTGTCTCTTTAGGGGGTCACCTTTGCAGTGTGCCCTGGGTATCGTTTTAGTAAGCGTACCCGTGAGGCCAGAGGGGGTGGAGTATTTCCGATGCCGTAAGTTTTGCGCCGGGGTATTTCTGACGGCTGCCCCCCCCCTTTAAAGTATTCTGATGAAATTCTTTTGACTGGTAGCCTGCGTGCATCCGCTTTCGTTGCCACCATTTTCTACAATTTCTAATTAATTAATAAACTGTGACCTTAGTTCACCAAAATGTATTACTGTGTCCATGTGGTTTATTTCAGGTTCATTATGTGAGTCATTATTTTAAGGTATCTAGGGTTTAGAACAATGTGGTGGAATCAGCCTGTTGGCGTTTAACAGACATCATTGGGTTTGAGCTTACTAGTGTGAACAGATTTTGTATCCCAGATAGTTAAAACGGCATCTGACCAATGACGTGGCGCTGGGGGACAGAAAAACAATTTATTAGCTAGAAATAAATAATTCACATTTCTGTACTTAAAACTTAAAACAAAGTAAACGATCTCGGATAAAGGCACTTATGTTAGTATTAACACAAAAAGTCACGTAACAATGCATCAAAGGGACAATCTGCTTCCTGTTTATCTGTTCACAGTAATTCGCTGATGTACAACATCTCTAAGTTGATGTAAGTATGGCACGGCCTAACTTTATACCAAAAAATCTTAATATAATACTACAGTGTATCAACTATCATAGTGATGTATCAACTCTCGTCCAGCAACTGTAGGGTTAAACGACTTCCAATTATCTCATCAGCATCCATTTTAGGCAGTTTCAATCAGCTTGTAGATAACTTTAAATACAGCAGATTTGGGTGCCAGTGCTATAACACCTCTCAATAGCAATACTGTATTACAGTCCCAGTCAGAGGTTTTAATAACACAGTTTGATATCTCAATTAAATAACTTGAACATAGCAAAGCAAAAGAAACTTATCTGTCTTCATATGAGTCCTGCTGACATCTCAGGGGCAGTGACAAGTTAGGTCTTTTCCTAAACTGCAAAGGTGTTTCTTTCTTGGCTGCCTGCAGACACCCCTCAGAACAACAATTCAGCCATTTTATTATCAAATATAATTATTTTATTTAGCTCAGGTTACTAAATCTGGGTACACACTACACGGTTTTCATCCAATAATTGGCTCATTCAGCCGACATACGACCGCTCGTTCAAAAGTCGGGTCAGTGTGTGCAGTGTCACGATGGTCGAAAGTCTGCCCAAATGGACGATTGTTGCCTCATTTGGTTGGTCGTACCGTTTAATATTTTCGTTCCAATCTCGTTTCCGCTGTGTAGTGTGTATAAACTTCCGACCGATCCACGACAGTGAGTATGAAATTACAGTCTTTGCTCATGACAACATGGCTGTAAAAAGTCGCTAAAGGGACATCTGCTCTTCCCTTTATCGTCCTAAACAAGACTAGTGTGTATGCAGTCCATGGACCGAGCGATCGGAACATTGATCGCATGTAAAATCGATCGGCATAAAAAGTTGGTGGAAAATTCTGTTGTGTGTACCCAGCTTAAAATTGGGTAAGAGAAGCAGATCGTGATAAGCAAAACATTGTGTTAATTGATGATGATTAAGCAGCTCAACTCCACACACAGCAATGATACAATTTGGAAGAAGGAAGAAGGAAACAGACATCACCAACATAATGTCTTAGAATAATACATATGAAACTTTGCTTGGTATGTGCTTCTGTGTCTGTGTGTTACCTTGGCCCATTATCAGCAAATTATGTTATACATTTCAAGGCTGGAAAAGTTCATCAAGTTCAATCTATTAGAAATTCAAAAAATAAAAGTTGATCCACACAAAGGCAGAACAAAACCCCAGCAGGGCAGTTGCCAATTTATCCTCATGTGGGGAAAAAATATACTCCATAAGCAGTAATTGGATGAATTCCTGGATCAATCACCCCATGGATACAATTTAAGAAAGGCATCCAATCCAGTTTTAAAGCCAATGAATGAATTGGACTTTAAAACCTTCCTTGGTATAGAACTCCACTGTCTCGCTAACCTCAGAGTGGAGAAAAAAATTCTATGTTAATGTAGAAACTGTGTTTCTTCAAGCCGTAGTGGATGTCCCCATGTCACCAGCATCGCCATGGGTACGAAAAATAACCCTATATATATATATATATATATATATATATATATATATATATATATGTGTATGCATATATATATATGTACAGCGCTGCAGAATCTGTGGAGCTATATAAATGACAATGATCATGATGATATACATGCACATCTACTATATAAAAGCCTAGTGGCGTGTGTCTGTGTGTGGAAAAAAAAACAACCAAGCTACAGCGCCACCTGCTTGGCGAAGTTATACACTGACCTACTAAATTCTTAGTGTGTGGGGGAAAAAAACTCAGAAAGGGCTGAAATTTGCTGCAGCGCCACCTGCTGGGCGGAGTTATACACTGACCTACTAAATTCTTAGTGTGTGTGGAAAAAAAAACTCAGAAAGGGCTGAAATTTGGTATACTAAGATATTTTTAATTTGTTAATTGTTAAAAGTGTTTATAAAGATTTTAAAAAAATATATATATATTTCTTGAAGGAGAAGTGACAGTTGGGAGTGGTTGGTGGTTGCCGGGGGTGACAGTGGGGAGTGGTTGGTGGTTGCCGGGGGTGACAGTGGGGAGTGGTTGGTGGTTCCCGGGGGTGACAGTTGGGAGTGGTTGGTGGTTCCTGGGGGTGACAGTGGGGAGTGGTTGGTGGTTGCTGGGGGTGACAGAGCGAGAGGAGTGTGATACTCAGGACCGCTGAGAGAGATCCCTGTGTCTGGATAGACATCTGGATAGATGTGGCGATAAAGATGAAGGATGAGGTGATGGAGAAAAATGATGAGGTGGTGACATGTGGACAAAACCACGTTAAAAAAGGGTGCTTGCTTCGGGAAGTAACGCTCTTCCCCTGAGGAGGCCTGGCCTAGCCCCAAATGCACGACAAGAACCTTTTTAACACCTTAAGTAGCTTGATTTGACTAGAATGCATGAGTATCATGCACTGGTTAACTTGTATATATATATATATATATATATATATATATATGTATATATATATACATATGTATATATGTATATATATATATATATATCTATAATATAAATATCTAGTGACGTGTGTTAGTCTGTCTGTGTGTGTGTGGAAAAAATAAAACCAAGCTGCAGCGCCACCTGCTGGGCGGAGTTATACACTGACCTACTAAATTCTTAGTGTGTGTGGGAAAAAAAATTCAGAAAGGGCTGAAATTTGGTATACTAAGATGTTTTTAATTTGTTAATTTAATTTGTTAAGTTAAGTGTTTATAAAGATTTTAAAAAAAAAAATATATATATTTCGTGAAGGAGAAGTGACAGTTGGGAGTGGTTGGTGGTTGCCGGGGGTGACAGTGGGGAGTGGTTGGTGGTTGAGGCCTGGGCTATGGCCCAAATGCATGACAAGAACATTTTTAACACCTTAAGTAGCTTGATTTGACTAGAATGCATGAGTATCATGCACGGGTTAACTTGTATATATATAATGACATAATGAGGGGCACAGGTACCATCACCTGGGGTAGATGGCTTTGAACAGCAGCAATAAATTGTGAAAATGCAGGATTTCTGGTACAACTGACCTCAGCCAGTTTTATTGAGCATGTGCAAGTAAACAAAACATAAACAAAAGTCTTGCCTGTCCGGCGCTAACTAAACATTCCTTATAGGCCCTCTCTCAAGTCTGAGACCTTGTGTCCCAGACTCAAACACCAAACAAAGATTATTTGCTCACCCTTAGCAGGTTCTCTCAGGAGGCACCCAGCCTCCTCCCCAGGTCTGAGAGAGCAGAATGATCAGGGCTGTAACCTTTTACAGACCCCACACAGGTGCAACTCTTAATTAGTCTGCTGGGAAACATACTCTGGTAAGCTTTTCCCCACAGAGCTAAACAATCTTCCTGCTGTTAGCGTATACAAGGCAGAAGACCTGGAACAAATATCTGTTGTTTACCATTAATACAGTGACTTTTTGTCATCTCTGCAACTGTGCCTGTATTTTTTAAAGTAGGTGCAATAATTGAACATTTCATCTCATCCTCTCTTACTCTCATCTCTGCAACTGTGCCTGTATTTTTAAAAGTATGCAATAGGACTTTGTTACTTGCTTAACCTGTGTTTAGTTGCTGCTCATTGAACCAATTTTATGACAATGGCCTGGCTCTCATATAGCCTGTGTAAGCCCAATAGTCCCCCCCCCCCTCCCTTCTCTGATCAGCAGTCTATTTAGCACAAATGTAACTTATTTTGAAATCAACCTCATTATAACTTACCATTCAGTCTGGGGGAGGCGTATGTGGGTGCAGACTTGTGTTTTGTACACTAAGGGCTAGATTTACTAAACTTACTTACTTTACTAAACATCTGCTGCAGCTTTTACTCTGCTACTTCTGATTGCACAGGGCATTACAACTAGGTAAATCTTTTTAATTCCTGTATTTGCTGCTTTTCCTTCCAAATACCGATGTTTGAAAAATTATTTTTCTTGCTTTCCCTTCATGGCATTATCTTTAGAACTATATCCTTCTTCACCCTTCCTGCAACACACACCTCTGTCCACATTGCTCCTTCATTACTTTCCTCATCTCTACTTAACACTCATGAACTGTTTAAATTCAATAGTTATAACAGCCTCACCCTGTCGCCAGAAACTAAAGGACACACATCTTACAATCATCTTTCTTATCTTTCTTCCTCCCTGCTTCTATTAGTTGGTGATATATCACCTAATCCAAGTCCCCCTCACTTCTCCCACACACGCATATATCTGAACACTACCAAAATCCAGCAAACCTCAAACGCATCACCTGTCTCCCATCTCTTCCAAAGTCCTTTAAATGTGCCCTTTGGAATGCACGCTCTGTTTGTAACAATCTTACCTCCATACACTTCCTCTCAAATAACCTCAACCTTATGGCAATAACAGAAACATGGCTCACACAATCAGACACTGCCTCACCTGCAGCCCTCTCACATGGTGGTCTCCATTTCACCCACACCCCCAGACCGGGAGGCAGACAAGGAGGGGGGTTGGACTACTTCTCTCCCCACAGAGCACATTCACAGTTCTCCTAAATGTCCCATCACTCACATTCACATCTTTTTAAGTACATGCTGTTAGGATTTTTAACCCATTTTCTATGTGTGTTGCTGTCATCTATCGCCCTCCTGGACCTCACCAACAATTTTTTGAACACTTCTCTGCATGGCTCCCTCACTTCTTATCTACTGATATCCCCACCATCATCATGGGTGATTTCAACATCCCTATTGCCAGGCCCGGCGCTCCCATTAGGCAAGGTTAGGCACTTGCCTAGGGCGCCGGGCTCTGGAGGGCGCCTGGAGGGCGCCACAGAATTCTAAAATACTTTAAAACTGTGCGGCGACCGCTGACCATACCTGTCATGGCCGCCGCACAGCATTCAGATGCATGGGGAGGGGGGGAAGAGGCTATTTTGTCACCACCGCCGCCTCTCTGCTCCGTCTCCTCCCCTCCACTTACTAGTGTCAGTGAGTGGAGGGGAGGAGACGGAGCAGAGAGGCGGCGGTGGTGAGACAAGGTAAGGAGAGGAGGGAGGAGGGCAGCGATTTTTACGGGGGGCGGGGGGGCGATTTTTGCAGGGGGGGGTGCCGCTTTTTTAAAAATGCCTAGGGCGCCGTGGACCCTAGCACCGGCCCTGCCTATTGCTAATCCACGTTCCAATGCTGCTTCCAAACTACTCTCTCTAACCTCCTCACTTGACCTCTCCCAGTGGATTAAATCTGCTACTCATCAGGATGGCCACTGTCTTGATCTTGTTTTCTCTAGACTATGCTCAATTTCTAATTTCCTTAACACTCCTTTCTCCCTCTCGGATCATCACCTTATTAGTTACTCGCTCACTCCCAGTTCTTTAACCTCCCTGCTGTCAAAATCTTCCAAGCCTTCTCATACACACAGGAATATTAACTCTTTTGATTTTCAACAGTTTTACACCTCTTTCCAACACCTTCTCTCCCCTGATATGGCAGTTCCTCATATTCACTAAACCCTAGCAACTGCCCCTCATCAAGTGGCACCAGCGACTCTTCAAACTCCGCATAGACTTTGTTGTCACCCGTGGCACACTAAAGTAATATGAAAACTACAAAAACGTTTCCGTAAAGTTGAACGTCACTGGCGTAAATTTTGTATCTCTAATGATTTCAGCGCATATACTGCTATCTACCATTTTTTTCGAAGTGCTCTGAACACTGCTAAACAAGAATACTTCCAATCGCTCATCTATGCTCAGGCTTCTAACTCCAAATGCCTTTTTAACACATTTAAATCTCTTCTCAATCCTCCCACCCCAAATCCTCCAACTAACATCAGTGCCCAGGATCTTGCTTCCTATTTCAAGGACAAGATTGATAAAATCAGAATTGAAATGGTGTCATCTCCCTTGACAAGCAATCAGCTAAATTCCTTCCCAGCACCCTCTGACACCCTCTCTTCATGTGATCCCACAAATGAAGAGGAAGTTTCTACTCTCTCCTTATCTTCCTACTCTACCTCCTGTCCTCTTGATTCCATACCCTCACAAATTGTTAGGTCCTTGTCTCATGTGCTCATTCCACCTCTAACTGAAATCTGTAATCTATCTCTCTCTACTGGTATCTTTCCATTACTATTCAAACGTGCAGTAATTACTCCTATTCTAAAAAAAAAATAAAAAAAAATTCTGACCCAAACTCTCTCTCAAATTACCGCCCCATCTCCCAGCTCCCATGCCCCTCCAAACTTCTCAAGCGAATTGCCTACACTCACCTCATACACTTCCTTTCTGCAAACAACATATTGGATCCTCATCAATCAGGATTTCGCTCTCAACACTCCACAGAGACTGCGCTGAGCAAGGTTGTCAATGATCTGATCACAGCTATAAATAAAGGTGATTACTCGCTTCTAATTCTTCTGGATCTTTCTGCTGCATTTGACACTGTTGACCACTCTCTCCTCTACAGACGCTACAATCCCTAGGTCTTCAAGACACTGTCCTATGCTGGTCCTCATCCTGCCTATCTAATCGCTCTTTCAGTGTAAATTTCTCTAGAACAACGTCCACTCCGCTTCCTTTATCGGTTGGAGTACCGCAAGGCTCAGTCCTAGGTCCTCTGCTATGCTCTATCTACACCACTTCTCTAGGAAAACTAATAAGCTCCTTTGGATTTCAGTATCATCTCTATGCGGATGACACACAAATTTATCTATCCTCTTCTGATCTCTCACCATCTGTGTTGTCTCGCGTTACTGACTGTCTTTCTGCCATTTCATTTTGGATGTCCTCTCGCCAACTCAAACTCAATCTTTCAAAAACAGAATTAATAATATTCCCACCCAACAATAGAAGCTTACTGTTTGACATTTCTATTTCTGTTGACAGCAATCCCACCCTGCAAGCTCGCTGCCTAGGAGTAATCCTTGACTCGCAACTATCCTTTGTTCCCCACATCAACTCTTTATTTGCATCAAGCTGCATACATCTAAAAAACATTTCCAGAATACGTATATATCTCACACAAGAGACAGCCAAAACTTTAATTCATGCACTCATCATCTTTAGCATTGACTATTTAATTCCCTCTTTACCGGTCTTCCCAAAATCAGAACAACCCCTATAATCTATTTTGCACGCAGCGGCTAGATTGATTTTCCTTGCAAATCGTTTTACATCAGCTGAGTCACTCTGTCAGTCTCTACATTAGTCGCCTGTTTTTCAACGAATCCAATTTAAAATTCTTCTACTAACATACAAGGCCATCAACAAAATTGCACCGACATACATCTCCTCACTTGTCTCAAAATATCTCCCAACTCGACACATTCGTTCTACACAAGATCTGCGTCTCTCTTCTACTCTCATCACTTCCTCCCATTCTTGGTTACAGGACTTTTTCGGGCTGCAACCACTTTATGGAATTCACTCCCTCGCACCACAAAACTTTCCTCTAGTCTTCAAAACTTCAAGCGTACTCTGAAAATCCACCTCTTCAGACAATCTTATGATATTCCTCTAACACCCTCTTAATCTCCCTAGCTTACCCTATTACCACCCTCTACACAGCTAACACAAGACAAAAACCCTCTGACCAACATTGCTGTGTGACTGAGCATACAGCCCACTAAATACTTTGTAACCTTTGCATTCCAACGAAACAAATATTCAATATGATGTAGCACTTACCCTTGTATATCAAACTATTGTCCCATAGATTATAAGCTTGTAAGTAGGGCCTTCTTACCTCTACGTATGTATGTATTACCCAGTATTGTTTTATTACTGTTTGTTTCCAATTGCAAAGTGCTACGGAATCTGCTATACACACATACATATATATATATATATATATATATAATAGTATAGTAAAGTGTAATTAGGAGGCACTCACAGGACTTTTCAGATTGTTAAAGTATTTATTCCATTACAAAATAAGTCAACTTTTGGGCTCTACTGTCACGGGCACTAGGAGTCTTTGCCCAGGATATCACCAGATGTAGTCTTACCAGAGTCGTGTATACACACAGTGGTCCTCTGATAGCAGGGTGACTAACGGAACAGGAGAATCAGCAGATGGTGAGAGGATGTTAAAGGAAAGTCTATGACTAACAGCAACTGGTTATGGATTAGACAATATAAACACAAGGATCTTGATGGACGTGAAGACATGAGGAAAGTCAGTGGTCTGCGTACAGCAAGTTGTACCACCGCTATAGTGAGAGGAATTGTCCAGGAGTAGATAGGAGGTAGTGAAGTCAGTGGTCTGCGTACAGCAAGTTGTACCACTGCTTATAGTGATGGGACTGGTTCCAGGTGCAAGTAGGTAACGGGGAAGTCAGTGGTCTGCGTACAGCAAGTTGTATCACTGCTTATAGAGAGGAAACTAGTAACTGGTGCCAATAGGAAACTGGGAGTCAGTGGTCTGCGTTCAGCAAGTTGTACCACTGCTATAGGTGAGGATAGGCACTAGCATAGATGAGTGGAACATAGAAGGTAACACGGAGAGCACAAGGAACTTGATCCCAAATGGTATATACAATACAATAACAAATGACAAGCGCTGCTTGAGAGATACAAAGTCACTACTGAGATCCAGGTCAAATAAGACAAAGTCAATAGCATCAATATCTTCTTAAGATAGAGGACTCCGTCCAAGCGGATATGCAATAAACTAGTAAAGTCAATAGAAGGTAAGCATACTGCGATTCAGTTGAGCAGGCTGTCATGAGAGAAACACAGGGATAGCTGAGCGGCTGAACGCCGACACGAGTAGAGGCCACAGGAGAGTGGTAGCGGTACTCCGTGTCTGTGTAGCACACAGGCAGAAAACTTGACATGAGTGGAGCAATGATGATTCATGCAGAAACTGAAGACACGATGAAACACAGGAGAGTTGAAGCGGTCTGGAAACCGGCGATGCAATAGTCAGGAATCAGCTGGAACTGAAGACACGATGAAACACTGGAGAGTTGAAGCGGTCTGGAAACCGGCAATGCAATAGAGAGGAATCAGCTGGAACTGAAGACACGAGGAGAAACACAGGAACACCTTCAGAGACTCACAGGGAATGAGACTCCAAGATCAGACAACGAGGTAATGACCACAGGTGCTTTAAATAGGGAGTGTTGCCTGATCAGTCAATTAACTAAAAGCAACAGGTCTGAAGGGTTCATAGAGGCTGCGCATGTGCAGACCATCAGGATGGCGGACGGCCACGGTTCCTAATAACAGGAGAAGAGGCACTCACGGTCCGATGAGTGACATCTACACATATATACATATATATAAACACACATCATCATCATCACCATTTATTTATATAGCGCCACTGATTCCACAGCGCTGTACAGAGCACTCATTCACATCAGTCCCTGCCCCATTGGAGCTTACAGTCTAAATTTCCTAACACACACACACAGACAGAGAGAGAGAGAGACTAGGGTCAATTTTGATAGCAGCCAATTAACCTACTAGTACGGCGGTTCCCAAAGTGTGCACCGCGGCTCCCAGGGGTGCTGCGGGTCAGCCATAGAAAAAACCAAACAACACAAAAAATTGCCAATACGCGCGGCGCCGGGACCCAGCATCCTCCTCTCTCACGCAGCTGTCACTGCAGGAGAGGAGGATGCTGGGTCCCGGCGCCGCGCGGATTGGTAAGTTTTTGTGTTTGTTTTTTCTATGGCTGACGCGCGGCAGAGGGGGACAGCGTGAGAGGGACAGAGGAGGAGGACAGCGTGAGAGGGACAGAGGAGGAGGAGGACAGTGTGAGAGGGGCAGTGGAGGGGGACACAGCGTGAGAGGGGCAGTGGAGGGGGACACAGCGTGAGAGGGGCAGTGGAGGGGGACACAGCGTGAGAGGGACAGTGGAGGGGGACACAGCATGAGAGGGACAGTGGACGGGGACACAGCGTGAGAGGAGGGGGACACAGCGTGAGAGAGGAGGGGGACAGCGTGAGAGAGGGCAGAGGAGGGGCACAGCGTGAGAGAGGGCAGAGGGGGCAGCATGAGAGGGCAGAGTGTCTGGGGGCAGAGGGGACAGAGTGTCTGGGGCAGAGTGTGAGGGGGCAGAGTGTCTGGGGGCAGAGGGGGCATTTTTGCATACAACTAAATAAGTATTTCTGTCCTGACCTAAATACTTATTACAATTTTTTGACCCAACTAAAACAGGACTGCTCAGTAATTATTTTGGAGGGGTGACTTGAAAAAATTATGGAGACTGTAAGGGTGGCGCGAACTGCAAAAGTCTGGGAACCACTGTACTAGTATGTTTTTGGAGTGTGGGAGGAAAGCGGAGCACCCGGAGGAAACCCACGCAAACACAGGGAGAACATACGAACTCCACACAGATAAGGCCATGGTCGGGAATTGAACTCATGACCCCAGCGCTGTGAGGCAGAAGTGTTAACCACTTAACCACTGTGCTGCCCTATATATATTATATATATATATATATATATATATTATATATATATATATATATATATATTATATATATATATATATATATATATATATATATATATATATATATATATATATAAAATTACATTCACACCGAATATTGTGTATTTCCCCCTCGTGCCAACAAAACAGCTCCGGACCGTCAAGGTATTAAGGTGTCCAGTGGTATCTGCCACCAACATATTAGCAGATTTAATTCCTGTAAGTTTCGAGGTGGGGCCTCCATGGATCAAACTTCTTTTTCAGGACCTTCCACAGATGCTTGATTGGAGTGAGATCTGGGGAATTTTGAGGCCAATCAACTCTTTGTTATGTTCCTCAAACCATTTCTGAACAATTTTTGTAGTGTGGCAGGGTGCATTATCCTGCTGAAAGAGGCCACTGCCATTAGGGAATACCGTTGCCATGAAGGAGTGAGTGTACTTGGTCGGCAACAAAGTTTAGGTAGCTGGTGCGTGCCAACTTAATATCCACATGAATGCCAGGACCCAAGGTTTTCCAGCAAAACACTGCCCAGAGCATCACACTGCCGCTGACAACTTGCCTTCATCCCATAGTACATCCTGGTACCATCTCTTCCCCAGATACCCGTCAGGTGGCCATCCACATGATGTAAAAGAAAACATGATACATCTGACCAGGCCACCTTTTTTCTTTGCTCCTTTGGCAGTGGATGGAGGTCTGCATGTGCACCCTGACCAGTATTTTGCTATGCAGTCCCATACCTTTCTCTCATAGCCAACATTAGCTTTTCAGCAATTTTTGCTATACTAGCTCTTCTGTGGGATTGGACCAGATAGGCTAGCCTTCCCTCCCCACGTGTATCAATGATCCATGGGCATTCAAGATCCTGTCGTCAATTCACCAGTTGTCCTTTCTTGGACCACTTTTGGTAGATACTAACCACTGCATACTGGGAACACACCACAAGACCTACCGTTTTGGAGATGCATTGACCCAGTCATCTAGCCATCACAATTTGGCCCTTGTCAAAGTCGTCCAGATCCTTATGCTTGTCCATTTTTCCTGCTTCCAACACATCAACTTCAAGAACTGACTGTTCACTTCCTGCCTAATATATCCTACTCTTAACAGGTGCCATGGTAACAAGATAATCAATGTTATTCACATCACTTATCAGTGGTTTAAATTGCTTTCTGTCTCAGATTTTCCAAGTTATACTTCATTTAGAGCCTTATTTACAGTTAGACATATGTCCATTTGTGGGGTAAAAAAATACACATTTCTGTACTGCTCACTCATAACAAAATAAAGTATTTGTATTTTAGCTTAGACTTAGACTGGCCTTTTACAACTAGAGATAGGGGCGGACAAGCTTATGCTGGGTACGGTAAGGTTATGTACTTGTAAGTGTAGCAAGCCCCCTGAAGATGGGACCTATTGAGGCTTAGACATATCTACATATATGGTTCTTAGGAGCTGCATCCTTACTGGAACCAGAGGACAAATGTGGTGATGATGATGATAATACCAGCAGCAATACAAAGACAGATCTGATTGGCTGTTGGTGTATTGACTCCTCCAGCTGACGTTGCCGCCGTCTGTTTTGAATAACTATTAGTCATTTCCATTTGGACTACTGCAGCAAAAAAGGATTACCATTGGGTTTAAAAATTCCTAAATAATGGATGTGGGGAATGATTGTATTTACATTTTATATGGAAAATGCTACAGGAGGCGATGTGAGAATCGTATTGTTGCTGTCCCTCTGACTGCGCCCTGACACTAGTTTCTCACTATGCATCATGGGAGGATCGGCTCTCATAATGTATATATAAGAATAATCCTAAAACAAACAATGCAACATTCAGCCCTAACGCTCCCTTCAGTCATCCCACCCATCACATACACACATAGAACACACACACAAATACCTCCCTCCTGTCTGGCTGTAACCCACACGCTACATGCCTTTGCCAGAGTGTTTTTTGACCATACCTATTTTTCATACCTTTCTTTTGGGAGAAGTTATGAAAAGTGGTCACGGGCCATTTACATTATGGAGTGGGAGGGACAAAGTGTATGATGCCACAAATGGCATTATCACTGATCTAATCACTGTGGTGGCTGAGCTTGATGGTGTGATATGCGTCATTGTGACAAGTCCCCACCCTCGTCATACTACAGTAAGTCACCTCCAGGTTGACTCACCTACTCCCCTGTGAGGTCTGTCAAAAATTCAGGGGTTTCCCGGATATTCCGGGAGAGTAGGCAACTATATATGACTGATGCTTGTTTACATGCCAGTTCAGAGGAAGAAAAAAAAGCCAATGTCTTGGATCACACTTAGTCATGTGACATGAAGTAAAGGAATGTCCAAAAATCCCAGACACCGGCAGGCCGATAGTAGCCAGAGAATAAAAGAGGCACAACGTGGGCCCAGTCTCAAATGCCACTGCCGTGACTGAGCATGTCATGTTCTCCATTTACTGTTGGAGGTGGGTAATTGGGTAGGAGCTGCTGAATTTGGACTATCTATTGTTTTCTCTGGTATTTATGCCATTACATACATCAAAGGTTGTGACTAAACAAGTTTGATATCCCCTTAAACAGGCTGTCCCTCGTTTCTCACAAAATGTGGAGAATAACAACACTTTTTATGGCCCTGTCAGTGTTCCCCAACTCACCAGAGTGTAAATGCAGTGTCTCATTACATGGGAATAAGGGGACATTGTGGACATGACTATATACACATTCTATGTTACCCAAAAATGTGTTTATTGTTATTGCAGTGATGCTGTTATGCATTGTTCTCAAATTGAAGCCAGGTGGGTTACTTGTAAGGATCAGGTGGGGTCCAGATCCAGGATAGAGATCAGGGGGCTGTAGCTACATCCATTTCCCCCCTCCTTTCTCTTCAGAAAGTCCTGATCAGCTGGAAGCTAGTTCTGGCTGAAAAATCTTGTAAGGGATTAATACTGGAAGTGTCATTTAATCATATTGGCCTCTCCCCTTAATTAACCTGAGTATATCCCCATTTTCTCGGTTTGTATTATACCAGACCCCTTGGTGTCATCCCAGGAGGGGACCAAGGGAGGTATTGGGATGAGACGGGACAACCCTGTAACAACCCCTTTTGACAGACAGTCACTCTCAGAGGATCCCACTATCTAAGGCCAACCCTATCCCATCACCTGGAGCCGGATTAAACTCCAAGGTATAGAGGACAGAGTGAGAGACAGGGAAGGTTGTGTTTGTTTTTCTTTGATCCCAGGAAGAACTCCAGCGTTGAAGTCTAAGCTTCTGCTGTACCGAGAATCCTGCTGGTACATCTGCAGCTCAGTGAACTCCATGGGTCTTGGATTCTGCATGTCAGGACAGCCAGGTGAAAGAAAGCTTAAGCTAGTGGAGTAAGGGACAGATAATGTGATAAACCTGTATGCAATAAAAAATATTTGAAGGATTGTAAGTGAGTGACAATCCAGATACATCTCCCGGGCAGCAGCTTTAAGGAGCGCTCAGGTGTTAATCACTTTTTTTGGTTATTATACAATGTGATAAACCTGACTGGCATTTATTTACTGTTTATATATAATATTCCAGTGATTGTTTTTATTACAATTAATGTACTGTTGTACTTTTCTAACTGCATTTGCCTGAGTGACAATAAGAACCCTAGAAGGTACTGGGTAGGCGTCCCTGGCATAGTAAGGCACCCCTGGGTGTCCAGCCAGCATGAAGAGGGTAGAATTGGGCCAGATAAACCTGATATATTCACACGGGTAGCAAAGTAATATAAATAAATCTTATGCATATTTATGCGCATTCTAGGAAGACACTATCTTAAAAGCTCCTGATTACGAAAGCGTGAAAAATATATACTTGTGCTGCGTTTAGCAAATGGCAATAAATACTTTCATGTAATGTGTATTTAGGCCTAACAAAACATGTTGTTTAATTCCAAAAATGTTTACTTAATGTCTCTTTATATTAGGATTAACAACAGCTCCTCTTTCCTTAATTGCAGTTAGACAATTAGCATTCCTCCTCCTATGTCAGTGTTAAATCCTTTCATGACTTGGAAGCAGTTATGAATGTTCCACAGAGATATTCTCCTGGGAAAGCAAATGCTTAATCTAGCTAACACATTAATGCATTATTAAGCAATGAAAAACCAAAGACCACAGCAGCACTTTGTAGTATTACCTATGGGCATGTTAAATAGTTGTAAATTTAGATATCCTGGTGGCATAAAATTAAAGATGATGTATAAAATTAGATAATTGTAATTGTGTAACCTCTGTACAGGCTTGCTCCAGGGCTGTATAGAGGTTGCACACAATTACAATTATCTATCAGGGGTAATCTGCTCTCTGGTATGGTGGCTCAGTGGTTAGCACTTCTGCCTCACAGTACTGGAGTTATGAGTGTGAGAGTTCTCCCTGTGTTTGCGTGGGTTTCCTCCGAGTGCTCCGGTTTCCTCTCACACTCCAAAAACTTACTGGTAGGTTATTTGTCTGTGATTAAATTTGACCTTAGTCTGTGTGTATGTGTGTATGTTATGGAATTTAGACTGTAAGCTTCAAAGGGGCAAAGACTGATGTGAATGAGTTCTCTGTATAGCGCTGCTAAATTAGCGACGCTATATAAATAGGTGATGGTGACATGTGAGCAGCTGATAAGAGAGATTTCCTGCCCAATCAATGTAAACAATAGTAAATCAAGGGCTACAATTCACAAGTCAGTTGTTAATATAATATAATTTATATAGTGGCTGTGGTGATGCTGGTAAAAGACAACTTTGAGTAAAACCATATACACGTGCTTGTACACTGACATAGATGTAACAAAGGAAATAGTAAAAAAAGCCATCTATATAGTAACTGTACACACTATTCCTTTACAAATTGGATACAATGTAATCTAATGGTAAACAAAACACAATGGAGCAGAACAGAGAAATGTACATTGTATTCAATATTCTTTCCCGATTGTAGAGAAGCCATATGTCCAGAATCACTGAATACATAGCGGATCCTGTTATAATATAATAGTCCGAGGATAAAGTGAAAGTTTGGTGTAGTGCCGGTTTAGAATGCCAGGACAATGCCGGTACTTCTCCCTGAACGTCCCAATGAGCGGTGATGCTTACTTTGTGTGCCCCATTATTTTAGTGAGCTAGTACCATGGAAATAAATATAAGTACAAATAGTGTCGTACTGCCAATGCTGTCGTTACTATAAAGAAGGGTATACACTCACATGTAGTTTGATGACGTTCAGACGTTGAGAATAAGTGTTGTGTCCCTTCTGTCTCGTTATGAGACCTCTGCTCAGGATGGCGGCCATCAGAGTCCTGGGGGTAAAGTTATCAAGCTGCGTGTTTGAAAAAGGGGAGAGGCAGCCTATAGCAACCAATCAGATTCTGGTTATCATTTATTTAGTACATTCTACAAAATGAGAGCAAGAATCTGATTGGTTGCTATAGACAACATCTCCACTTATTCAAACACGCAGTTTAATAAATTTACCCCCTGGTGTCCAGGTCAGAACATAATTTGTGCATCTTCTATTGCCAGCCATGTTTGGAACTGGCAGGAAAAGAAGAGTGGTCAACTACCTCGAAAATGGTACATGGTCGGACTGCTCAGTACCAAAACCTGAGAACACAAATAGGAACATCAGGCAAGATTAGTCAAAGGGGTTAATTAGTGAGGCAGTGGCTAATTGTTGTTTTCTTTAAGTCAGTGTTATCTTTAATTGCTAAAAATGAAAACTCTTTTATGTTCAACCTCTGAGTTTTAGTAGTGGAGACCCAGTGTTTTGCAGTTAAACACAAGTCAGTGACCAAATAGCTAGCTCAGAAGTATGTTCACCACGTCTCTTGAGCCTGGTCAATGTATAAGAGTGCAATAACTGTAACACAGCATGAGAGGCATGGATAGTATACTTTAATAGCTGAGTAGAGGTAAAAATATCAGAAATATCGATATGATCTCCACTGTTCTAGAACTGGTATATACCACAGTTCAATATCCCATCTTGGAGATGACATAGTACAATACACTTACCTTTCTAGTGAGACAATTTGGGGAGGGAGGGAGAGAGGGAGGGAGGAAGAGAGGGAGAGGGAGAGGGAGAGAGGGTTAGAGGGAGAGGGAGAGAGGGAGAGAGGGAGAGAGGGAGAGAGGGAGAGAGGGAGAGAGAGAGAGAGAGAATGAATATATTGCAGGGGCGGCAGTATGAAAGTGGTATTAGTGGTTAGCTTACCACTTCTGTCTCACAGCACTGGGCTCATGAGTTCAATTCCTGACCATGGCCTTATCTGTGTGGAGTTTGTATGGTCTCCTCGTGTTTGCGTGAGTTTCCTACATGTGCTCCAGTTTCCTCCCAGACTCCAAAAATAACATACTAGTTAGTTAATTGCCTGCTATCAAATGGACACTAATGTCTCTCTCTCTTTGTCTATGTGTGTGTATGTTATGGAATTTAGACTGTAAGCTCCAACAGCGCAGGGACTGATGTGAGTTCTCTGTACAGTGCTGCTAAATTATTGGCGCTGTATAAATAGCTGATGATGATGATTATTCCCTTTGTCAGGTGACTTGGCTGCTATTGCTCCATAATACACCTACGCAAGGCAGGAAATGTAATTTACTTTCATAGGAGACCTGGATAGCACCTATTAACAGCAACGTTAGTTTGAGGAAATATGGAACTGACTAAAGCTGGGTACACACTACACAGTTTTCATCCAATAATCGGCTAAATCAGCCGACATACGACCGCTCGTTCAAAAGTCGGGTCAGTGTGTGCAGTGACACGATGGTCGAAAATCTGCCCAAATGGACGATTGTCGCCTCATTTGGTTGGTCGTACCGTTTAATATTTTCGTTCCAATCTCGTTTCCGCTGTGTAGTGTGTATAAACTTCCGACCGATCCACAACAGTGAGTACAAAATTACAGTCATTGCTCGCGACAACATGGCTGTAAAAAGTCGCTAAAGGGACGTCCGCTCATCCCTTTATCGTCCTAAACAAGGCTAGTGTGTATGCAGTCCATGGACCGAGCGATCGGAACATCGATTGCATGTACAATCGCTCGGCATAAAAGGTTGGTTGAAATTTCTGTAGTGTGTACCCAGCTTAAGATGCTGTCTATCAATGTCTTTCTGACATGCCACAGCCCAGAAGACCCAGAATACACCTCTCTGTTAATGATCTCCACCAGGCTTTAAGGAAATATCTACTTTTTATTACATGCCTCAATAAGGACATCTAATATCTGAGGTAAAAATATACACTTTTTTACAAGTTCAGACATTCACACACCTTTTTCCTGTCCCCCCTCCCTCTGTTAGAGACATTCACTTGTATACAGTGGGCCTGATTCATTAAGGAAAGTAAGGCAAAAAAATGAGTAAGTTTTCTCCTGGACAAAACCATGTTACAATGCACGGGGTGCAAATTAGTTTACTATTTTTCAGTTAAATACCGGCTGTTTTTTCATGTAGCACACAAATACTTGATAGGTTTATTTTTACATTGACATTTAAAATTGATCTAGGACATGCCCTACCCCAATTATAAATCTGCCCCCACAATTTGAATTTATATCCCCCTCCATTACAACATGGTTTTGCCAAGGTGCTCAATTTTTTGTTTTATTTTCCTTAATGAATTAGGCCCAGTATATTTGCTTTTCCTGCATTTGCAGTTTACTATGAAATATAACATATCTATAACATAAAGAGATTGCTTATATTTAGATTATATTTATAATTACCTCTTTCTATCAATGGTAGATAGAAAAGAATTGAATCTGCACCTAGCCACACATGCTGCAATATCTGTAGCAATAACGGGCAATTGGCCGAAACTGACTGGATAAATATTGTAGCCATGTCCTGAATATTTTAACAGTTGACAGATTAGGTCTCATCCAATTTGTTCACCTATGTGTGTGGTCAATTCCTCATCTTGTGGGCAGTCGCATGCTAAGTGTCCTGATAGCTCACACGTCCAGCACCGCGGTTCTTACAACTTTGTCTGCCGGGCATGTCCATCCTTTTTCAGTTACCTTTGCCACTCCAAGCCTTGCTTCAGGAACGCTTCCACCTCTCCCAGCTTGATGACAAGGCTAGGCCCCTCGTACCATGAAATGTTCACCCAGTGGGCCATAGCTATCATGCCGGCTACACCAAATTGTAACGTCTGCGGGGAACGGACAGACGCACCCAAAGATCTTACCTTCATCGCGGCTAGTCCACCTAGCCTTTGTACGGACTCCTCAGCATGGCTCCACACCTCTTCAGTCTAGGAAGAAACCACACTAAAATAATGAAGGATATGGAAACAGAGTAGAAGGAAAGGGGGTTTACATAGTGCGGGCCTGGAGTAAATACCCTGCACTCTACCTCTATCACTGGCACCTCGATTTGATCTAGGCCTGAGTACAGAACTACTAATATTCGGGAGAACAGAGAGGTGATACTCACCAGGTAACCGCCGCCTCCTCTTGATGGTCGTCTGCACTCCTGGGATCGGTGTCTAGAAACAGGGGTGACACAAAACAGCCCACCCACAATACTGTCTACCAGGATAGTATGTACATCCCACACTAGTGCTAGCTACAATAACACAAAACAGCGCACTGGTCCGAAAAACCAAACTATGTGACCAGAAGCCGCGCAACTATAACTCTAGCACTAGATATCCTGTAACACCCTAGCTCAAACCCCACAGTTCACAAACACCAATCGCAAAATGCAGACAGGGAATATGGATATCTTTAATGGGGACCTGACTTCTGAATCCTGGAAGGAAAAATACTTAATCAAATACACACAATACAGTACAGTGTAATGCAATCAGGTATAGTGGGGACAGACCGGGTGCAATCTCACACTGACAGGGTACCTACTAACTGCTACTGGCCCAATCTGAACTCACAGCCCCAGCCTGAATTAAATGGGCCCACAGGCTTACTCTGACTTTTAACTTGCACCACAAGCTAATCCTGACTTTAAATTGCTGGCACAGGCTAATCCAAAATTTACACTAATGCGCCCACAGAGAAAACACAATTCCCTAAGAGTCGTAATTTTGCAGGGCCTTATGCCTACTGCTGCAACATGGGCCTAGTGCTTGAAGAATGCAAAGGACCTTGTGCCCAAAGTGTAGAGAAAGATAGAGTGTAGGCGTGGGCCTGGAAGAGGTAATGCCCAATGGGCCTCACCTGACTCTAGCAGCTGTGGTCGACAGCAAGGGAGAACCGTGATTGATGGCTCTTTTGCTTCCCCCTGCTGCTTCTTCTTGATGGAGTCTTCAGCAGTCTTCTTTCTTGATTCCGTAGCTCCCCAACTCTGCACTCTCTGTTGCTGATTTCTTTCTTCTTCTACCTCTTCCATCAACTTTTTTCTTGTTCTCGACTGTGACAGGATGGACTGCCTATGGATTAGATTTAGGGTTCGAATCTGCAGGTCACAGGAATACAGCAATACTGAAGGTGTTTTCAAGCAGGTCTTTGAAGCAAGATGCTTATTTGCTCTTACGCTGGTTGGAGGTACCAGTGATCAGGTCAGATGTTGAAATCAGAAGAACAAGTTTCCAATACAAGCTAGTGCCTTTTAAACAATTTAAACACAGGCTATTTTTAGCATCAGGATATAACCTGTTTACACAAACATGGATTTACATGCACTGCAAATCCACTAATATTTACACTTAGTATGAAATTCTTCAAAACCTTGCTGTGATATCCTGGATCTTATTTCAGAGGCAGGAGACCCACTAGCAAGTCAAAAGGTCTGACTGACATGAATACTTCAGTCACCAAATACACATTCCAACAGAGCAGCAACAACCCAAAAACAAACCATTTACCCACATCACAATACACAAGGCTTTGTAAACAAAGGCTCATTGTATCAGATATATACATTAGACATAATGCATTTCCTCTAGAGAGGCTAAACAGAAAAAATACATTTTCTACCCTGGTCTCAGAAATAACGATTTCCTATCTCAAAATATACACAATGCACTTAAAAATGAGTGCATTGGCAATTTATATAAATAAGCGCCCCGCGCTATTTCCTTTAAATAAATTCATACCATAAGTTATTTATATGTGATCCAGTCACATTGGCGCTCTCTGTTGTCTTTTCTGCTCTTCTTGTTTAATCCCGCCGGCTTCTATCTTGATCACGGCGCAGACTGTTCTCCAGAGCTCCACGCAGGTCTCTCTCCGCCTTCGGTCTGAAACTGCCCTGCACGGGACGAGTATATAGTAGCCGTCGCGTGGGTGCAGAGTGGTGACAGAGCGAACCCTAATTGTCAAAAATTGAAACCGCCGGTGGTGGACCCTGATTGGCTCACCGCTTCGACCACTGACCGGCTGGAAGCAAATCATTTCCGATTCGCTGCCACCAGCACTGGAATCTGTAAAAGAAAAGAGTAAGAACTCATGACCCCAGCGCTGTGAGACAGCAATGTTAACCACTGTGCCACCATGCTGCCCAGTAAACAGTTAACCACTAGCAGAAAAAAAGAGGAATAACAATGTTTGCAAATCATCTTATTATTAATTTTGGTCTATGGATTTAAAAATGGGCTTTATACAGAATAGAATACTATTGTGTTCCTTTTTACCCTTTTAATTAGCTACGGCTTGTTTCTACTATTAGGACAGATTTATGAATTTTAGCCCTTGTAACATATCATGACACATGTTTGGAAAATGTTCTCATTCTTTATATAAACACAAAAGGTAATCTAAGTAAAATATGTCTTTAAGTGGACAATCTTATCTGTGCAATGATATAAACTGTTCTCTATTATCTGTACTTTGGCCGTTCCTTCATCATCCAGTGTGATATCAATTCTTAGAAGTCTGCCCTCACTAGAAGATGTGGTAATGCTGGTATTCTGATGATTTCTTTACAAAGGATTACGTTCTTATATAAAATCCAATTTCAAATCCTTGGGCCTTTTCTCATTGAGCATGTACTAGTGATGCACTTCAAAGCTTTTTTTTTTGCCATTTAGGGTCAATGAAGAGGCTAAACGGGAACTTTATCCTCAGAGAACTATATAGTCTAAGCTGATTTTTTATTTTCATTGCACTTAGATACAGCATACTTACCAACTTTCTTCAGCTCTTTTCCGGGAGCCTGCCAGTGGAGGTGGGTGTGAGGGGGCGGGGCGCCAAAAATCTGTGACATCATGACGCGTCATTTGACAGCGGGGGGCGGGGCCAAATGCCGCGATTCACCGGGAATTGCGGCGTTTGGGACCTAATTCTGCCCACTTCACTAGGAAGTGGGGCACTTCCTAGTGAAGTGGGCAGAATTTGGGAGATTGCCACACTCACCCGGGAGTCCAGGAGACTCTCGCAAAATGCGAGAGTCTCCCGGACATTCCGGGAGAGTTGGCAAGTATGAGATACAGGCACATATCTGCTGTTTGAATACAAATGTACCCAATGCATAGAGACCTGAGAATAATGATTGTCATATCCAAGGGCATCAAAGAGAATCAAACATGCCTGGACGAGAATTAGTGCAGAGGGTAATGTAATGTATGCATGCTGCAGTATTTGGCCTTAAATTTACTTTTAACTATTATATATTTTTATTAACATGGAGTCAATGGGAAACAGAGAATAAGCAGTTATTAATTTTTAATGTTTTTAGACTATTTTTTTTTTTATCAGAAAGTGCTAACATTTTAGAAACTAAAATATGGCTATTGACATATTGGTGTCTCATGCACCTTTTTTGTCTTAATCTTTTTGGGGGGGGGCAGTAAAATGTTCTCAGACATGTGACAGGAATGGTTTTCTGATTCAATTATATTTCTTTTTTTCTAAATGTAACACATACTTGCCAACTCTCCCGGAATGTCCGGGAGACTCCAGAAATTCGGTTCGGTCTCACGGACTCCCGAGAGAACTTGCAAGTCTCCCGCATCCCGTAATTGCGGGGCTAAAATGACGTGAATCACGTCATTTCGACCCCACCCCCAGTGACAAAATGGCATATTTGTCGCGGGGCGGGGCCAAAATGGCACGTTTGTTCGCACCCTGCCCCCTCCCGACCTCTAGCCACGCTCCTCTCCCGGATACAACTTGCCAAAAGTAGACAAGTAAGATGTAGCATACCATTTCCAGGCTCCTCTGGGAGTTGATGTATATAAATATCATGGATGTAAGATTTCCTCTCACCTCTCTTATTCAGAACACTGCCTCAACCCAAATCTTGCCATGTGGCTTCTCTTCTGGGCAGTCTCTGGGACCTTGAACCCCACAGGGACCCTCGCCCACCACTATAACTAAAAACATGAAAACACTTTAGCGGGAAACAAGAATGGAGTAGAAACCACCCTGGCACATTTCTTAGTTGAGGATTGGGCAGCAACTACTTTTCTTTATTTATAGCAAAAATATAGGTTTGACATGAAATAGTGACAGCGCATAAAACAATTCTACATACATTAATAAAGGCAACGATTACTTCAATATTAGAAGGTTACCAGTAGCAAAGCAACTCCTTTAATTTCCTTGTGCTACTACCTTTATCTCTCACTTATGGGTACATTTATCGAGCTGTGGGTTTGAAAAAGTGAAGATGTTGCCTATAGCAACCAATCAGATTAAATTTGTCATTCATTTAGTGCATTCTACAAAATGACAGCTAGAATCTGATTTTATTCAACTTGTAGTTGAATAAAAAAAAGCAGCCTGGATAGACTGAACAATATAAAAAATAAATGGACCAAGGTAGTTTGGTGGCTGTCTATGACCCCCCGCCCTCCACTTGTAGTTGAATTGAAAAAAGCAGCCTGCATAGACTGTAGAATTAGAATATAACAAGAAATGGACAAAGGCAGTTTGGTATGTGTCTGCATCAGCCCCCCCCCCCATCCACTTGTAGTAAAATAGAACAAAAGCAGCCTGCATAGACTATAGAACTAGAATATAAAAAGAAATGGACAAAGGCAGTTTGGTATCTGTCTGCATCAGCCCCCCCCCCATCTACTTGTAGTAAAATAGAACAAAAGCAGCCTACATAGACTATAGAACTAGAATATAAAAAGAAATGGACAAAGGCAGTTTGGTATTTGTCTACATCAGCCCCCCCCATACACTTGTAGTAAAATAGAACAAAAGCAGCCTGCATAGACTGTAGAATTAGAATATACAAAGAAATGGACAAAGGCAGTTTGGTATCTGTCTGCATCAGATCCCCTCTCCACTAGGAGTAAAATAGAAAACTATTCAGCCGTTATATAATTTAGAATATAAATAGAAATTGAGAAAGGCAATTTGGTATCTGTCTGCATCATAATCATCAACATCATCATTAGCGCCCTTGTCGCCTACACAAATCTCCCCCTCATCCTCTTCTAATTCCAAAGTGGCATCCTCAATTTGTGTATCATCGGCTACACTCAGGCTGTTCAGGCACACATCAGCAGAACTGCTGAAAGGGCCCTTCTTTATGGGTACACTAACAGAATGCTCACGATTAGACATCCCACTGTTGGATGGACTCTCCACAGGGATTGGTGTCATTTCTGATTCAGAGCAAACATTATCCTCTAACGCCTTACTGTTATCTTACAGCTCGGCTTTGACGCATAACAGTAGTTGTGCACCACTTGTAGGCTCGGTAACATTTTTTGATCTGCCACTAATAGACAAAGGTGAAGGCCTCATTCTCTCTTTGCCACTGCGTGTGTAGAATGGCATGTTGGCAATTTTTTTTTTATCGGCACTTAACTTTTCCTCAGTTACACTTCTTTTTCGCTTCAACACGGTAAATGTTTTTTGGTGTGTGTTTTTTTGACTGATTTCATAACACTGTGTAGTTTGACATCGCCTTTCCCAGATGACATATTGGGAACACAACCATCAGGACTGGTGACAGAACCTGGTTGTTGATTCTGCTTATATGTGGACTGCTTTGAATCCATTATGAGCCCAAAGCACTTGTAGTGCTACAAATTGTTTTAGATACTGCTGACAAATATGACTTTTGACAGCCAGAAAAATTAATGCAAAAGAATGGGGGACACCCCAAAAGCACTTCGGAGTGCTAAATATTATTTTTTTAGACTGCTGAAAAATAGTACTTTTGACAGCCAGAAATATTAATGCAAAAGAATGGGGGACACCCCAAAAGCACTTGGGAGTGCTAAATATTATTTTTTGAGACTGCTGAAAAACAGTACTTTTGACAGCCAGAAATATTAATGCAAAAGAATGGGGGACACCCCAATAGTACTTGGAGTGCTAAATATTATTTTTTTAGACTGCTGAAAAATAGAACTTTTGACAGCCAGAAATATTAATGCAAAAGAATTGGGGGACACCCCAAAGCACTTGGAGTGCCAAATATTGAAAAAAAAGACTCCTCTATCCTCCTCTCTTCTCTATCAATTGTTATCAGAATTGTTATCAGAATTGGATGAAGAATAAGGTATATTCTCTGTCCCTGCTCTAATCAGCCTGTGACTACACCCTGCTCTGTACCTCTGTCAAATGGCGATGGATTACTGTGGAGGCAGGTATTTATGGATTTCAATTATCGCGAGAACCGAGCCCCGAGATCCGACGAAGTTACGATGACGTTCGGCCTTGATTTGGAATCCGAGCGGGCGGGAGAGTACTGAGCCTGCTCTGCTCGTTAGTCGGATAGGCAAAGTTCGGGTGGGTTCGGTTCTCGGGGAAACGAGCCCGCCCATCTCTACTTTGAATAGAGACTTCTTACATTCATGGTGATCCAGTTATCGTTCTTACCTAGAAACAATAACACAGTTGGACACTCTCACACTATGCAGATGAGCAACTTGAATTAAACACAGTCACTTGAATAAATGATGTGTAATAACACACAGCAGGTAACACAACTCTTAAATAAATGCAGCTACAGATTTGCATAGCAGATAGCACAACTTTCTCAGTAATCTCAAAATGGCTGCCCCTCATGGGCTGAATTGTATGCACACAAAATGGTGGGAAGCAAGCTCAATTCTCTCTGTAAAGCAACTTTATTTTTCCTGTACTCCTACAACTTCTGACAGCTGTAGCAATATGATAGGTAAACATATATCTATAATCACTTTAAGCAGGTCAAACTCGGTATGTAAAACCTAACCACCCTCTTTCCCTAATCGCAGGGCCATCTTTTCCCATGGACACGCTGGGCAGTTGCCCAGGGGTCCCACAAGCATAGGCAGGGCCCAATAGAAAAATAAAATCTTTTTACCCATGTATCAAGGCACAGCTTTACGGCATGTTTTTTTTTAATATTTAAACACTGTTTAAACACTGATTTTTGTTGCAGGTACCAATAAATATAAATTTAATTTTATTGATAATTTACATTTTTATTCCTGTGTGTGGTTGTGTAGGTAGGGGCCCAAGTGCACTGCTTGGCCCGGGGGCCTATAATGTTGTTATGATGGCCCTGCTTAATCTCTATTGCCTTTGAATAAGATATCTCAGTCCAGCTGTAGCAAAAGTGTGTAAAACAAATCCACATCTTCAGGACTCCCCACACTATTCCTAAACCCTTCACACTGAGAATAGTATCTCAGTCCAACAGCAAATAAGTTAAATAACCAACCAAATTTGTCTGCAACTCCTCCACTCCATAGCACCTCATCTGAACTCCCCTTCAGTGGCTGTTGTCTAACACTCCCAAATAACAGCTTCAGACTTCTGTTTTTTTCTCTCTCCTCACAGTATCTATCTCTCATTACTGCCTCTCTCTAATTCAGCTGTTTTCTCTCCTCTTACAACTTTGCTGTTTTCCTTCCTCAGCTCCTTCTTCACACACCCAGATTTCTCCTCACACACACTGACTGCACCCCTGTTTTGGCGCTTTTTTTCTCTCCCTTTGAGCCAGCATATACACTGGACTGGCTCCACTGATCCTCTGGCATCTCATCATCATCATCATCATCAGTTATTTATATAGCGCCACTAATTACGCAGCTCTGTACAGAGAACTCACTCACATCAGTCCCTGCCCCATTGGAGCTTACAGTCTAAATTTCCTAACACACACAGACAGACAGAGAGAGACAAGGGTCAATTTTGATAACAGCCAATTAACCTACCTGTATGTTTTTGGACTGTGGGAGGAAACTGGAGCACCCGGAGGAAACCCACGCAAACAAAGGGAGAACATACAAACTCCACACAGATAAGGCCATGGTTGGGAATTTAACTTATGAACCCAGCACTGCGAGGCAGAAGTGCTAACCACTTAGCCACCTCTCCCCAGCAAAAGCGGAGATTGCTGGGAGATTATTATTATTATTAATAATATTTATTTATAAGGCGCCACAAGGCGTCCGCAGCGCCGTACAGAGACAAACAAAATTACAATACAATGGGAGACAGCACAGTACAGTAAACACAGCAACTCAGTAAGCTCAATGCACAGCTAGAGAGGGCGGGGAAGGGGGAGGGAGGATCCGCAAACAAGGGAGACCCCCAGGGGGGAGGAGGGAGCGAGAGTGGACGTGGGGTGGAGGACCCTCGAGGAGGAGGGCTAAATAGTTGGAGAGCAGAGTTAGAAGTGGTGGAAACAGGAGGAGAGATGGCCCTGCTCAGAGGAGCGTACAATCTAAGGGGAGGGGTGGACAGACAGAGAGACAGAGGGGAGAGAGGGAGAGTAGGGGGACAGAGGCAGAAGATAAGGTAGGAAGTTAAGTGGGAGACAGAAAGGCTTTAAGAAAAAGGTGGGTTTTTAGGGCCCGTTTGAAACTGGACAGATTAGGGGAAGTTCTGATGGAGGGAGGGAGCTTGTTCCAGTGGAGGGGGGCAGCACGGGCGAAGTCTTGGATACACGCGTGGGAGGAGGTTATAAGGGGGGAAGAGAGGGGACGGTCAGAGGCAGAACGGAGGGGGCGGGATGGAGCATGAATAGAGAGGAGGGTGGAGATGTAGGGCGCAGTGGAGTTGGCGAGGGCCTTGTAGGTGAGTGTGAGGAGCTTAAAGAGGATTCTGAAGGGGAATGGGAGCCAGTGAAGGGCTAGGTAGAGGGGGGAGACAAAAGAGGAACGGCGAGAGAGGAAAATAAGCCTAGCTGCAGCATTAAGGATGGATTGAAGGGGATCGAGATGAGAGTGGGGGAGGCCAGTGAGGAGGAGGTTGCAGTAGTCCAGGCGGGAGATGATCAGAGAGTGGATAAGGCATTTGGTGGCATCTTGGGAGAGGAAGGGCCGGATGCGAGCGATGTTCCGCAGCTGGAAGCGGCAGGATTTAGCAAGAGAGAGGATGTGGGGGCCAAAGGAGAGAGAGGAGTCGAGGATGACACCAAGGCAGCGAAGTTGGGGGACAGGGGAGATAGAGGTGTTGTCGACAGTGATGGAGAGGTCAGAAGGGGATGGGGTATGAGAGGGAGGAAAAACTATGAGCTCAGTTTTGGCAAGGTTAAGTTTGAGGAATCGAGAGGACATCCAGGAGGAGATGGCAGAGAGGCAGGCGGACACCCTAGAGAGGAGGGAGGGAGAGAGATCAGGAGAGGAGAGGTATAGTTGAGTGTCATCACCGTTAAGGTGGTAGTTGAAGCCGAAGGAGCTGATGAGTTCACCCAGGGAGGAGGTGTATAGAGAGAAGAGTAAGGGTCCCAGAACAGAGCCCTAAGGGACCCCGACTGGAAGGGTGGATGGGGGGGGAGAGACCCAGAGGTGGTGACAGAGAAGGATCGGTGAGTAAGGTAAGAGGTGAACCAGGACAGGACTGGGCCAGAGAGGCCGAAAGATTGGAGGGTGTGAGGGAGGAGGGGGTGGTCAACGGTGTCAAAGGCTGCAGAGAGGTCAGGGAGGATGAGAAGGGAGAAGTGGCCCCTGGCTTCAGCAGAGAGGAGGTCATTGGTGACTTTAGCCAGGGCAGTTTCAGTGGAGGGGAGGGGGTGGAAACCAGACTGGAGAGGATCAAGGAGGAAGTATTCAGAAAGGTAGGAGGTGAAACGGCTGCAGATGAGCCTCTCGAGAATTTTGGAGGCAAAAGGGAGAAGAGATATGGGGCGATAGTTCGAGAGAGAAGTGGGGTCGAGATTAGGTTTCTTAAGAATGGGGGATATGAGAGCATGTTTGAAGGAGAAGGGGAAGATGCCAGTGGAGAGGGAGAGATTAAAGAGGTGAGCAAGGTGGGAGCAGGTGGTGGGGGAAAGGGAGTGAAGAAGGTGGGAGGGGATGGGATCCAGGGGACAGGTATTGGGGGGAGGATGAAATGAGAGAGTGGACTTTCTCGCCGGTGGTGGGATGGAAGGGGTGGAGGGGAAGGTGGTTGGGGGGGGAGGACAGAAGAGTGGGAGGGGTGGAAGAGAGAGTGGAGGAGGAGGTTTCAAGTCGGATGGCCTCGATTTTAGAGGAGAAGAAGGAGGCGAAATCGGAGGCAGTCAGGGAGGAGGGAGGGGGGGAAGGGGAGGGGGCAGGGAGAGTGCTGAAGATGGCAAAGAGGCGGTGGTGGTTAGAGGACTGGGAAGAGATGAGGGATTTAAAGAAAGATTGTTTAGCGAGTGAGAGTGCAGAGCTGTAGGATGAAAGGATGAATTTAAAGTGGAGGAAGTCAGCCAGGGAGCGGGATTTTCTCCAGTGACGTTCGGCGGAACGGGAGCATTTTTGGAGGAAGCGGGTAAATTTGGAGTGCCAGGGTTGGGGTTTGGAGCAGCGGGGGTGGACAGAGTGGGCAGGGGCGACCGCGTCCAGAGCGGAGGTGAGAGTGAGATTGTAGAGGGAGACCGCCTGGTTGGGGCAGGCCTGGGAGGAAAGGGGAGAAAGGAGGGTATCGAGAGAAGAGGACAGAGAGGCAGGGTCAAGAGCGTTGAGGTTGCGTATGGACAGAGTAGGTTTGGGCAGGGGGAGGGGAGCAGGAGAAGAGGAGAGAGAGAAGGAGAGGAGATGGTGGTCGGATAGAGGAAAGGGAGAGATGGAGAAGTCGGAGAGATTACATAGGTAGGAGAAGACAAGATCAAGGGAGTGACCAAGGCAGTGGGTAGAGGAGGAGGTCCATTGGGTGAGACCAAGGGAGGAAGAGAGGGTGAGCAGTTTGCTGGAAGCAGGGTAGGTGGGGTTGTCGATGGGGATGTTAAAGTCACCGAGAATGATCGAGGGGAGATCGGAGGAGAGGTAGTGAGGAAGCCAGCTAGCAAAGTTGTCAAGGAAGAGGGAGGTGGGGCCAGGGGGGCGGTAGATGACACTGACGCGGAGGTGGATGGGGTAGAAGAGGCGGATGGAGTGAGCTTCAAAAGAGGAGAAGGAGAGGGAGGGTTCAGGGGGAATGACACGAAAAGTACAGGTGGAGGAGAGGAGGAGGCCAACTCCACCGCTGGGCAGGCACCAGGCCTGGCGGAGTGGGTGAAGGAGAGGCCACCATAGGAGAGGGCAGCGGGGGATGTAGTATCAGAATTGGAGAGCCAGGTTTCAGTAACGGCAAGAAGGTTAAAGGAGTTGGATAGAAAGAGGTCGTGGATAGCAGTCAGCTTGTTGCGGACGGATCTGGCATTCCAGAGGGCACAGAAGAAGGGGGGAGAGGAGAGGGGGGAAATGGGGATGAGGTTAGCAAGATGAGCAGCGCGCGGGGGATGGCGGGGAGGAACTGGAGAGGTATGGCGGGGGGAGAGTATGGGTATGGAGTGAGAGCGGGGAGGCATAGTAGGGAGAGAGAGTAACAGAACAGTGAGATAGTGGGGACAGTAAAAAACAGGTAAGAACAATTGCAGGAAGACAATGAAAAGGTGGAAGATAATAACGAATTAGGGCGTGGAGGGCATGGAACAACAGTACAGTGAGATAATAAGGACAATGAAAACAGGTAAGAATGATAGCAGAACAGTAAGATAATAAGGACAGCGGATAACAGGTAAGAATAAGCAGGGAGACAATAGCAAGATGGAGGAAAATAACCAATTAGGGCGTGGAAGGCAAGGAATAATAGAAGGAGAGGTAATAAGGATAATGGAAATAGGCAAGAATAATAACAGGTAAAAGTAGTTGCTGGTAAATATAAAATCAGGAAAAACAAGATAAAGGCATATAAATAGTAGAATAATAACAGGTAAAAAGTAGTTACTTGTAAATGTACAATCAGGAAAAACAAAATAATGGCATATAAAATAATGTTTTATATGCAGTTGATGCAGATAAGCCAGGGATTCAGCAGGAGAAGGGTTAATTGACAAGTCGGGTCGGTACACAGTAGATCAGTTGGTGCAGATAAGCCAGGGATTCAGCAGGAGAAGGGTTAACTGACAAGCCGGGTCGGTACAAAGTAGATCAGTTGATGTAGATAAGCCAGGGATTCATCAGAAGAAGGGTTAATTGATAAGCCGGGTCGGTACACAGTAGATCAGTTGATGCAGATAAGCCAGGGATTCAGAAGGAGAAGGGTTAATTGACAAGCCGGGTCGGTACACAGTAGATCAGTTGGTGCAGATAAGCCAGGGATTCAGCAGGAGAAGGGTTAACTGACAAGCCGGGTCGGTACAAAGTAGATCAGTTTATCTAGATAAGCCAGGGATTCAGCAGGAGAAGGGTTAATTGATAAGCCGGGTCGGTACACAGTAGATCAGTAGATCAGTTGGTGCAGATAAGCCAGGGATTCAGCAGGAGAAGGGTTAACTGACAAGCTGGGTCGGTACACAGTAGATCAGTTGATGTAGATAAGCCAGGGATTCAGCAGGAGAAGGGTTAAGTGACAAGCTGGGTCGGTACACAGTAGATCAGTTGATGCAGATAAGCCAGGGATTCAGCAGGAGAAGGGTTAATTGACAAGCCGGGTCGGTACACAGTAGATCAGTTGATGCAGATAAGCCTGGGATTCAGCAGGAGAAGGGTTAATTGACAAGCCGGGTCGATACACAGTAGATCAGTTGGTGCAGATAAGCCAGGGATTCAGCAGTAGAAGGGTTAACTGACAAGCCTGGTCGGTACACAGTAGATCAGTTGATGCAGATAAGCCAGGGACTCAGCAGGAGAAGGGTTAATTGACAAGCCGGGTCGGTACACAGTAGATCAATTGATGAAGATAAGCCAGGGATTCAGAAGGAGAAGGGTTAATTGACAAGCCGGGTCGGTACACAGTAGATCAGTTGATGCAGATAAGCCAGGGATTCAGCAGGAGAAGGGTTAATTGACAAGCCGGGTCGGTACACAGTAGATCAGTTGATGCAGATAAGCCAGGGATTCAGCAGGAGGAGGGTTAAATGACAAGCTGGGTCGGTACACAGTAGATCCGTTGGTGCAGATAAGCCAGGGATTCAGCAGGAGAAGGGTTAACTGACAAGCCGGGTCGATACACAGTAGATCAGTTGGTGCAGATAAGCCAGGGATTCAGCAGGAGAAGGGTTAACTGACAAGCCTGGTCGGTACACAGTAGATCAGTTGATGCAGATAAGCCAGGGACTCAGCAGGAGAAGGGTTAATTGACAAGCCAGGTCGGTACACAGTAGATCAATTGATGAAGATAAGCCAGGGATTCAGAAGGAGAAGGGTTAATTGACAAGCCGGGTCGGTACACAGTAGATCAGTTGATGCAGATAAGCCAGGGATTCAGCAGGAGAAGGGTTAATTGACAAGCCGGGTCGGTACACAGTAGATCAGTTGATGCAGATAAGCCAGGGATTCAGCAGGAGGAGGGTTAATTGACAAGCCAGGTCGGTACACAGTAGATCCGTTGGTGCAGATAAGCCAGGGATTCAGCAGGAGAAGGGTTAACTGACAAGCCGAGTCGGTACAAAGTAGATCAGTTGATGTAGATAAGCCAGGGATTCAGCAGGAGAAGGGTTAATTGATAAGCCGGGTCGGTACACAGTAGATCAGTAGATCAGTTGGTGCAGATAAGCCAGGGATTCAGCAGGAGAAGGGATAAGTGACAAGCCGGGTCGGTACACAGTAGATCAGTTGATGCAGATAAGCCAGGGATTCAGCAGGAGAAGGGTTAATTGACAAGTCGGGTCGGTACACAGTAGATCAGTTGGTGCAGATAAGCCAGGGATTCAGCAGGAGAAGGGTTAACTGACAAGCCGGGTCGGTACAAAGTAGATCAGTTGATGTAGATAAGCCAGGGATTCATCAGAAGAAGGGTTAATTGATAAGCCGGGTCGGTACACAGTAGATCAGTTGATGCAGATAAGCCAGGGATTCAGCAGGAGAAGGGTTAATTGACAAGCCGGGTCGGTACACAGTAGATCAGTTGGTGCAGATAAGCCAGGGATTCAGCAGGAGAAGGGTTAACTGACAAGTCGGGTCGGTACAAAGTAGATCAGTTTATGTAGATAAGCCAGGGATTCAGCAGGAGAAGGGTTAATTGATAAGCCGGGTCGGTACACAGTAGATCAGTAGATCAGTTGGTGTAGATAAGCCAGGGATTCAGCAGGAGAAGGGTTAAGTGACAAGCCGGGTCGGTACACAGTAGATCAGTTGATGCAGATAAGCCAGGGATTCAGCAGGAGAAGGGTTAACTGACAAGTCGGGTCGGTACACAGTAGATCAGTTGATGCAGATAAGCCAGGGATTCAGCAGGAGAAGGGTTAATTGACAAGCCGGGTTGGTACACAGTAGATCAGTTGATGCAGATAAGCCTGGGATTCAGCGGGAGAAGGGTTAATTGACAAGCCGGGTCGATACACAGTAGATCAGTTGGTGCAGATAAGCCAGGGATTCAGCAGGAGAAGGGTTAAGTGACAAGCCGGGTCGGTACACAGTAGATCAGTTGATGTAGATAAGCCAGGGATTCAGCAGGAGAAGGGTTAATTGACAAGCCGGGTCGGTACACAGTAGATCAGTTGATGCAGATAAGCCAGGGATTCAGCAGGAGAAGGGTTAATTGACAAGCCGGGTCGGTACACAGTAGATCAGTTGATGCAGATAAGCCAGGGATTCAGCAGGAGAAGGGTTAATTGACAAGCCGGGTCGGTACACAGTAGATCAGTTGATGCAGATAAGCCAGGGATTCAGCAGGAGGAGGGTTAATTGACAAGCCAGGTCGGTACACAGTAGATCCGTTGGTGCAGATAAGCCAGGGATTCAGCAGGAGAAGGGTTAACTGACAAGCCGAGTCGGTACAAAGTAGATCAGTTGATGTAGATAAGCCAGGGATTCAGCAGGAGAAGGGTTAATTGATAAGCCGGGTCGGTACACAGTAGATCAGTAGATCAGTTGGTGCAGATAAGCCAGGGATTCAGCAGGAGAAGGGTTAAGTGACAAGCCGGGTCGGTACACAGTAGATCAGTTGATGCAGATAAGCCAGGGATTCAGCAGGAGAAGGGTTAATTGACAAGTCGGGTCGGTACACAGTAGATCAGTTGGTGCAGATAAGCCAGGGATTCAGCAGGAGAAGGGTTAACTGACAAGCCGGGTCGGTACAAAGTAGATCAGTTGATGTAGATAAGCCAGGGATTCATCAGAAGAAGGGTTAATTGATAAGCCGGGTCGGTACACAGTAGATCAGTTGATGCAGATAAGCCAGGGATTCAGCAGGAGAAGGGTTAATTGACAAGCCGGGTCGGTACACAGTAGATCAGTTGGTGCAGATAAGCCAGGGATTCAGCAGGAGAAGGGTTAACTGACAAGCCGGGTCGGTACAAAGTAGATCAGTTTATGTAGATAAGCCAGGGATTCAGCAGGAGAAGGGTTAATTGATAAGCCGGG
Organism: Mixophyes fleayi; assembly: GCF_038048845.1. Taxonomy (NCBI): domain Eukaryota; kingdom Metazoa; phylum Chordata; class Amphibia; order Anura; family Limnodynastidae; genus Mixophyes; species Mixophyes fleayi. The sequence continues at coordinate 34,748,324 of NC_134403.1, read as the reverse complement.
TCGGTACACAGTAGATCAGTAGATCAGTTGGTGTAGATAAGCCAGGGATTCAGCAGGAGAAGGGTTAAGTGACAAGCCGGGTCGGTACACAGTAGATCAGTTGATGCAGATAAGCCAGGGATTCAGCAGGAGAAGGGTTAACTGACAAGTCGGGTCGGTACACAGTAGATCAGTTGATGCAGATAAGCCAGGGATTCAGCAGGAGAAGGGTTAATTGACAAGCCGGGTTGGTACACAGTAGATCAGTTGATGCAGATAAGCCTGGGATTCAGCAGGAGAAGGGTTAATTGACAAGCCGGGTCGATACACAGTAGATCAGTTGGTGCAGATAAGCCAGGGATTCAGCAGGAGAAGGGTTAACTGACAAGCCTGGTCGGTACACAGTAGATCAGTTGATGCAGATAAGCCAGGGACTCAGCAGGAGAAGGGTTAATTGACAAGCCAGGTCGGTACACAGTAGATCAATTGATGAAGATAAGCCAGGGATTCAGAAGGAGAAGGGTTAATTGACAAGCCGGGTCGGTACACAGTAGATCAGTTGATGCAGATAAGCCAGGGATTCAGCAGGAGAAGGGTTAATTGACAAGCCGGGTCGGTACACAGTAGATCAGTTGATGCAGATAAGCCAGGGATTCAGCAGGAGGAGGGTTAATTGACAAGCCGGGTCGGTACACAGTAGATCCGTTGGTGCAGATAAGCCAGGGATTCAGCAGGAGAAGGGTTAACTGACAAGCCGAGTCGGTACAAAGTAGATCAGTTGATGTAGATAAGCCAGGGATTCAGCAGGAGAAGGGTTAATTGATAAGCCGGGTCGGTACACAGTAGATCAGTAGATCAGTTGGTGCAGATAAGCCAGGGATTCAGCAGGAGAAGGGTTAAGTGACAAGCCGGGTCGGTACACAGTAGATCAGTTGATGTAGATAAGCCAGGGATTCAGCAGGAGAAGGGTTAATTGACAAGCCGGGTCGGTACACAGTAGATCAGTTGATGCAGATAAGCCAGGGATTCAGCAGGAGAAGGGTTAATTGACAAGCCGGGTCGGTACACAGTAGATCAGTTGATGCAGATAAGCCAGGGATTCAGCAGGAGTAGGGTTAATTGACAAGCCGGGTCGGTACACAGTAGATCAGTTGATGCAGATAAGCCAGGGATTCAGCAGGAGAAGGGTTAACTGACAAGCCGGGTCGGTACACAGTAGATCAGTTGATGCAGATAAACCAGGGATTCAGCAGGAGAAGGGTTAACTGACAAGCCGGGTCGGTACACAGTAGGTCAGTTGATGCAGATAAGCCAGGGATAGATGGTATGGCCTTGTCCTTGGAGTGATGATGACACTACTTTGGATACCTAAAATAATTTCCCACTGTCTTCACAAGTTTTTAGATGTTTTATAATTGTGGACAGATAATTGTGTGGGAGGAAAGACACAGAGCTGATCTAACGTGCAGCCTTCTCCAACTGCCGCCCGCATGCACGGGAGATGTAGTTTTTCTCCAATCCAGGCACAAGCACAGCTGCACAGAGGCACCTGCATCACATAAACATACATATATAAGGAAGGGGGCTTTACTGTACCTTTTGCCAAGCTTCACCTTACATACCCCGTTCTAAACGGCTAGTTACAGGTGTAATATATATATATATATATATATATATATATATATATATACATATATACATATATATATATATATATATATATACATATATATATATATATATATACACATATATATATATATATATATATATATATATATATGTATATATATATATATATATATATACATACACATACATATATACGTATATCTATCTATATATATATATATATATATATAGATCTACATATATATACATATATGTATATATATACATATATGCATATATATATATATATATACGTATATATATATATATATATATATATATATCTACATACATATATGTAGATATATTTATATATATATATATATATGTAGATATATATATATATATATATATATATAGATATATATATATATATATATATATATATACAAGTTAACCCGTGCATGATACTCATGCATTCTAGTCAAATCAAGCTACTTAAGGTGTTAAAAAGGTTCTTGTCATGCATTTGGGCCTAGCCCAGGCCTCCTCAGGTGAAGAGTGTTACTTCCCGACGCAAGCGCCCTTTTTTAACGTGGTTTTGTCCACATGTCACCACCTCATCATTTTTCTCAATCACCTCATCCTTCATCTTCATCGCCACATCCTTCATCAAGCTACTTAAGGTGTTAAAAACTCCCCACTGTCACCCCCGGCAACCACCAACCACCAACCACTGTCACTTCTCCTTCAAGAAATATATAGGTCAGTGTATAACTCTGCTCAGCAGGTGGCGCTGCAGCTTGTTTTTTTTTTTCACACACGCCACTAGGCATTTATATAGTAGATATATATATATATATATGTATATATATTAGTGATGAGCGGGCTCAGATTCCGCTAATCCGAGCCCACCCGAATAGTGCGGATCCGACGGGATCCGAGCACTGTTCGGGTTTTTCCGGCGGCTAAATGAAACCAAAACGAGGCTATGACATCCAAGTCTCACGTCGGATCTCGCGAGACTCGGATGTCATAAATGCCCCGCTTGTGGCCGCCATCTTCTTTCTCCCTGTGGTTACAAAAGAGGGAGGTTGAGTTTCTGTGCTCTGTCCTGCTGATTGGTTTAGTAGTCAAGTGGTGCTCTGTCCTGCTGAGTCCAGTAGTACTTTGTCCAGTGCTCTGTCCTGCTGATTCCAGTGGTGCTTTTGTCCTGTATTTTTTTCTGCTAAGTCCATAGTAATTTGATAATTATCCAAAAATCTTAAAAAAAAAAAAAATACCAAAAAAATAATTTAAAAAAAATATTAAAAAATGATTTAAAAAGTATAAAAAATATTATAGAGCAATATATTCTTGCAGTCCCAAAAAATAGGAACTGCAATCAATATTACTACGTTCACTGTTTCTGCAGTCCAAAAAATAGGAACTGCAATCTATATTACTACGTTCACTGTTTAAGCAGTCCAAAAAATAGGAACTGCAATCTATATTACTACGTTCACTGTTAAAGCAGTCCAAAAAAATAGGAACTGCAATCTATATTACTACGTTCACTGTTTCTGCAGTCCAAAAAATAGGAACTGCAATCTATATTACTACGTTCACTGTTTCTGCAGTCCAAAAAAATAGGAACTGCAATCAATATTACTACGTTCACTGTTTCTGCAGTCCAAAAAAATAGGAACTGCAATCTATATTACTACGTTCACTGTTTAAGCAGTCCAAAAAATAGGAACTGCAATCTATATTACTACGTTCACTGTTTAAGCAGTCCAAAAAAATAGGAACTGCAATCTATATTACTACGTTCAATGGTTCTGCAGTCCAAAAAATAGGAACTGCAATCTATATTACTACGTTCACTGTTTCTGCAGTCCAAAAAAATAGGAACTGCAATCAATATTACTACGTTCACTGTTTCTGCAGTCCCAAAAAATAGAAACTGCAATCTATATTACTACGTTCACTGTTTAAGCAGTCCAAAAAATAGGAACTGCAATCTATATTACTACGTTCACTGTTTAAGCAGTCCAAAAAAATAGGAACTGCAATCTATATTACTACGTTCACTGTTTAAGCAGTCCAAAAAATAGGAACTGCAATCTATATTACTACGTTCACTGTTTCTGCAGTCCCAAAAAATAGGAACTGCAATCTATATTACTACGTTCACTGTTTAAGCAGTCCAAAAAAATAGGAACTGCAATCTATATTACTATGTTCACTGTTTAAGCAGTCCCAAAAAATAGGAACTACAATCTATATTACTACGTTCACTGTTTCTGCAGTCCCAAAGTGTGTGTGGTTTAGGGGTACGCTCTCTTGTGCTGCATATAATGGAGTACAAAAATTTGGAGGATAAAGTAGGGAAAGATCAAGACCCACTTCCTCCTAATGCTGAAGCTGCTGCCACTAGTCATGACATAGACAATGAAATGCCATCAACGTCGTCTGCCAAGGGCAATGCCCAATTTCCTAGTAGAGGGCATGCAAAATCCAAAAAGCCAAAGTTCACTAAAATTAGCAAAAAATGAAAATTGAAAACATCTGAGGAGAAACGTAAACTTGCAAATATGCCATTTACGACACGGAGTGGCAAGGAATGGTTTAGGCCCTGGCCCGTGTTCATGACTAGTGGTTCAGCTTCACCCAAGGATCTAAGCCCTCCTCCTCCCCACCCCTCTAAAAAATTTAAGAGACTTAAGCTGTCATCAACAACACAGCAAACAACTCTGCCTTCTAAACAGATGGCATCACAAATCCCCAAGGTGAGTCCAAGGATGTTGGTGGTTGCGAAGCCTGACCTTCCCATCACTGTACGGGATGAGGTGGCTCCTTCCACCATTTGCAGCACGCCCTCTGCATATGCTGGAAGGATCACCCACAGTCCAGTTACAGATTTGGCTAATGAAGTTGTGAATGTTGTACATCGGGAGGAGGATATTGATGTAGCTGGCGCTGAGGAGGAACTTGACGAGGAGGATGCTGATGTGGTTATCTTAAATGAGGCACCAGGGGGGGAATCAGTTGTTGTCCATGGGATGAAAAAGCCCATAGTCATGCCTGGACAAAAGACCAAGAAATGCACCTCTTCGGTCTGGAGTTATTTTTATCCCAATCCAGACAACAAATGTATGGCCATATGTAGCTTATGTAAAGCTCAAATAAGCAGGGGTAAGGATCTTGGCCACCTAGGGACATCCTCCCTTATACGTCACCTGAATAACCTTCATAGTTCAGTGATTAGTTCAGGAACTGGGGCTAGGACCGTCATCAGTCCAGGGACACCTAAATCCCTTGGTCCTGTTGGATACACACCACCAACACCCTCCTCGTCAACTTCCTCCACGATCTCCATCAGATTTAGTCCTGCAGGCCATGTCACCAGCCAGACTGAGTCTTCTTCAATCCGGGATTCATCCGAGGAATCCTGCAGCGGTACACCTACTACTGCCACTGCTGCTGTTGCTGCTGGTAGTCGGTCATCTTCCCAGAGGGGAAGTCGTAAGAACGCTACGTCTTTCACCAAACAGTTGACCATCCAACAGTCGTTTGCCATGAGCACAAAGTACGACAGTAGTCACCCTATTGCAAAGCGGATAACTGCGGCTGTAACAGCTATGTTGGTGATAGACGTGCTTCTGGTGTCCGCCATCAGTGGAGTGGGATTTAGACGGTTGATGGAGGTATTGTGTCCCCGGTACTAAATCCCGTCGAGATTCCACTTCACTAGGCAGGCGATACCAAAGATGTACAGAGAAGTACGAACAAGTGTCCTCAGTGCTCTGAAAAATGCGGTTGTACCCACTATCCACTTAACCACGGACATGTGGACAAGTGGTTCAGTGCAAACGAAGGACTATATGACTGTGACAACCCACTGGGTAGATGCATCGCCTTCCGTAGCAACAGCAGTAGCTGCATCAGTAGCAGCATCTCCACAACGGCTGATCGTGCCAAGGCAGGCAACATTGTGTATTACCGGTTTTAATAAGAGGCACAACGCTGACAACCTCTTAGAGAAACTGAGGGAAATAATCTCACAGTGGTTTACCCCACTTAGACTCTCCTGGGGATTTGTGGTGTCAGACAATGCAAGTAACATTGTGCGGGCATTACATATGGGCAATTTCCAGCACGTCCCATGTTTTGCCCACACCGTTAATTTGGTGGTGCAGCATTACCTGAAGAGTGACAGCCACCTACGACATAGGAAAAGGAGTGGGGATGCGCCTGAGTCAAGCGCACTGGAGACTGATTTCCGTGTTGTGCAAGGTTCTGCAGCCGTTTGAATTTGCCACACGAGAAGTCAGTTCCAACACTGCCAGCTTGAGTCAGGTGATTCCCCTGATCAGGATGTTGCAGAAGCAGCTGGAGAAAGTGAGGGAGGAGCTGTTAAAGCATTGCGATTCAACAAAGCATGTAGCTCTTGTGGATGAAGCCCTTCGTACGCTTTGCCAGGATCCAAGGGTGGTCACTCTTTTAAAGTCAGAGGAATACATTCTGGCCACCGTGCTGGATCCTCGGTTTAAAGCGTATGTTGTTTCTCTGTTTCCGGCGGACACAAGTCTACAGCGGTGCAAAGACCTGCTGGTCAGGAGATTGTCCTCTAAAGAGGAACGTGACATGCCAACAGCTCCTCCTTCATTTTCTTCAACACCTGTGGCTGCGAGGAAAAAGCTCAGTTTTCCTAAAAGACCCACTGGCGGGGATGCTGAGAACATCTGGTCCGGACTGAAGGACCTGCCAACCATTGCAGACATGTCTACTGTCGCTGCATTGGATGCTGTCACAATTGAAAAAATGGTGGAGGATTACTTTGCTGACACCATCCAAGTAGACATGTCAGACAGTCCATATTCTTATTGGCAGGAAAAAAAGGCAGTTTGGAAGCCCCTGTACAAACTGGCTCTATAGGACAATTCCATCTTGCAACTCTTTTTTTGGCATTATGTGACCGTCCAACAGTCGTTTGCCATGAGCACGAAGTACGACAGTAGTCATCCTATGGCAAAGCGGATAACTGCGGCCTTAACAGCTATGTTGGTGTTAGACGTGCATCCGGTGTCCGTCATCTGTGCAGTGGAATTTAGACAGTTTAAGGAGGTATTGTGGCCCCGGTACCAAATTGGGTACCGGACCACTCCACTACGCAGTCCAGAAATCTTAGTATCAGATATTAAACTACGTTCACTGTTCCTGCTACATCAAAAAAGCATGAACATGCCCTGCCATCAACAAAAACAAGTGGTAGTGACGCACTTGAACTCCACCCTCTATATGCTGCAGAGGATGGAGGAGCAGCCATCTGTGCAGTGGAATTTAGACAAGTTGAAGGAGGTATTGTAGCCCCGGTACCAAATTGGGTACCGGGGCCACTCCACTACGCAGTCCAGAAATATTAGTATCAGATATTAAAGTACGTTCACTGTTCCTGCAGTGCAGAAATATTAGTATCAGATATTAAATTACGTTCACTGTTCCTGCTACATCAAAAAAGCATGAACCTGCCCTGCCATCAACAAAAACAAGAGGTAGTGACGCGCTAGAACTACACCCTCTATATGCTGCAGAGGATGGAGGAGCAGAAAAAGGCCATTCAAGCCTACACAGCCACCTACGATGGGCCACATGTTTGTGCCGGCCACATGTGTCGCTTAGCTTAGACATCCAGCTACCTCGGTGCAACCCTTTGGCCTAAAAACAATATTGTGAGGTGTGAGGTGTTCAGAATAGACTGGAAATTAGTGGAAATGATTGTTATTGAATGTTATTGAGGTTAATAATAGCGTAGGAGTGAAAATAACAAAAAAACTGGATTTTAGCACTTTTTATGCTTTTTTAAAAATAAATCAGAACCCAAAACCCTAAATCAGAACCAAAACCTTTCGTCGGGTGTTTTGGCAAAACAAATCAGAACCCAAAACCTCAAGCTAATCAGAACCCAAAACCCCAAATATATATATATATATTAGGGATGTGCACCGGCCACTTTTGGTGTCTCGTGTTTTGTGTTTTGAATTCGGATTTGCTTGATGTTTTGGGTTCAGATTTGTTTCGCAAAACACCTGTCGAAAGGTTTTGGTTCGGATTTAAGGTTTTGGATTCGGATTTATTTTGAAAAAAGCATAAAAAGTTCCAAAATCAAGTTTTTGGGCTTATTTTCACTCCTAAGCTATTATTAACCCCAATAACATTCAATAACAATCATTTCCACTAATTTCCAGTCTATTCTGAACACCCTCACACCTCACAATATTGTTTTTAGTCCAAAATGTTTCACCGAGGTAGCTTTCTGGACTGCATAGTTTGGTACCGGGGCCACAATATATCACCCTCAACTGGTCTGAATTCCACCAAAAAAGTATCTGGACTGCGTAGTGGAGTGGCCCCGGTACCCAATTTGATACCGGGGCCACAAGATAATAATAAAACCCTCAACTGGCCTCAATTCCAGTGCACAGATGGCGGACACCGGATGGACGTCTAAAACCAACATAGCAGTTAAGGGCGCAGTTCCTCTTTTTTGTGACTGCACAAACAATTAACGTAGTAATAGAAATGACAGTTTTTTTGAAAAAAAAATATAGAAAGAAAGAAGGTAGTAATAGAAATGGCAGTTATTCGAATCCCCAGGAGAGTCTAAGTGGGGTGAGCCACAGAGAGATTATTTCCCTCAGTTTCTCTAACAGGTTGTCAGTGTTGTGCGTCTTCTTAAAACCTGTGATACATAACTACACACACTCGGCAAAGCTTTTAAAAATTATATGCGGCACAGGAGAGTACCACTGGACTGGAGTTATACAGCAGTACCACTGGATACTGCAGAATCAGTGAAATTTGTAATATTGCAGTATCAATGGACATACTGCAGAATGAGTGAACTTTGTAATATAGCAGTACCAATGGACTTATACTGCAGGATTGTTTTGGGATTTTTTTTTTTTTGATTTTTTTTTTATAATTACTTTTTTTGTAATTTTTTTTAGAACTTTTTTTGAAATTTTTTATAATTTGAGAATAATGGTGAAATAACAATGCCCTTAGAAGGACAGAGCACAGGACACAGCACCACTGGACTGAACAGGATACAGCACAGGACCCAGCAGCACCACTGAACTCAGAAGGACAGAGCACAGGACACAGCACCACTGGACTGAGCAGAACACAGAGCACAGCACAGCACAGCACAGAACTGAACTGAACAGCACGAGATATAGCAGGACAGAGGACCACCTAACACACCCTCCCTCTACCCTGATCAATGTCCGAGTGAAGATGGCGGCGACTAGCGAGGAATTTATAGGATCCGAGTATCGCGAGATCCGACAGCGGGATTATGACTCAGAGCCTCGCTTTCAGTTTTGCAATTGGCGGGAATACCCGGATCTGTCTCAGATCCGGCTCGGATCGGCAACGTTCAGGTGGGCTCGGATTTCAGAAATCCGAGTGTGCTCATCTCTAATATATATAATATATATATATATATATATATATATATATATATATATATATACATATATATATATATATATATATATATATATATATATATATATATATATATATATATAAAATAAAAGATCCGTACCTGGGAAGTATGCATACAACACCTCATGCTGTTAAACACAGTGTAAATGGTCCTTGAAGGATATATAAAACCAGTCTTACCAACAGCTCCCAAAGGAACAGGCCAGCACAGCAACCTGTTCTTATGCTGTAAAATAAAACATTCTTTTTTCTACTGAATTGTCAGTGCTGTTCTGTTTCTTAGGAGATAGACAGACAATCCAAAATACACCTGTGTATTGTATTATGTCAAGGCAGTGTAGTACCGTTTATAATAATAGCCTTTGGGAAAAAAAAAAAAAATATATATATATATATACAGATTGCTGCCTCTGCGGTGAGACGAGAGGCCTAAATTCAACTGCAACTGAAAAAAAAGCTAGATACATTGCTGCATTGAGTTACTGGATTACATTTATTTCTCTGTGATTCATGATGTCCAAGCATTGCATTTATTTATCCATGGAAACATATAGGTATAGGCATTAATTAAAAAAATAAAAATAAAATAAAATATATATATATATATGCTTCTTGGTAAGAAGTTCAAGTCACTTATAAAACAGCCGAAACATTTCCTCTCGCTTTTTTCAAGGTAAGGAGAGAGGGAGACTGATCACACTGACAGCCTTTTAAACACATCTTACAGGTGTAACCATTAATCAGCCGGACACCTATGTCAGAAACAGGCGCGGGCTGGCATAGTACAACCCGGGGGGCACACAGGCGGCCGTATCACATGACACGCAACGTGGCCGCATCGCGTGTCATGTGATGCGGCCGCCTGTGCGCTGACGCGGCCGCATCTTATGTCATGAGATGCAGCCGCGGGTCAAAATGAGGTGATTTTTCATCCCAGGAGCAGCCAGCCGGCCTTCCGGGCGGCCCTAACAGCGCTGAAACCGAGCAGCCCGGGGGACTGATGCCCCCCTGCCCCCCCCGGGCCAGTACGCATGTCCGTCTTCAACAAGGAGGGGATGTGAATACAGATCTAGGTGCACTCTGCTCTTACAGACAAAACACTGCAGGATACATCTAATACATACGTGGAAAATAAAGTCACATAAGTCAACAAAAAAAATATTAATGTCATCTGCTAATATTATAGTCATGAAGGACAAAACATTTACAAAAAATGATTTTTCCCCCCCTCATAAAATGCATTTATGCGGATGTTATGGATGACTACTGTACATAAAATGCATTTTTACAGTTGCTGCTGATTGCAAACACATGTCCTAGCTGTATACAGTAGTAATCGTCACTTCCACCCATCCTGTAACTGGTGCAAGTGATACGATAGAAAAACACGTACCTTAGAGAGGCCCAAAGCGTGAAACGGATGCTGCAGCGTGTGTTCGTTTCTGGGCATACACAGAACGATTTTATGCAAAATATACCATGTATTGACAGTTAAGTGTCTTAATAAATCATGTCCCGTATGTTTAAATTTAGGATTATAATTCTGTGTCTGTGGCTATTGCTTCTCTGTTGAGTTTCATTAATGCGCAAGTTGAATCTAACTTATGTGACACTGAAAAATTTACTGATAATTTAGATTTACTCATCTTTCCTGTTACTCAGCCTTTCTCTGTTTTGAACGCTACTTTGCACAGGGTAACATACAGTATTTTACATGATCTGCTTTTACCAGCCTGGCCTCAACTCGTTCCCTTCCTCTTATACTAAACAGCCTCTGTGGTTCTGCTAAAGGTCATTCTGTGCGCGCAGAAGCTGCACGTTAATCCCTTCCCAAAATCTAATAAAATATAACATTTATATAAAACCTTCACATATTAGACAAATATAAGACACTTTCTCAGCTCCGACGATATAACATTTGGAAATCCTCTCAATCAAAATAATATCTTGAAGACTGACTATACAGTGTTACTGATGCATATGAGACCCCTCATATGGCAGAATCGACACTAAGGGATATATTTATTATTTACTAAACTGCGGGTTTGAAAAAGTGGAGATGTTGCCTATAGCAACCAATCAGGTTCTAGCTTTCATTTGCTTACTGCATTCTACAAAATGACAGCTAGAATCTGATTGGTTGCTATTGGCAACATCTCTACTTTTGCAAACCCACAGCTTAGTAAATATACCTCTAAGGCATATTTAGGAATCGCAAAAGGTGTGGACACACACTGCTTCTTTATGTAAGGTGTATGTCTGCTACCTAGACCCTTGGAACTGCCCCTGGAAAAAATGAATCTGCCCCTAGCTTTGTGGGTTTGTGGATAGATTGTAAGCTCTCATGAACAGGGCCCTCCCTTCTTCTGTCCTCTCCTACTTGTACGTCCTAGTGTCATGCTCTATGTACGCTCTGTTCTACTCTCTGGTACTGCAGACTATTGTGGCTCCATAAAATTAAGTGTTTAGTAATAATAAACAGTGAAAACAGTGAAACATCACTTCAAAGTCTATCCTACAGCTGCTTTAAGGTCCCCACTTTATTAATTTCCACTTTTTCATATATCTCTTCATAGGCAAACCGAAGGGAGGGTTCCAAGTGCCTGAAAACCCCCTTCAAGCCTGGGGCACTGTATAATTGAGGTGGCTGGAACCTGCTCCCGCTTCACACAGCTCTGCTTGAAAAGGGAGAGCATTGCCCATGTATATTATGGGGCTAGGAAGAGTTTGAGAGCAGCCAAGCACTGTCTAAAATTATAGCCATGCCCCCATGCATGCTGGTTACACCCACTGGCGGCGTGGTGTGGAAACCCCCCTCTACAAATCTTGTGTTTGCCCCTGCTCTTACCAAGACAATAGTTTATACTTATTCGGGAGCATGTGCAGAACTTGGCACTGTCTTTATTATGTGTGCTTAAAAGCTTTTATTACATTGGTTGAAACACCGAAAAAATACTTTTCCACAAGATCAACTGGAAGCTGCGAAATGCGTTTCATTATAAGTATAAGGACAGTTTTGATGTCTGCTGCTATATGTATTTCCAGCTGGACCCACAATCCCAAACGCATAACAGTGACTCTCCAAGGGCAGCTCCCAAAAGCATTATCAGAGCGTGCATCTATGTATGTACAAAGCAACAAATCGGCAGTATAAATATTGAAATGCGTTGCTGGTTTACATGTTTTCCACTTTGCCTGCAGTTATTAAGGATGTGGGGCAGAGTTTCACACAATGAACCTGAGTCATTAAGGCATTAAGGAGAGCAAAGCAAAAAAAGGAGTAATCTGATCCTGGACAAACCATGTTACAGTGCAAGGGGTGCAAGCTATTTTTTTATTTTGCACATAAGGAAAATACTGGCTGCTTGTTCATGTAGCTCACAAATACCTGATAGCTTTATTTTTACACTGAAATTTGAAGTTGATCTAATCCAATTTACCCCAACTATAAATCTGTCCACACATTTTAAATTTCCCTCCCTGTAATGCAACATGGTTTTGCCCAGGTGCACAGTTACTCCATTTTTTTGCTTTAATCATCATCATCATTTATTTATATAGCGCCACTAATTCCGCAGCGCTGTACAGAGAACTCATTCACATCAGTCCCTGCCCCATTGGAGCTTACAGTCTAAATTCCCTAACACACACACATACACACACACACACACACACACACACACACTAGGGTCAATTTTGATAGCAGTCAATTAACCTACCAGTATGTTTTTGGAGTGTGGGAGGAAACCGGAGCACCCGGAGGAAACCCATGCAAACACAGGGAGAACATACAAACTCCACACAGATAAGGCCATGGTCGGGAATTGAACTCATGACCCCAGTGCTGTGAGGCAGAAGTGCTAACCACTAGGCCACTGTGTTAATGACTCAGGCCCTATATGTCAACACTTTGCATTATCCAGTGAACAATTTCTGATAATATTCTCATTAACCAGTGCTGTTGCGACACCTATAGGAAGATAAAGCAGTATCATTTACCCTCCAATACAATATATCAAGGTGTTTTTGTGTGTGGAGGGAGGATAGTAAAGTAAGACTATAAAGGAAGGTTATGACAGTATTATCCCTTATTAAACACGCTGTCAATAATAATTTGGATGATGGATGCCCAAAAATGTCAGTCACTTATATTATGGAGTTTTTATGAATAGAACCTATTTGTAAGCTGTTTGTGTCTTATGACTGGCAAGGACATTGACGTGACTGATGTCAACCATATACTAAGCATGTTCCCAGCTGGGATGTTTTGTTGATGCAGGAATAAACATTGCTGCTTGAGAACCAGTTATACAATATTAATATAGCACCTATAAATAATATCAGACAGATGGACACTTCATTTTTGCAGAATCTTCTATTCCCATGGACTTACATTATTTCCATAGGGAAAAAATCCTGCTAAAGGTAATTTATTATACAAGCTTCCATGAGTTCCAGGCCTGATACATTACAATATGGAGAAACATGATAAGACAGATTATTACAGAGCATTTCATGCTTGAAATTAGTTCAGAATATAATAATATATGTAGTGAAAATGTGCAGAGTGGAAACTTTAAATCTACTGTCTAAAGAAATCACTACTGGTGCAGTCTCTCTCTTTCTCTCTCTCTCTCTCTATATACTGGCAAAACACTGAAAAATAGTGTTTTTGGGTTCTTGGGCAGGTATGTTTGTCCAAGATTTATGACCTACATGTTTTAAAAACTCCAGAACAATGTATTTAAATGGTTTTGTTAAGGGCTTTGGCCTTTGGTAAAAAATGATAAAGGGTTCATGGGGTAGTGGATAGAGGGTAAGGGAGGGCTCTCTCTCTCTCCCTCTATCTCTATATATATATATCTCTGGAGTGCTGGTTCAATGGTTCAACAATACGCAATGTTGTTGTTAACTGTTAGAAGCACTATCTAGCTACTTCTGATTGGCTGATTGCATAATCACCACTTCAGCTGATAGCATTACAGCTGTATCATATCAAATCATTGATGTCTATTCGCATTACTTATTTTAATAGAATTTTATATTGAAAATGTGACAATTTAAATTAGGGATGAGCGCGCTCGGATTTCTGAAATCCGAGCCCACCCGAACGTTGCGGATCCGAGTCGGATCCGAGACAGATCCGGGTATTGGCGCCAAATTCAAAAGTGAAACTGAGGCTCTGACTCATAATCCCGTTGTCGGATCTCGCGATACTCGGATCCTATAAATTCCCCGCTAGTCGCCGCCATCTTCACTCGGGCATTGATCAGGGTAGAGGGAGGGTGTGTTAGGTGGTCCTCTGTGCTGTTTAGTTCTGTGCTGTTTAGTTCTGTGCTGTTTAGTTCTGTGCTGTTTAGTTCTGTGCTGTTTAGTTCTGTGCTGTTTAGTGCTGTGCTGTTTAGTGCTGTGCTGTGCTGTGCTGTGCTGTGCTGTGCTGTGCTGTGCTGTGCTGTGCTGTGTTCTGCAGTATCAGTCCAGTGGTGCTGTGTGCTGTGCTCTGTCCTTCTGAGGTCAGTGGTGCTGCTGGGTCCTGTGCTGTGTCCTGTTCAGTCCAGTGGTGCTGTGTCCTGTGCTCTGTGCTTCTAAGGGCATATTTCCCCAATATTCCCCTGTGTTTAAAAAAATAAAAAAAAGTTTTTTTAAAAAATACCAAAAACTACTTTAATATTTTTTAATTACCACAAAATTTTCACAACCAATCCTGCAGTATAAGCCCATTGGTACTGCAATATTACCAAGTTCACACATTCAGCAGTAAAAGTCCAGTGGTACTGCAATATTACAAAGTTTACACATTCTGCAGTATCAGTCCAGTGGTGCTGTGTCCTGTGCTCTGTCCTGCTGAGTTCCGTAGTGCTGCTGGGTCCTGTGCCGTGTCCTGTTCAGTCCAGTGGTGCTGTGTCCTGTGCTCTGTGCTTCTAAGGGCATAGTTATTTCCCCATTATTCCCAAGTTTTTTAAAAAAAAAAAAAAAATAATAAAAATTTTTTTAAAAAAAAAATATATAATAATTATAACCAAATTTGCAAAACCAATCCAGCATTATAAGTCCATTGGTACTGCAATATTACCAAGTTCACACATTCTGCAGTATCAGTCCAGTGGTGCTGTGTCCTGTGCTCTGTCCTGCTGAGTTCCGTAGTGCTGCTGGGTCCTGTGCCGTGTCCTGTTCAGTCCAGTGGTGCTGTGTCCTGTGCTCTGTGCTTCTAAGGGCATAGTTATTTCCCCACTATTCCCAAGTGTTTAAAAAATTAAAAAAAAGTTATAAAAAAAAATACAAAAAAATAATTTAAATTTTTTTTAATTACAACAAAAATTTGCAAAACCAATTCTGCAGTATAAGCCCATTGGTACTGCAATATTACCAAGTTCACACATTCTGCAGTATCTTGTGCTACATATAATGGAGAGCAAAAATTTGGAGGATAAAGTAGGGAAAGATCAAGACCCACTTCCTCCTAATGCTGAAGCTGCTGCCACTAGTCATGACATAGACGATGAAATGCCATCAACGTCGTCTGGCAAGCACGATGCCCAATCTCCTAGTACAGGGCATGTAAAATCCAAAAAGCCCAAGTTCTCAAAAAACAGCAAAAAAAGAAACTTAAAATCATCTGAGGAGAAACGTAAAGTTGGCAATATGCCAATTACGACACGTAGTGGCAAGGAACGGCTTAGGCCCTGTCCCGTGTTCATGACTAGTGGTCCAACTTCACCCAAGGATCAAAGCCCTCCTCCCCCCCCCTACAAAAAATTTAAGAGAGTTATGCTGTCAGCAACAACAACAAAACAGCAAAGAACTCTGCCTTCTAAACAGATGACATCACAAATCCCCAAGGCGAGTCCAAGGGTGTTGTTGGTTGTGAACCCTGACCTTCCCATCACTGTACGGGAAGAGGTGACTCCATCCAGCATTTGCAGCACGCCCTCTGCATATGCTGGAAGGATCACCCACAGTCCAGTTACAGATTTGGCTAATGAAGGTGTGAATGTTGTGCACTGGGAGGAGGATATTGATGTAGCTGGCGCTGAGGAGGATGTTGATGATTATGATGCAGACAGATACCAAATTGCATTTCTCAATTTCTATTTATATTCTAGATTATATAACGGCTGAAAAGTTTTCTGTTTTACTCCTAGTGGAGAGGGGATCTGATGCAGACAGATACCAAACTGCCTTTGTCCATTTCTTTGTATATTTGAATTGCTAGTTCTACAGTCTATGCAGGCTGCTTTATTTATATTCAACTACAAGTGTAGGGCGGGGGGGGGGGCATAGATAGCCACCAAAGTAACGTGGTCCATTTAATTTCACTTTCTAGCTCCACAGTCTGTGCAGCCTGCTTTTTTTTATCTTCAAAGTATTTATATTTACAAGCCTTGCAATCTAAATTAACTAGAGGTAGTGACGTGGTAGAACTCCAAAAGGCAGTTTGGAAGCCCCTGTACAAACTGGCTCTATTTTTTAACTGAGTTGTCCCCCCTCCAGTGTGTACTCGGAAAGAGTTTTTAGTGCAGCGGGGAACCTGGTCAGTGAGCGGCGAAGGAGGTTGCTTCCTCACAACGTTGAAAAAATGATGTTTATAAAAATGAATAATCAATTCCTCAATGAAGTACAGCACTGCCCTCCAGACAGTACAGAGGGACTGTGGTTGTGGAGTCCAGCGGGGACGAATTGATAATGTGTGAGGAGGAGGAAGTACACACTGTAGGGGGAGAGGAATCAGAGGTTGAGGATAAGGACGACATCTTTCCTCAGTAGAGCCTGTTTAGTTTGTACAGGGAGAGATGAATTGTTTTATTGGTGTGGGGGCCCAAACAAACCAATCATTTCAGCCACAGTTGTTTGGTAGGCCCTGTCGCTGAAATGATTGGTTTGTTAAAGTGTGCATGTCCTATTTCAACAACATAAGGGTGGGTGGGAGGGCCCAAGGACAATTCCATCTTGCAACTTTTTTTTTGGCATTATGTGACCATTCAACAGTCGTTTGCCATGTTCAAAAAGTAAAAGAAAATGCCAACAAATTCAATAAATTAAATCAAAAGTTAAATGCCCTGTCATTATTTAAAACAAGAGGTTTTGACGTGCTAGAATTAGTGTAGTGTTAAGATGTTATAAACACTACACTTGGAAATTGGAGGAGGTAATGTGGCCCCGGTATCAAATTGGGTACCGGGGCCACCCCACTATGCAGTCCAGATACTTGTTTGGTGGAATTCCGACACGTGGAGGGTTTTTAAATTATATTGTGGCCTCGGTACCAAATTGTGTACCGGGGCCACCACACTACGCAGTCAAGATACTTGTTTGGTGGAATTCAGACCAGTTGAGGGTTTTATTATTATATTGTGTGGACCACTCTATCTATACCACACTACAACTCTATACCACTCTATTTCCTACTTTAATTCTATTTAATTCTATTTCCTACTTTAATTCTATTACTAATGAATTACCATAAAGAGGAACAAAAAAAACCAATTTTACCAAAAGTATAATATGACTTAGACTTACAAACACTACACTTGAAAGATCGTGCCTTTAAATGAAAAAGTCAGTCTTCATTGCACGACTATGTGCAAGTGCAACAGGGACATTTTTTTGGGTTTACAAAGTCAAACAATAACACTACGACCCTGTCTGTCTGGGGTCTGTCAATGACGAATTGTCTGTAGCATGTTTGGAGGAGGTATTGTGGCCCCGGTATCAAATTGGGTACCGGGGCCACCCCACTACGCAGTCCAGATACTTGTTTGGTGGAATTCTGACACGTGGAGGGTTTTTTAATTATATTGTGGCCTCGGTACCAAATTGTGTACCGGGGCCACCACACTACGCAGTCAAGATAGATAGATGCGTATCATAGATAAAGTACATTCAGTGGTGTGGGGCAAATTGAAAAATATTCCAAATGCACTGACATTATCAAAAACAAGAGGTTGTCACACGCTAAAACTCCAACATGTATATGATGGAGAGGATGGAGGAGCAGCCGTATGTGTAGTGTAATGCAGACCTGTTGAAGGTTTTTTATATATTTTATTGTGGTGCCCAGTGCCCACTCCTCTACGCAGTCCAGGTACATTTATTGGTGCGAATCATAAAAGTTCAGGGTTTTTAATATATCTTGTGGTGACCCACTCCTCTACGCAGTCCAGGTACATTTATTGGTGCGATTCATAAAAGTTCAGGGTTTTTAATATATTGTGGTGACCCACTCCTCTACGCAGTCCAGGTACATTTATTGGTGCGAATCAAACAAGTTGATGGTTTTCTTATTATATATATTGTGGTGACCCACTCCTCTACGCAGTCCAGGTACATTTATTGGTGCGATTCATAAAAGTTCAGGGTTTTTAATATATTGTGGTGACCCACTCCTCTACGCAGTCCAGGTACATTTATTGGTGCGAATCAAACAAGTTGATGGTTTTCTTATTATATATATTGTGGTGACCCACTCCTCTACGCAGTCCAGGTACATTTATTGGTGCGATTCATAAAAGTTCAGGGTTTTTAATATATTGTGGTGACCCACTCCTCTACGCAGTCCAGGTACATTTATTGGTGCGATTCATAAAAGTTCAGGGTTTTTAAGATATTGTGGTGACCCACTCCTCTACGCAGTCCAGGTACAATTATTGGTGCGAATCATAAAAGTTCAGGGTTTTTAATATATATTGTGGTGACCCACTCCTCTACGCAGTCCAGAAAGATACCTTGTTGCAACGTTTTGGACTAATAACTATATTGTGAGGTGTTCAGAATACACTGTAAATTAGTGGAAATGCTTGTTATTGAATGTTATTGAGGTTAATAATAGCCTAGGAGTGAAAATAAGCCCAAAAACTTGATTTTTAAACTTTTAATGTTTTTTTCAAAAAAAATCCGAATCCAATACCTTAAATCCGAACCGAGACCTTTCGTCAAGTGTTTTGCGAGACAAATCCGAACCTCAAAAATAACGAAAATCCGGATCCAAAACACAAAACACGAGACCTCAAAAGTCGCCGGTGCACATCCCTAATTTAAATACTCCCCCTTATTGCATCCAATACTTTCTTATTCAACCATATTGGTTGTTTATTTTATTCCTATAGCTTGTTTTTCCATATGATATACTTGTTACAGTATTTATTTATTTATTTAAAATATTTTCTAAAATTTCCCATTTGGCTGTCATGCTTTTATTAACGAGTACATTTTCCAAATCTGCAAGCTTCAATGCTCCTCTGCGGTAATCAAACTTTGCTCTTCTAAAATGCCCAGTTTGTGTAATTCCCTTACAAATGGTTAATTGTAAATCATGTCATCCATATTCTCTAAATGCCCCATCACCTGTACAATAACTATATTATCTGCTCTGTTAAATAGTACCAGGTCCAGCAGTTCTCTTAAACTGCATAGTGTTAATGTCTCCACTTTTAT
This sequence comes from Mixophyes fleayi, assembly GCF_038048845.1. Lineage (NCBI taxonomy): Eukaryota > Metazoa > Chordata > Amphibia > Anura > Limnodynastidae > Mixophyes > Mixophyes fleayi. The sequence continues at coordinate 34,728,809 of NC_134403.1, read as the reverse complement.
GCATCCAAAAACCTTCATTGTATGTTCAGGACAATTACTTTTTTCTTCGCATAATATAACCACAAGATCGTCATCATCATCATTTGTTTATTTATATAGCGCCACTAATTCTGCAGCGCTGTACAGAGAACTCATTCATATCAGTCCCTGCCTCATTGGAGCTTACAATCTAAATCCCCTAACACACACACAGACAAAGAGAGGGAAATTTAATAGCAGCCAATTAACCTACCAGTATGATTTTGGAGTGTGGGAGGAAACCGGAGCACCCGGAGGAAACCCACGCAAACATGGGGAGAACATATAAACTCCACACAGATAAGGCCATGGTCGGGAATCGAACCCCAGTGCTGTGAGGCAGAAGTGCTAACCACTGAGCCACCGTGCTTCCCTAAGATTAAATTTGCCAAAAGGTCACAGTTTATTAAAGACTATATATATATATATATATATATATATATATATATACGTACGTACGTACGGTCGCGGCTAGAGAAATGCAGTCAGCTACAACTAATCATTAAACCAAACAGTGTAAGGTCAGATTTCCATTGCACCCTTGATCCCAGGATATAATCCTTTATGATTGGCTGGGGCTAAATCTGGCGTTAGCGTGACTACTCCCCTTCGGAACTTGACATTGACGTGCCCTCACAAAGCAGGTGAAGGGATCTTCCATATAAAAGAACAAAGAGACATGTTGCTTTGAAAGGGGCAGTGACCTATGGCCAATCAGCGATAGCACTGTATTAATTAGTCACTGACTGCACAGCTCTCCCGCCAACTGTGCCTCCTCTGTGACAGGAAAAGAAAAATGGTTAAACAGTACTGCAAGTATGACGGTCCAGGGCGGGAGGGAGGTATACGAAAGCAGGAAACAAGAGACCCAGCATTTACTGGTAGAAGAATATAAAGGGAAGCCTTGGCTCCTCTCTGTGGATCTTATTAGCTGGGTATGCACTATGCAGAGACTTAACCCCGAATGGGTAAGTGCATGACGTTCACCTAAGCACATCATAAGCTATGTTTTTTTTTTATAATGGATTTTTGTGCACACAGAGCCGCCCCTCCCCCCTCCTCCACACTGTCTCTCCTTAGTCCCCTCTCCTACCTCTCCCCACTCCTCCCTCCTCACTGACTGTCGGGTGTGATGTCATCACGCAGTGAGGATATCAGAGAGTGGAGCTGACTTCCGGTGGAAGAGAAGAAGACAGCTAAGTAGATGTGTGTTTATGCAGACAGGGGGGCAGTGTGTGTGCAGACAGGGGGCTGTGTGTGTGCAGACAGGGGGGCAGTGTGTGTGCAGACAGGGTCCGGGAGTGTGTGTGTGCAGACAGGGGGCAGAGTGTGTGCAGACAGGGAGCAGTGTGTGTGCAGACAGGGGGGCAGTGTGTGTCCAGACAGGGTGGCAGTGTGTGTGCAGACAGGGGGACAGAGCATGTTCTGAGGGGGACAGTGTGCAGGAGATTCATGAATTGGCCGCTGCGGTATGATGAAATGATTTGGGGGTCATGAATTGGCAGCTTGCGGGAGGTATGATCTCTGTATTGTGTGGCGTTCATAAGAATGCCCTCTAAAGAGCCTAATCATTAAGGGTTTGTAATGTTTGCACATTTTCAAAACAAGACCACAACTTTCCAGAAGATAGCTAATCGACAACAAACGAAGCTGCAAGAACAAGCAAGAAAGAACATCAAGAACAGGGTAGAGAATCTGTCTACATTTGCTTGCTGGAAAATACTCCTGAATTATTCTTTAATGATTTTTTTGGGGGTGAGGGGGGGCTATGGGTGTATTGGCCTAGGGCGGCCACAACCCTTACTCAGGCCCTGGTCTCCTACCATCTTGGTTCCAGATTGCAATCTTGCGACCGAGTCGCAATTTCTATAGAGTATCTTGCAATGGGGAAAGCTCAGCTCCAATGGGAGCTACTTGTCAGTCTGCCCTCCTGGTGTGCCTACAGAAGTAGGGTGACTGAGGTCCAGTCTCTTACCACACCGAGAGAGCTTGTGGCCAAGCGGCTGCTATTGTCAAGACACAAGGATGGGATCTATATTCTTCTCTACAACTTGTCAGGAAATTTTACACTGGGAGTCTATGTGCTAGGGATCAGCTGGTTGTTCCCTGAATCTTTGCTTTTAACTAACCTGAATTACTGTGCAGCTGTGTCTCCCTCTTAATAGCTGATTGGTTAGCTGAACTATTTAAGACCTCTCCCTCCTACCTACCTTTGCCAAAGATAACTTTCTGCGTAAGCCTCCTGGTTGCTGTGCTGTATTATTCCTGATCCATAGCATTGTATTTGGCTGCAGTTTGGTTCCTGATCTGCTGAAACTACATTACTGATCTGATTCCCTGCTGTGAACTCATTAGAACTTTTTACAGACTTCATTTCACAGACTTTCATCTCCTACAGCGCACTACTTACAGGTAGCTCTATACACCGTAGCACAGAGCCTCTTTGTGGCTCCTTACACCTGAGGGGCTTCAATCCATCTCTGCAGTGAACTATCTCCATACTTGTTTCCAGGGCCGCCGAGAGGGGGGGGGAGCGGGTACATTTTACCCGGGCCCGGGCTTGCCAGGGGGCCCGGACCGGGCCTTCGCTGCAAATTTGTTTGGTTTTTTTTGTTGGTTTTTTTTTTCATCTTCCGTCTTTTCATTTTAATTTTTTTTTTTCCGCGTGAGGGGGAGGGGGGGGGGGCGGGGGTCGGTCCGGCAAGATCGTTGGTGGGGGGAGCTGGGACAAAAAAAACAAACCAAAAAAAATTAATACTCACGTGATCGGCGCCGCGTCCCTCCTCGTTCTTCTCTGCACCATTCACACTGACTGTCGGGCGTGATGTCATCAAGTCACGCCCGTCAGTCAGTGAGGAGCGCCGCAGCCAGCATGAAGAAAGCAGCATGAAGACAGAAGAGAAGAGAAGAAAAGAAAGAAGCTGACAAAGGTAAGCAAAGAAATGGAGAGGCAAGAGGAGGAAAGAACAGAAAGGGACAGTACTATAAAGAAGGGGAAGAGAGGCACAGAGGAAAATAAAATGGGAAGAGAGGCACAAAGGAAAATAAAATGGGAAGAGAGCCACAAAGGAAAATAAAAGGGGAAGAGAGGCACAAAGGAAAATAAAAGGGGAAGAGAGGCACAAAGGAAAATAAAATGGGAAGAGAGGCACAGAGGAAAATAAAAGGGGAAGAGAGGCACAAAGGAAAATAAAAGGGGAAGAGAGGCACAGAGGAAAATAAAAGGGGAAGAGAGGCACAGAGGAAAATAAAATGGGAAGAGAGGCACAGAGGAAAATAAAATGGGAAGAGAGGCACAAAGGAAAATAAAAGGGGAAGAGAAGCACAAAGGAAAATAAAATGGGAAGAGAGGCACAGAGGAAAATAAAAGGGGAAGTGAGGCACAGAGGAAAATAAAATGGAAAGAGAGGCACAAAGAAAAAAAATAGGGGGAGAAAGGCGCAGAGTGAAAAAAAGGGGGAGAAAGGCACAGAGGGAAAAAGAAGGGGGGAGAGCAGCATGGAGGGCACAGTGTGAGCATAAGGGGGCACAGTGTAGTTGTAATGAAGGGGCACAGTAATGTGTGTGATGGCACAGGGGGCTTGTTGCAATGTAGTGTGTGAGGTAGGTGGTGGCTAATTAATAGGTGCTATTTTGTTTGTAGGGTGATGGTGAGGCAATTTAATAGTGGGGACTATTAATTTAAGATGGGGAGGTTTGGGGGCTATTGAATGTTGGGGTGAGTTTAGGGAGAATGAGGTCTATTTATTAAATGTGACTATGAATTATTTAATGGCAGTGATGGTTGCAGGAAATAGGTATTGCTGGGGCTGTTTGCAGGAAGGGAAATAGGTTTATTTATTAAATGTGAATACTATTATTTTAATGTTGGGGCTGGAGGAAGACCTAATTATCAATTGTGGGTGCTATTGATTTAACGCCGGGGCTGGCTGTAATTTTCTAAATGTAGCCATTTTTTCCAAATAGGCCCTTCAACATTGCAGGATCCGGACAAGCCGCAACAAAAGAAAGCAGCAGCCACAGGTGGAGAAAGTGAGAAGAACAGGTAGGAGAGAGCAGCACAGTGTGTGAAATGTTGTGATTCTAGTAGGGACAATACCAATTTTTGGTGAGTGTTGTGCCCAATGTAAGGTGCAGGCCAAGACTGAACTGTTTGTGTACACACTGCATTCTTTGTATACTACACTGTGGTGCTAGATGTCCTGAAAGTCAGGAGTGCTTGGACATATGTGACGCTCCAGCGAATTGAGAGCCTAGTGATTTTGATGCTAGCCACGCCCCAATGGCGCATTTACCACGCCCCCAAATGCATGAACACACCTCCGAAAAATTTTGCGCCGTCGGTAGGCTAGCCACGCCCCAACGGCACATTGACACGCCCCTAAATGTATGACCACACCCCCGAAATTTTTTGCGCTTAGTCGACTATGAGGGGGGCCCCATGAATTTGTTGTACCCGGGCCCTGAATTCCTCTTGGCAGCCCTGCTTGTTTCCTATATATAATGAGTCTCCAGCATTTGTGTGTACATCACACTATTCCGTATTCAGAACTTGGTACTTTATCTGATGCAGGACTGTTTCTTCTATCTGCATTGCCGAAGTTGTTCAGTGAGCACTACAATCTTATTTGCACTACCTCAAAGTTACATAAACTGTTGCTTTCCGTGAACCTTATCATACCCCGAGACTGCACCTGTTATGGTATTCCTGCGTTTTTTCGGCCATTTGCTACGATTTACCTGTAATAAGGCTGTTATAAACATTTGCCTATTTATTAACACTACCTCATATCTCTGCATTAAACCCCTAACACTATGAGAGCTAGAACGTGGCCGGGAGTTTTAATGCAAGTCGACAGCACTGAGCAAAGTATGCTACAGGGTTGCATAGGAGACTCTCTTTACAGTTTAACCTGGTACGCTGTTATTGTAACTTGGCCCAAACTGCATAATTGACAATCTAGATATTTACATTTTTGCAGACACTTAGCCCTCTGGACAATCTGTTTGCTCATAGAGAGTACTGGATTATTAAATCTGTTATGCTGTAAACCCATTTTGATGTTGGTGACGGTCCTGATGCTTATTTAATTTTATTTTTGTTTTATATTGTTTTACCAGTTTTATCTGTATTCTGTAAATAAAGATACTATTGTATCTTCCATCTCTCCTTGTCTGTGAGATCCAAAATCCCTAAGGTGCTAGGGGGACACCTTCAATAGTCACATTTGTATTTATTCACAGAACATAAAATAATACACGGAGGAGGGGATAGTGTTATATCACACCAGTTGATTTGTTTAATGTCCTCGGTCTTTTATCTGCTGCCCCTAGGCACATGCTTAATCTGCTTTATGTTTAATCTGGAACTACAGCAGCTCTGCCTGTTGAATTATTTAACATTTTATTCTTATAACATACTTGTATTAACACATGCATGTTTACATTCCTTCATGTTGACACCTATAGCCTTCCACCAGGGAAAAATCTAGGAGTATATATGTATACAAGTTAACCCGTGCATGATACTTATGCATTCTAGTCAAATCAAGCTACTTAAGGTCTTAAAAAAGTTCTTGTCATGCATTTGGGGCTAGCCCAGGCCTCCTCAGGGGAAGAGCGTTACTTCCCGACACAAGCGCCCTTTTTTAACGTGGTTTTGTCCACATGTCACCACCTCATCATTTTTCTCCATCACCTCATCCTTCATCTTCATCGCCACATCCTTCATCAAGCTACTTAAGGTGTTAAAAACTCCCCACTGTCACCCCCGGCAACCACCAACCACTCCCAACTGTCACTTCTACTTCAAGAAATATATAGGTCAGTGTATAACTCTGCCCAGCAGGTGGCGCTGCAGCTTGGTTTTTTTTTTTTTTTTTGCCACACACGCCACTAGGCATTTATATAGTAGATTCTTGCTTTATATTATATATATTGTTTTTGTACTTACAAAAAAACGTATTTATCAAAAACATGGGTTGTTTTGTATTTCCTTACCTATTGCTATATACTATTAATAATAATATATATAATGTAATAATAATTTCAACAAAAGCCAGACAATTGTGAAATGTTATATTTTTGATTCATTTGAGCTGATAATATAATTAGTTTGTTAAAGATACATATGTATTTAGGTGCAATTACGCGCCTATGCTGGTGCCTCGATATTGAAAAACTGGTGATCTACAGAGGACTGCGTGGTATGCGAATACTCACCCAAAACATCTTACATATTGAGCACAGTCATGCATTAGACAGTGTTCAATGTATTTAATCTCCTGTATTTTTACTTGGAAAATACTGAAAGGAATCTCATTTTTAAATCCTGCTGTGCCACTGTGCCAGATAGAGCCTAAAACACATTTAGGGCTAGATTTACTAAGCTGCAGGTTTGAAAAAGTGGGGATGTTGCCTATAGCAACCAATCAGATTCTAGCTTTCATCTATTTAGTACTCTCTACAAAATGACAGCTAGAATCTGATTGGTTGCTATAGGCAACATCCCCACTTTTTCAAACCTGCAGCTTAGTAAATCTAGCCCTTAGACCAGGCCTGTCCAACCTGCGGCCCTCCAGATGTTGTGAAACTACAAATCCCAGCATGCCCTTCCAGCTATCAACTGGTTGTCTACTGGCAAAGCATGCTGGGGCTTGTAGTTTCACAACACCTGGAGGGCCGCAGGTTGGAGAGGCCTGCCTTAGACTGTTCTTCAGGGTTTTTCACTCAATAATGATGAATCAATTGCTAAACCACTCATGCATATTTTTTTTTAATTATGCTTTTATTAGAATTAATAACACTATTAATCATGTTGTATTATTGTTATGGTAAAAGTGAAGGAATCCATTTATTAATGAATGTAATGCAGAGGAAGTTTTGTTTTGACTCAAGCATTTTCAAGCAACCAATCGCTTGGTGGAAGATATAGCCAGCTGTGGCCAAGTGGCTTATTTGTCACCCCTCCCCTAGAGGGAAAGAGGGAAAACCCCAGGCAGTCTGCAGGAGCAGGCTGCAAACAGGGTTACATTTTCCCTGGGATCCTCTTTCAGCACATACACACCCAGGTGTTCCACATGGGTGTAATTGGTTTGTTGTTTGCTGTGGTTGGTTTGTAGTGCTGGAGTGGATGATAAAAACACTGTTTGTATTTGTGGGCGGGGCCACCGATGCCAGTTAGTGGCCGACTAGAAGTGAGGGAACTACTGTTTACCCTGAGCTGCGAGCAAAAACCAGCGTTAAAAATTACTATATTAATGGTAATAATGCGATTTGTTCCTGTAATAACAGTAATAGTTCGCAGGCCACGTTTCTTACGGCAGTAACGTGGCCAATTGAATCCCCCCCTATATGTTATTATATGCATGTGCATTTTTATTGTTTGTAATATGGATTGGTGTTATGCAAATTGCAACACAGTGAAGGTTTAATTCATCATCATCATCATCATCAGCTATTTATATAGCGCCACTAATTCCGCAGCGCTGTACAGAGAACTCACTCACATCAGTCCCTGCCCCATATGGAGCTTACAGTCTAAATTCCCTAACACACACACACACACACACACACACACACAGACTAAGGTCAGTTTAATATCAGACAATTAACCTACTAGTATGTTTTTGGAGTGTAAACCGGAGGAAACCCTCGCAAAACACAGGGAGAACATACAAACTCCACAGAGATAAGGCCATGGTTGGGAATCAAACTCATGACCCCCAGTGCTGTGAGGCAGAAGTGCTAACCACTAACCTCCTTTGATTGCTGTCCATTGATAGATGCTAATTAGGTCAAAGTTTATATGCCTAAATCTATACTCAGATCAGGGGCAGGCTGGGCTGGTGGGCAAGGGGGCATTTTTTTTTCTTTAAAATGTTCCTAATAGGCTGCTGAGTCAAGTCTTGCCCCCCCCCCACCCGGGCTAAAATTTGACAGCTCTCCGCTGACTCAGTGGATATAGGTAAACCATCCGCGCTGAATACTTATACACCCATGGGCAATATCATTTCAATCCCTGTTAGGGATAATATTTAGACATCAATTACCTCTCAGTTTGTCACAAGCCGCGGCGGTACTCACAGCAGCCGCGGCTCGCTTCCTGTCTGCCCCAGCGTCCCGGCCGTCACCATGACGACCGGGACGTCACTTCCCTCCAACTCCCGACCGTTGCCAAGGCAACGGCCGGACGCCTCCTCAGCACCGCGTCTCTGTGGCCGGACGCACAGGCGCACTAGAGGCAAGTAATCAGATTCAGCCTGTGTCTGAATTAGCAGGTATTAGCCTGCAAGTGGGGATTTCAGGGCTAAACCCTGATTGGTCTTTCTAAGTATCTGGCAATTAGCCTGCAAGTGTGGGACAGGTTCTGATTGGCTCTTGGCTGTATTTAAGGCAATGAGGTCTGCTGCCTCATTGCCGGTTATAGTCTCTGTATTCAGTCTGCTGTACCTGCTCTCTGCCCTGTTCCTGTCTATTGGACTTGCTGTTGTTTACCCGTGTATGACCCTTGGCTTGGATTTGGACTTTGCTTGTGAATCTCGTGACCCTGACCTCTGGCTGGAATACCGACCTCCGTGTCTGCTCGTGACCCTTGACCTCAGCTTGTATACTGGTACTGTTGTCTGCTGCCGGCCCCTGACCTCTGCTTGGATTCCACTCCGCTTGCTTGGGTTCTCCCCAGCCGGTACACACTTCACGACCCTCTGTCAGTCTGCAGCCCAGTCTGTCCCCACCATCAGGGGCTCCAGTGAACACCTGACTGGCAGAGTAGATTCCGGGTTGTGTTGTGCCGGCTGGAGGGGTTCCTAACACAGTTTTAACTAAATATGTGAATGCTGTAAATTTAGGCTAAAAGGTTACAAAATTAGTGTAATTAGATGGATCACTTCATGGATGTACAGCATAGAATATTACATGTTTATTATCAATTCATTAAAAATATTCAACATTAGTTTTTCAAGATCCCTGATCTGTAGACGGCTAAGTATTAAATAAAATAAAAATAACAGATTATACTGCAATGATCTGTGCTGACTGTTAATTATACATATGTTTCAATCATTCAGAATCTATTCTCTGGTAAGATTCTAGTTATAGCGCTCCCTATAACGTATTGAATGTAAATACCTTTAACCTTTTACTAGTAGGACGGTGTCTGGAGTATTAAGACATATTCCCCTTAACATTGGTCTCAGATAATATAACTGTGCCTAGAATACTAGAGCTTATTTTACATCTCATTGGGCTCAAACAGCTATGCCTTCTATATTTACCTCTCAAGCTGTTAAATGGAAAACTATATGCTGGTATATGTAATATTTAAATTAGACAATTAGATTTAGCAGACTTCAGGGCTGATGAGTATCAAGAGCCTTTGCTGCCAAATCATATAACAGCTATTTCTTAGTTACTAGCTCACTATGTCATCTGCATTCATTCAGTAGATCTATTCTTCCTGCCGAGTGGTGGAAGCTTCTAAGCCCTGTTTAAATACGTTTCACATTGATACATTATTTTACTCCTTTAAAAAAACACTCCAATAGCACTGGGAATAGGGTGGCAAAAATACAACGCAATTGCAAATGTAAGTGAGCAGTGTCAGACTGGGGCATAAAGGGCCCACAGGGGGAATACAATGGTAGAAGCCCACTAGAGGGGGTGTGGCCAGTCACTAGAGAGGCGTAACCAAACCACTGGAGGGGGTGTGGTAAGCCCACGAAGGACATCTATCACCATAGTGTAGTATATAAAGAATGCAGTGTGTATATAAAGAGTACACAGACTTGACAGACTTAGATTGGGCAGAACAGTCACCAAAAATCATGATTGTCCCACTAGAATCAAAACATTTGACAGACTGTCCTGCTCTCTCCTACCTGTTCTTGTCACTTTCACCACCTGTGGCTGCTGGTTTCTATAGTTGCGGCTTGTCTGGATCCTGGAAGGTTGGGGGCACTATTTGGAAAAATAAAATGGGTACATTTAGAAAGTTCCAACCAGCCCCGGCATTAAATCAATAGGACCCACAATTAATACTTAGGCTTTCCTCCAGCCCCAACATTAAAGTATTAGTATTCTCATTTAATAAATAAACCTATTTCCCTCCCTTCAAACAGCCCCAGCAATAAATTAATAGCATTTACGTATAATAAATATACCTATTTTCCGCAACGTCACTGCCATTAAATAATTCATATTCACATTTAACAAATAGACCTCATGAGCCTCAAATTCTGGCCCAAATTCAATTAATAGTGCCCAAACCACCCCATCTTAAATTAATAGTCCCCACTATAAAATTGCCCCACCATCACTCCACAAACAAAATAGCACCCATTAGTTAGCCACCATCTACCACACACACATTACATTTCCACAAGCCCTTTGTGCCATCACACACACATTACTGTGCCCCTTCATTACCATGCTGTGCCTCCTTATGATCACACTGTGCCCTCCATGCTGCTTTTGCTCCTCTCTTCTCCTGGCCCCCCTTCATTACACTGTGCCATGCTGCTTTTTGCCCCTCTTCACCCTGTGCCCTGCTGCTTTTGCCCCTCTTCACACTCTGCCATGCTGCTTTTGCCCCTTCACATTGTGCCATGCTGCTTTTGCCCCCCTTCACTCTGCCATGCTCCACCCTTGCTTCCGTTTCTTCACTTACCTTTTCTATCGGCTTCTTTCTTCTCTTCTATTCTCTTTTCTTCTCTTCCTGTCTTCTGTCTTCTTTCTTGCTTGCTCCTCTCTGCGCCGCTCCTCACTGAATGTGACGTCATCTCCTCACGCCCGACATTCAGTGTGAATGGAGCAGAAAGGAGGGAAGAGGGGCGCCGGCGCCACAATCACGTGAGTATTTTTTTTGCTTTGCTTTACCCGCTCCAATGAAGAGGGGAGCCATCAGACGTCGGGGACTACTGAGGATACCCCGGCTCCCTGGCGGGCCAGTCCGACCCTATAAGTGAGTATAAACTTAAATTATCAGTTCATCTCTAAAGCTTTGGTGTTTGTGTTCCCTGAACGAATTGACAACCTAATCAGAGAATTGGCTTTTACAAGTTATTATTATTATTATTATTATTATTATATTGTCTAAAACTCTATTTATTATATCCCCCAAAAAAGGATTTAATTTACAAATAAATTAAATAAAAAAAATGGCATAAAAATATATCTAAAACAACTGTCAAAGTTGAATAACTGGATGAAATAAACTATATTGATTAATATTGTTATGACACAATTGCACAATAAATAACACACACATACACGTACACATTCACTTGTAAATAGTTCACCTTAAAATAGTTCCAACACACAGTTGTTTATAATCAAATGTAATAGAGTTTACAGTTAAATATAATAATGTTAAAAGCACTTTAAAAGTATCTAAGGCTCAGGATTTAGGAAATGTATCATGTTTAGTGTCATTTTGATCTGCACATTACCATCTCTCATCCTATAATTTCGGCTTTGCGATTGCTTCCTGCTATCAATAGTTATGGTAGATAAAAGATTGAATGATCAAAATGGCATTGTGTTTTAAGTTGTTTAGACTGGTTTGGGTCAGTTTCCTCGAGAAGCACATGTTTTCAGCTGTCGGTGGAAGGTGATCCCCTCTTCTCAGAGAAATCCTTTGAACTGACCTATGACCTGCATTACACTGGACTGTCCTGAATCCTGAACCAATGGAATCATGCCATGATATCCTCAGAAGTTTTTTCTATACTGAAACTGGATACTATCAAGCTGTTTTATCAGCCAAAGCTCTCTCTCTCTCTCTCTCTCTCTCTCTCTCTCTCTCTCTGAACGTGGCTACATGTGAGCATGGCTGTGTTCCATGGACCTCGGTGAAGCTCTATAAGGAAAATGTAATGTATTCAGTGTTTTATACTTTCCTGCTTTAATGTAACATCTTTAATAGGTATCATGTATCGGCTATATTGTACTGTATTGTACTTATTTATTGAACTGCTAAACAAATTGCTTTTGCTAAATAAATTACTTTGTGCTTTGGAAACACAACACAATCGCTTAGACAATGGTTATTAGACAATGCTTATTTGAAAACGATAAAATTACTTTAATACAACATTCGTTAGTAAAGTCTTCAGACCATAAGGCAGTCTAATGAGGACATATAGATCATATTATTTAAACATATGGCTGGTATAGGAATGAATTGCAGGCAGAGTAACAGGTAACCAAATGAGCTTTCAGTAACTCCACTGGGATAGGTATTTAGGGAAACTTCCTCACATGTTATTGGTGATGTGGAAGCCAACCTGACTGACACAATATTGACTGTTTATGGTTAATATTGTATCAATTAATCAATATAATATACTTATATTTTAGTAAGGTAAATAAGTGTCCCGTTCTTCTCTCTTCGGAATTTAGCTGGAAGGGGTCAAAGGCTGGCATGGTCTGAGCAGATGTATTCTTAGGCTAGATACACACTGGAGGTTTTTCAGCCTATTATCGGGCCAATCACCCGCTCGGCCACATATCGCATTAGTGTGTATAGTCACGCGATGACCGACAATTGTTCCAAAGTGCCGATTGTTGCTTCATTTGGTTGGTCGTACTGTTTAGTAATCTTGTTCCAATCACCTCCTGATCATGCAGTGGGTGTGCACTCACAATCATGATCTCCATAAAGTTAACAGAGTCATGGTCTTTTCAGCCAATGCCGGCAATGAACATGTCACGGTGACTTAAAAGTGCTGTAGATGGATATAGTTTGTTCGTTCATTCTCAGAATAAAAGTTTCGATTTAGAGTCACAAAAGCTAACGAAATTCTTAAGGACATGTGGATAGCTATAACAAGGCGGTTTTAATCAGTGTGACAGGAATGAATGAATCAGTGACTATTGTGCTGTCATTCTCTAGATGACTAGAGGACCAGATGAGGAGCACAGATCTGGGGGTAAATGTATCAAGCTGAGAGAGTTTTCTGGCGGTTTTGAAAAGTGGAGATTCTAGGTGTCATTTTGTAGAATGTACTACCCGCCGGAAAACTCTCAGCTTGATACATTTACCCCCTGAAGGTAAATTGTGTCAGTGTGTATGCATGAATCACCCAACCGTTTGGACCTTCAGTCCTAGGTACAATCATTGTAGATAACACATCTGTGACAGGATGGACCGCCTATGCCACCCTGTTTGTTGTTGCTGGGAATGGGCCGGGTTTGCTTTGCCACCACCCCCTTTCGTTATTCCAAATACGCCTTTCCTGCCGCAGTGGGAGGGGCCTGCTGCCACCACTGAGCTCCTTCTATGGCACTCAGAACCACGTTCCTTCTGGGTAACTGACGCTGTGAGTGTACCTCCTTGCTGGTGTACCTGGGCTGGTACTCCTGACCTCTTACTATGGATCAGGGTTGCTGTCAATGGATCCCTTTGGCCTATTACACTGACCAGAGCTGTTGGGTAGCAGGCAGAGCGGTGGTACTGGAAACGCTTGGGTCCAAACCTCAGAACAGCCGGCGAACGGATTAGATTTAGGGTCTAATCTGCAGGTCATAGGAATACAGCAAGATTGAAGATGTTTCCAAGCAGGTCTTTGAGCAAGATGTTTATTTGCTCACACTGGTTAGTGGTACCAGTGATCAGGTCAAATGTTGAAATCAGAAGAATACATTTCAGTGTACAAGACAGTGCTTTTATACAGATTTGGAAACAGGCTATTTTTAGAATCAGGATGTACATTGCTTACCAAAACATAGATTTACATGAATTACAAAACTAACAATATTTACACATATCTGTGAAATTCTTGAAACGCCTGCATCTTTGTTTTAGAAGAAGGAATTGTATCAGCACGTTTTAAATTAATTCCTGTCTCCAAGTGAAACCTCACACATCAAAAGACCCAATTAACATATGGGCCTTTCTTTAGACAGTTCGGAATAGACATTCCCAAAGACAGGAACAACAAAGCATTTACTTGCGTAAGATATGCGAAAATGCTTTCAAAACAAAGACTTATTGTATCAGATATACATCAGAGAGAAGGTATTTGCTTTTGAAAGGTTAGAACAGAAAAAACAAAGTTTCTACCCTGGTCTCAGAGATAATGATTTCCTATCTCACAATATACACAATATAAAAAATAAGTGCACGTGCAATTATATAAATAAGCTCCCTGCGCTATTTCCTTTAAATACATTAATACCAGAAGTTATTTATCAGTGATCCAGTCACAACGTCAGTCGGAAAATTCTTGAGTATGTACCTAGCCTTAGTGACAGAAGGACAGACTTATTTAAGTTTAAAGTTTAGGTTTAAAGTACAATGAGAAACGTCAAGCAAAATAAGGTGAAGTGAGATTTACGATGCCATACATGTTGATGTATGTTGTCTCTTTATCTCAAGGTAGCCAGAATTTATTAGAAACTTCTTTTCCATATTAGGAAACTATAAAGAAGAGTAGAGATCAATACACTGTATAACAGATGTTGGTAAAAGCTTTATAAGCTTGTATTTGTCTGCACAAGGACACACTTATCTCTGCTTGAGAAGTGTCCACATCTGATTTCAATGTAATAAAGACTTTATATTTACTTCAGAAGACTCTTGCCTTATCATTTGGGGGATTTTCGTCCGAGATTTCAATTATCTACATTTCACCTGAACTGAATTTACTCTGGTGCCTATTGGATAAAAATCTACTTGCCAGAAGGTAAACATTTTTATCTATTTTCTTAAGTGGGCCCAGAGGAAAAAAGAAATAGATGATTGTAGTGATGAAATTTTGAGCTTGAAGTAAGTTATGAACTCAAATTATTGCTTATAACCTGGTTATTAGATAAGTTGTTAATTGTTGTTCTTTTATGTTGTTTTTGCTGCAGTTATTATACTGTTCCTGTTTATAGCTGGGATTAGTATATTTAGTTGTCTAAGAGTGAGTGGAAAGGACCTTGCGTGATATATGTGTGTTTATAAGTGTAAGTGACCAAGGCTGAGAGTGTATATCTGGGAGTTGAATAAACCCAAACCTCAGACTGAACCTTGTGCCTCACCCAGTGGCGCACGCAGGGGGGCGGGGGGGGGGGTTTCTGGTTCTCCCTCCGCTAAAAAAGTGCCCTACATATCGGCATTGTACTATACAGCAGCCGCGGCGCTGTTTAAGAAGCGTCCGCTGTATTGCTATTGCTATATAGCGGTGCTGTATTGTATACAGCACCACCGCGGACGCTTCTTTGACAGCGCCGCGGCTGCTGTATAGTACAGTGCAGCCGAAACGGCAGCTCTCTAGGGGTTTTTTTTTCCGGGGGTGGAGGAAACCCCCCCCCTGAAAAATCCTCCGTTCGCCCCTGTCACCCCCACTGAATGAGGTTCCCACAAACATTCCCTAAAGTCTATGAGCGTCCATAAGAGTCCGCAGGCGCTATATCAGTGCCCTGAACATGTAAAGTAGAGTACCTGTAGTTTTATTTTCAGATTGCATTGCTGGTGATTGTGGTCAGGTAATTGATGAGCTGATCGCACGGGATCAGACGTAGTCTAAATTAGTATGAAAGACTGTGTGATTTCTTAGAATATTCATCAGAGTATATCATAAACTAATCCTACTGGGATTAGATATGGAGATTGAGTGACCTATGAGAGGAGTAAATTGGGAATTATCGCTAAAATTCTACAGTCTGACGAGACCTAGAGGTTCTGTAAACTTAGTGAGAAAACTGTGGAGTTCTTATGAGCACTGTATGATATTAAGGTAGGGTATAATAATGGGACAGATCAAACTCTCGTATGGTAGAAATATGCCTGCCTCGATATTTTCAGAAATATGGTCACAGAGGAGGCATCAGAGTAAATACTTATCATTTTAAATTCTACAGTCTGAAGAGACCTATGGTTTCTGCATGATTTTAGAAGAAAACTGCGGGGTTCTTATACTCGCCATATTATATAGAGGGAGGATATAATTATGGGGCTGTGTTTGCGTGGGTTTCCTCCGGGTGCTCCGCTTTCCTCCCACACTCCAAAAACATACTGGTAGGTTAATTGGCTGCTAACAAATTGACCCTAGTCTGTGTGTGTGTTAGGGAATTTAGACTGTAAGCTCCAATGGGGCAGGGACTGATGTGAGTGAGTTCTCTGTACTGCGCTGCGGAATCAGTGGCGATATATAAATAAATGGTGATGATGATGATGATGGGGCAGAACGTCACTAGTGTGGTAGAACTCCCTGCAGGGCCACCTACCTTGATAATGTTTCATAAATATGATCACATAGGATGTAAGTATGTGTATGAATAGAGCTCACTGTTGTGCTAGACAGAAAAAAAAATCCCTTTTCTATAGAAGGGATATTTGAAGTGTACATGTTAAGACAAATTGTGTAAGAAAAATTACTAAACAAGACAGCGGTGGTAATCGTTTTCACAATTGCCACCATTCCGACACCGAGGACACCTACAAGAAAAATCCGAATGTGTCAGGTCGCGATGACATCAAAGTTTGGTGCCGGACATGTGTGTATCGGAATAACTTGCGGGTAGCATGATGCTGCGGTCGGAGATGTAGAGAGTCGTTTTGGAGGGTAAGTCTGGTTAAATGCAAATCGTTTTTATACACATTCGTCTTTTTAATGTAGGTGTCCTCGGGGTCGGAATTTTCCGCACCGATAAACCACACCCCACCCCAAGACTGGAGGTAGCAACAAGTATGCTCAACAATTATGTATTTTATAACACTGGATGGATAAATCCATTCCGTAACCCTTTACTGGTGACCATCCCTATGAAAATGAGCAATAATGTAAATATAAATAAATAAATAAATAAAGGCAATAATGAGGACTCATTGTGGAAATGCATATGCTAAGCGGTATTTATTTTATTTTGGGTACTTGTAATTTAAGATTATTTAAAAGATCTCCATGGAGCAGAAAAACAAGCGATTTTAAATGGAAAAGCTGAACAGTATTTAAAAAGTTTTTTTAATGTTTTATTTTATCTTGAAAATATTATTGTATCTTGAGGATTGTATCTTGATTGTATTTTTCATTGTGAAAGTTTGTGGTATTGTCTCCCTCTATCCCATTGTGTGTTTCCATTGTAAATTAGGTTTCTATGTGAGAAATCTTACAGCAGCTGTTGAACCCAAGCTCCCCTTCTGAATACCCACAGAAGCAGAACAGAGACAGTGTTTAGTTAGTGACAGTGAGAAGATTTTGCAGCATCACCCACAGCCCCCCCCCCCCCCCTCTCCCTCTGACGGACGAGTGTTTCACAGATAGTAAATTTTGTGAAGTAGTGCTATGCTATGATATTGCATTTTGTGCGTGCAAAAAGAGAGATAAAAAATAAGAAAGTATTATTTTAGAGCTGAGCTTTTGAAAAATGTGTTCATAAATCTTATATATAAAAATCATTGCTCTGTTTGACTGTTTGTCTCTCCGTTTATGTATTCAGACACTCCGAGTGGGATGAAACCAACGTGAGGTGGTCCAGTTGGATCCTGGCCAGGTTTTAGGGGGCTTAGGGTCCCGGTCGGCCCTGGCGTGTGTGTACGCCAGAACTTTGACCCAGGGAGCCTGTTCTGAGGTTACATGCAGACACCCGCTGCACTAATTCAGATGAAACCAATGCGAGGTGGTCCAGTTGGATCCTGGACATGTTTTAGGGAGGTTAGGGTCCTGGACGGACCTCCCATCAGTGAACGTTGGCCAGAACTTTTACCCGAGGAGCCTGTTCTGAGCCTGCATTCGTACACTACTGCTCCGATTGGGATGAAACCAACACAAGGTGGCCCAGTTGGATCCTTGACAGGTTTAAGGGGGGGTTAGGGTTCTGCTCGGACCTCCCGTTGGTGTACACTGGGCAGAACTTTGACCCGGGGAGCCAGTTCTGGGCCTTTCATTTGATGGATTAGGATGAAAACTTTACAGAGGGGTGGCAATTTGTCTGGGATGCCTAATGCAGTATTTGGGGCCTCAGTTGGACCTCCTGTTGGTATGCATTGGCCAGAACTTTGACACAGGGAGCCTGTTCTGGGCCTTCCACTGGATGGATTTGGATGACATCTTAGCTGCTAATTATTTTTAAAAGGTTGACAGTTACATCCAACTCATTGATAAGTTAATAGCTTGAAGATTTAAACCCGGGCAACACCGGGTACTTCATCTAGTCATTACTAATATTGATTACTTATCTGTTCTGTCGAAGTATCCGAGGCTGTAGATCTGGATCGTTTAAACAATTATATATCTCTTGCTATTCCAATGTCCCTGCTTCACTACACGAGCTGTTCTGCTTTCTCGTAGTGGATCATGTATTCCAGCATTATTGCTCGTCCCAGCTGGGTTCAATCATGATAGAAATGTGGTTCCAGTTGCGCTCCAAATAATTAGTGTTGTTGTCCTCAGTACTACTGTAGGTTTTACATAATTACCCAACGCGTTTCGCCTGGAGTGTCCAAACATTTTCAATGTTTCTATTTGTTTCTAGCAAATTTAACATTTCGCCAATTGTTTCCAACGGTTGCAGATTTACTGACTTACATTTGCAATTGCATATTTTGTTATATTTTTTGCCACCATATTCCCAGTGTTATTGGTGTGTTCTTTTTAGTGTTTCTAGCAAATTGACAATTATGGCAATTGTTTTCAACAGCAGCAGGTGAATTGGTGTTGTCCTAAATAATTACAATTTAATTAGCGCTGGAGCTTTCTCTCTTTTGCTCATTCAAACTAAAATTATTGTTAAGAGCCTATCGGGCAGCAGTGCCAGCAAATGCTGCCACGCGTTTCGCTGACGTACAACTTTGTCAAGGCAAGCAAAAGAAGCTCATATCATGTGGAAGAAAACAAATTCAAGTAACATTGGTTTTATTTTGTTTTTGTTTATTATTTAACTTACTGAAAACACAACAATTAAGGCATGGATTAAATGCAAAAGGTTCGCCACCTTCACATAACTTCAATTACTCATTTTGTATATGCTTACCTGCAACTTTTTTTTATAAATAAATGGCTTTATCATTGAGCCTTTTGTTATGCAATAGAAAGATTTTGGTCAATTAAGAAACAAAATATGCTGAAAATAGAGCATAGAATTTTATAAAAGGTAAAGGAGAGATGTCCAAAACAATAAAATAATCATCTAAAATGTAAAAACACAATTAGATATAAATTCTGTGTGGATTAATAAAATCCCTTCAGTTTAAACTAAAACTTCTTCACCAACAATCAGGTTTTAAGAGTCTTCTCATCGTGCCAAAGTAACAGGAATTATATTAAGAAACAAGATGCTTCACATTCAAAAATGTTTCTGCAAACAACATCTGTCACTGTCTATTTCATTATAAATATATGGCAGCGATTACCTACGTACTGGCTACACTTACAAATATAGATTGTGTAAACTGCGAGATCTTCTGAACGGGAAACAATTACTTACTCAATGAATAGTGATATATCTTTGCAAAAGATCTACAGCAACAGACTTAGATCAATAAATACACTGCCCTATCTGCTGCAATAAATACATCATGCATTTTTTTTTTCACATCCTTTATCTGCTTTCAAAGCACACTTTTTTAAAGATACATAGCCAGTGGAAATGATGGCATAAAAGTGTTATAACTTGTACCTATAGTCTTACAGGGCCTGTGCTATGCACTGGGTCTTATTAAGTCCTGGGGGTAAATGTATCAAGCTGAGAGTTTTTCGGCGGGTTTGAAAAACCAGTCAGATTCTAGCTATCATTTATTTAGTGCATTCTACAAAATGACAGCTAGAATCTGATTGTTTGCTATGGGCAACATCTCCACTTTTCAAACCCGCCGGAAAACTCTCAGCTTGATACATTTACCCACTGAGCTACACATTCAGCATTGTTACGTTACTGTGTTTACCACCAATGCAGACTAGGATCGGAGTCTTCTACATTGTGAGATCTAAAAAGAGTGTTCCATAGTAAGTTAACAATTTGAGCCTTTGTTTTGGCAGCCAAGGCAAAGATGTCCGTTTAGTTTTTTATTTATTCTTTCTATAGTGTCCTGTGAACTATGTATGTATAAATAATATAATATAGAATAAGTGCCTGATTTGTCTACCAAGCCAGCTTCATCCATACGTTACAGCTGCCACACAAACACCTATTGCGTGAAGAATAAAGCAGTTCCCCAGTGATCTCTTCTCTTTACTTAAAGCCAGTGACTAGGAATGAGTGCAGGGGCAAATGCAGGATTTGTAGAGGGGGGTTTCCACACCATGCCGCCAGTGGGCCAGCATGTATGGGGGCGTGGCTATAATATTAGACAGTGCTTGGCTGCTCTCCAATTCTTCCTATCCCCATAAATACATGGGCAATGCTGCATGCTCTACTGTTAGGTGCACGCAGCTCTACCTTTTCAAGCAGAGCCGTGTGAAGCGGGAGCAGGCTCCAGCCATCTCAATTATACAGTGCCCCAGGCTTGGAGGGGTTTTCCAGGCACTAGGAACTCCCCCCTCGGTTTGCCTATGGAGTGTTCTATTCTATCATGGAAGGCTTGGGTTGTTTGTCCAACATAAATTTTTAATTTATGGCAAATTTTAGCCCGTGGGGGCAAGACTCAACTCAGCAGACTATTAGGAACATTTTGAAGGAAAAACTGGAGGTGGCTCAGTGACCCAGCCAAGGTAGCCCACTATGGGACTGGCCCAGCCTGCCCCTGGTGGCAGGGGTATAACTGATGGATTGGGCTAATCCTGTCCTCTTTTATTTAGTAATGTGTGAATGTATACATTTTTCCATCTCTTGTTATTACAGCATATGTGTAAACTATAACAGTACTTTTGATATATTCACAATATGACAATAATGCAGAACGATTGATAGTGCAATCACTTTGCTGTATCACCCGAGACTCATCGGCAGCACTCATCCAAAAGCTCAATAAGAGGAATCTCAATTATCAACTGTGGAAACTGAACTAGTAAATTGCAAATCACTGCTGCGTATGAATTTGTCATTGCAGGCTGGTATCACATTATATTTGAATATAAAACCCCAATAACCAAAGGATCGTTCCTTGGCACTTAGATTAAGCAAAGTATTGAATCTTTTACCGTGTCGCATTATCTAGGAAGCTTTGCTTCACAATCTTGCTTATCATGTTCCTGCATACATAATTCCCGTTTTCTGTTCTTTTGCAGTTGTGTATTTTTGTGCTAATGGTTTACTGTGAGTCTCTGCATAAACATTATAGCACAAGAGCCTGTAATGGTAAAATGTGACCGAGGCTGATGATTTTTTTATAAACACTGATAAGATAAATTAGCGCGGAGAGCGGACACGCTCACATTCTGGCAAGATTTGTACAGTCTGGTATATTGTTTGCCTTAAAAGGGATTTGTTTTCAAACACTTAAAAAATATGGGACACGAAGGAGATTAAACCAGATGGAAACATTGAATCAGCTGGTTCTTTGGAAACAGATGATGTCATGGGCAGGCAATACAGCTGTAACCCCTGTACACTGGTGTGGTGGGGTGTAGGTGCTTTCACACACCCACCTACAGGGAATGGCTGGGCTGGGTGGCAGGAAGGCATATGCCTTCCGGGCTGGTCCCATAGTGGGATTCCTTGGACTGGGTCACTCAGCTACTTGCATATTTCCCTTTAAAATGTTCCTAATAGGCTGCTGAGTCAAGTCTTGCCCAGGTTAAAATTTGCCAACCCTCCCCTGTCCCCCTACCTCTGTGTCCTCTCAGGATATCTCAGTTCCCCATTCTTAGGCTCTGTGGGGTTTGGAGTGTAAAGTTTAATAACCAGTTCTGTAGTTGAGATGACACAGGAGCAGTGGTGCAGCACAAGCACAGAGGTTAGAAGAATTGGCACAAGACCATCTCACAATGAATTCACACTTCTTTATTTACTCCTACAGCACTTCTCTTAGTTGCACATGACAAAGCAAGTCAAGTGATTCAGAGGTGTACATCAGAGCTGGCACTCACTCGCCTTGGGGATTGTCTAACTGTCCTTTGACCTGACTGCGTCCTCCTCACTATTTCCAGGAGGAAAATCACAGTGTATTTTTTTAATGTAGAATGACCCTGTCACCTGTTCTCTGTATTACCCTCTTTCTCTTTCTATACAGGTCTGCAAAACATTTCAAAGGTATGTGGGCACTTGCCCCTCTATTTGGGTATCCTGCGCTCTCTCAACAGTATTAAAGTCATTTTATCGCTTACCAATAAAACTTTATCCAATGCGATTGTTGTGGTTTCAACGCACAAATAAATTTAATTGCAATATATATCAGAATTTGCAGCAAGCCATTATTACACATTAATGATGTTACAATAAAGCAGGAAAGTATAAAAGCACCGAGTAAATTACATCTTCCTTATAGTATTCACCCAGGTCCTGTGAGTACAGCCATGCTCTCACGTTGCCAATATCAAAGAGAGCTAGAACAAAAGCCAGCATGCTTGTATATAGTCTACAGATAACACTTAGTGAGGTCTTCATTGGTCCAGGGTTAATGGTATTCCAGTTCCTTGCAAGTTATAGGTCAGTTCATTTGATCCTTACAAAGGGGTGAGGGGAAACTCCCCCAACCATTGTTCACATGTTTTGACTCTGAATGACCAGTTCAAACTGACCCACACAAAAGTATTTTTGAGCATTAATCTCATATTGCTTGTATCTTGGGATCGCTAGATGCGATCGCTATTCCGTCCACACCGGGCTAATGCTGGTGAAATAAGCTTTAATATGAGACCAAACTTTTTACCTTTTAAAACACCTGAACCATAAATACCTTTACTACAGTATTATATATGCATAAATAAACAATCTAATACATTTTACTAATAAATAAATGTGGATTGGAACCTTAATAAATATGAACTATATATAAGTGAATGTGTAAGCGTAAGTGTATGCGTACGTTAGTTATCATGCAATTGCCTCATGACACGTGGCGTACTGAATGCAATCGCACGGTTGAACAATATTAATCAATATACTTTCACCCAATTATTCGACTTTGACAACAGCAAAACCCTAGTGTTAGGCTTGGCACACTTTTGAAACCTAGAGCCTCTCTATCAGACTTATCTCCCAAATACTGTTCACTTCCCCTACAATTATAATGTAGATCAGTACCACGAATGGTAACATGAATGGAATTTTCTCTGAAGTAGGACAGACCAACAGATGGACTCACTACCTTCCCAGACATAGGAGCAGGTCTTGAATCCCTCCAATCCCACCACCTATCGCACAACATGCCCCAGTACCACTTAAGTTAATCACCAGGGCTCCTGTCTATTGAGAAGAGCTCTGTCAAAAATGGAATTACAGATTTACAGACTGTAAATGGGGGAAAAATATATTACTATTTGTTGCTGATACATTATTTCAAATCATGTTATTTCCAAGGTTGTCCTTTGATCTGTGGTAGAAGCAGCAAAAATACCAAATGATAAATATCTTGGCATCTTCATTATGATTACCACTATATACAGTGCAAAACTCTTCTTATATCTTTCGTGAGGGATTTATTGAGAGTCCTTAGTGGTTGTGATGATTATGTAGTATATTTAATGACTGATTGTTATTTTCTGTTGAATTCATGTATGACAATGTATATTGTATGTAACCTTGTAATGTAATCTCAACGTGTGCTTTGCTAGAGGACATGAGTTTGAAATTAAGTGTCAGTTATCTGTTAAAATTAGCCAGACCAAGATATATAAGGATCTTGGAGGAGTTTGAAGCCCCAAAGTTGTAAACCACATAAGCAGGAGAGCAGAGGTGGGAGATTCTCTGAGGTGCCCAAACATATATCTTAGTGATAGATAATTTACTTTGGAAAGCTCTGTGTCATTTTGGGAATCAATCTGACTTAATTGAAAGTGTAAATTCTAAGGTGGGGGTGAAGAGCCTGTAAGAAGGGTTTAAAATCTTCTGCTTTAGACATTACATTGTGCATTTTCATGAGGGGGTCTATCAAGACTGAAATGTTCCATATTCTTCCATTGTATTCCCTCACACACATCAAGTCTAACTAGTCTACCTAGTAAGTAGTACTTTGATTTTATTTCCTATTTTATTTTCTGAAACTCATTTGTGTAAACATATTGTATGTCTTGTTATTAATTTTTGTAAATAAGCCTTGGAAACATTTTTCAGGTTAAATAAAGTTAATCTAGTGTATTCTCTGTGATTCTTTGTGAACTTACGAAGCCCAGGGAGGCTCATGCTACATGTGTATGTGATTTAAGTGTGAAACATTAATATGTGGTTCTGGTAAACGTAAGGACGCCATATTAAATCCTTTGTGGTGGCAGAAAAGGTGTATCCATTGCTAAGTGACTAAGGTGATGCCAGTTGCGGCCAGCTGTTCAGATTACTGCATCTGGGACAGGCTGGGTGTTCGTGACAGAGGTTATTTGATATTTACATTTTGAAACTGTCTTTTTTAAAAAAATAATTCTTGCTATAAAAATGTTTGTAAGAATCTCCCACTTCTAATTTGTATTGGCCCTTCCTCAAACACCAATTTTCTGTGCACTGTTAAAGATAGGCCTCCATAAAGGAGGACCAAGTTTGCATAGAAAACAGTGGTGAAACATTCTGCTCAGCCAGCTTCTGTTGTGTCATTATGCCACTTCATCCCACCAATAGTAACAGTGTTGGAACTTGTGAAATGTAATTTCTCTTACATCCATCTGGGGGACACTCCTTAACCATGGGTTTGAGTCGGGGGGAGGAGTCTGGCACCCAAAGAGTTAACTTTTTTCAGCTGACAGCATATCACCCCCGCCAATTCCCCACATACCTCAGTTTGAATTGGGTGCCTGTCACGGGCACTAGGAGTCTTTACCCAGGGATCACCAGGTGATAGGCTTACCAGAGCAGTATAGGTGGTAATATGGTACTCTGGTAGCAGGGTGATCACGGAACAGGAAATAGCAGATGATGAGATGCTCAGGAAAGTCTATGACTAGCAGCACTGGCAATATGGAGGTAGTAATACACGAGGAACTGTATGGACAAAGGACACGTGAAGGTAGTCAGTGGTCTGCGGTAGCAAGTTGTACCACTGCTATAGTGAGGAGGAAAGTCCAACAGAAACGAGGAGGTGATGAGAGTCAGCGGTCTGCGGATAGCAAGTTGTACCGCTGTCTGAGTGAAGGAATGGAATCCAAGTGGAGATATCCGGGGAGTCAGTGGTCTGCGTTAGCAAGTTGTACCACTGCTATGTGAGAGGATACTGGAACAGGTGAAACTGTAAACAGGAGTCAGTGGTCTGCCACTAGCAAGTTGTACTACTGAATATATATGTGAGGAGGTGCACGGGGAGAGACTGCAACACAATATATACACGGGCACCTTGACTTTGAACCACAGTAATATGCACAATATAAATGTATAAATGACTGAACAATACTGCCAATATAGAAAGTCTCTTGAAGTAGTCCAGCATAAGATAACACAGTCAATGATGGCAATAGACTCAGCGGATAGCACACTCCAGAGGAGAACCAACACAGTCCAGCAAGGTATGCAATACACAGCACGGTCAATGAGAAGTATGCATACCGTGGTTCAGGAGGCAGTCAGACAGGAGTGCAGAGATACCTGAACGGCAGGAGGCCGGCAGGATGCGAAGTCCCTGGATGGGTGAAGCGGTGGTCTAGTAGGTGCAGCGCACGGGAAGGTAGACCAGCAGGGAACACAGGAAAGCGTGGAGAGCGGATCAGCAGTAGATGGATGAGTAGTGCTGAGGAGTAGCAGCAGCGGGTCTCTGCGGGAACACGGAGGTAGCCAATAGCAACCAGCAGGTGCAGTAACGATGGGACACGGGAGAGCAGAGTTGAACAGGCACTGTTGATCACGGAGAATAGCGGGTAGCAATAGTGGAGGCAGACTCAAGGAAACACGGGAGCGTTGACAAGGACTGAAGACTGAAGCGCACAGAGGCAGCGGATAGGAATCAGCCAAACAGTCACGATGAAACACAGACGGGTTGCAGGTTGAAGACTGTAGTGCACGGAGGCAGCGGATAGGAATCAGCTCACAGTCACGATGATTCAGTAGATGGTAGAAGTGGTATGGGAACCACAGTAGCAGAAGTGGTTTGGAAACCACAGAGGTAGAAGTGGTTTGGAAACCACAGGAATCAGCAGGGCTGAATAAACAAGGAAACACAGGAACACCTTCAGAGACTCATGGGGAATGAGACTCCAAGATCAGGCAATGTGGTGATGACCACAGGTGCTTAATATAGGGAGGTTGCCTGATCTGCCAATTAAGTTAAAGGAACATACACTGGAGGTATAGAAAGGGCTGCGCATGCGCAGTCCCTCAGGATGGAGGACGGCCACGGTTCCTAAATGTCCGGGAAGAAGCACTCACAGTCCGGTGAGTGACAGTACCCCCCCTTTTAAAGGTGGGCACAGAACGCCTGGAACCGGGCTTGTCCGGATTTTTGGAATAAAACTTCTTCAGAAGGGCAGGAGCATTAAGATCTTCAGCTTTGATCCATGAACGCTCCTCAGGACCAAAGCCCTTCCAATGAATGAGGAAACGGAGGACTCCTCGCGAAATTTTTGCATCCAATACCTCAGTAATCTCGAAATCCTCCTCCTGATGAACTTGAACTGGCTGCGGTGCTGAGGAAGGAGTCGAGAAACGGTTGATGATGAGAGGTTTGAGCAAGGACACATGGAAGGCATTGGAGAGCCGAAGATTCTTAGGAAGAAGAAGTTTAACACATACTGGATTGATAACTTGAATGATCCTATATGGACCAATAAAACGAGGGGCGAATTTCATAGATGGAACCTTCAAACGAATATTTTTGGTAGATAACCAGACACGATCTCCAATTTTTAGTGGTGGAATAGCCCGCCTCTTCTTATCTGCGAAAGACTTATATTTGTTAGATGTCTTCTTTAAACAGGTTTTGACCTGAGACCAGATATTTTTGAAGGTCTGACAAGCAGTCTCCACAGCAGGAACTTGGGTGGGCGGGAGGGCAGGAAATTCCGGAAAAGACGGATGGTGACCGTAGACCACAAAGAATGGAGTTTTGGATGATGACTCATGGTACATGTTGTTATGGGCGAATTCAGCCCAAGGGAGCAATTCTACCCAGTTGTCTTGGTTGGCTGAAGAGAACATCCTAATAAAAGTCTCAAGATCTTGATTGACTCGTTCCGTTTGTCCGTTAGATTGCGGATGGTAAGACGATGAGAGTGCTAATCGTATGCCCAAGGTTTTACAAAGGGCCCGCCAGAATCTGGAAACGAATTGTACTCCTCTATCTGACACAATCTCAGACGGACATCCATGGATGCGGAAGATTTCTTTAATGAAATGTTCAGCCAGAGTAGACGAGGAAGGTAAACCGGACAGAGGGACGAAATGAGCCATCTTCGAAAATCTGTCTACCACTACCCAAATAGTATTGTGATTCTTACTTGGTGGCAAATCAGTAACGAAATCCATACTAATATGGGTCCAAGGCTTGGACGGAATGGGTAGTGGTCGCAGCAACCCTGCTGGAGTTCTGCGGGAGGATTTGAACTGAGAACATAAATCACAGGAAGCAATAAACTCTTTGACGTCTCTCCTCATTGAAGGCCACCAGTAACTACGAGAGAGAATCTCAAAGGTCTTATGTTCACCGGCGTGTCCAGAAAAACGAGAGGCATGGAACCACGAAAGGATTTTCCTCCTCAGAGTAGGAGGCACGAGGGTCTTCCCAAATGGTAGCATTTTGGTGGATGAAGCAGCCAGAGAAATACATTTGGGGTCTAGAATAGCATGGTTGGGAACCTCTTCTACATCAGAGGACGTCACAAAAGCTCGAGATAGAGCGTCAGCTTTCTTGTTCTTAGCAGCTGGTTTGAAGGTTATAATTAATTCAAAACGGGAAAAGAAAAGAGACCATCTTGCTTGACGAGGGTTCAAGCATTGAGCAGATTGCAAATATGACAAGTTCTTATGATCCGTGAAGATCGTCACCGGATGGCGAGCTCCTTCCAACAAGTATCTCCATTCCTCTAGTGCAGCTTTGATGGCCAGCAACTCCTTGTCCCCGATAGTATAGTTTTTCTCTGCGGGCAGAAGACCCCGAGAGTAGAAGGCACAAGGATGTAATTTTTGTTGCTCCGAGCGTTGGGAGAGAATAGCTCCTAAGCCCACATTAGAGGCATCTACTTCTAGGAAGAAGGGGAGTGTCACATCAGGTTGTCGCAGAATGGGAGCAGACGAGAAGGACTCTTTGAGGATTTGAAAGGCTTGGAGAGCCTCAGATGACCATTGCTTAGTATTAGCCCCTTTCCGAGTTAAGGCCACAATGGGAGATGCAATGGATGAGAAGTCTTGAATGAAGCGTCTATAGTAATTGGCAAAACCTAAAAAACGCTGGATGGCACGAAGAGTAGTTGGCTGAGGCCAATGTAGTACAGCATTTACTTTGTCTGGATCCATCTTCAGGCCAACTCCGGAAACTATATACCCCAAGAATGGAATCTGGGGTAACTCGAATGAACATTTTTCCAATTTACAGAACAATGAGTTTTTCCGTAGTCTGGAGAGGACCTCTGCCACATGTTGGTGATGAGAAGGCAGGTCCTGTGAGAAGATCAATATGTCGTCCAGGTAGACAACGACACATACATATAATAAGTCCCGAAAGATCTCATTGATGAAACCCTGGAAAACCGCGGGGGCATTACACAGCCCGAAGGGCATTACTAAATATTCGTAATGCCCATCTCTGGTGTTAAACGCGGTCTTCCATTCGTCACCGGAACGGATTCTAATTAAATTGTAGGCACCACGAAGATCCAACTTAGTAAATATCCGAGCTCCCTTGATGCGATCAAATAGCTCAGTGATCAGCGGAATGGGATACCGATTCTTGATAGTAATGGCGTTGAGTCCACGAAAATCTATACAAGGGCGTAATGATCCATCCTTCTTTTTGACGAAGAAGAACCCAGCTCCAGCGGGAGAGGTGGAAGGTCGAATGAACCCACGCTGGAGATTCTCCCGTATGTACTCAGATGTGGCTTGAGTTTCAGGTAACGAGAGAGGATAGACCCGACCCCTGGGAGGAGTCTTGCCAGGTAGAAGGTCGATCGGACAATCCCAAGAACGATGAGGAGGAAGACGTTCAGACTGAGCTTTATCAAACACATCGGCAAATGAAGCATACTGAGGAGGGAGTCCCGGGGAGGAAGATGAGATGGAAGATTGCTGTACTTTAAGAGGAATAACTTGAGAGAGACAACGATGGTGACATTCAGGCCCCCAAGACGTAACTTGAGGGGTGCGCCAGTCAATCTGGGGAGAGTGACATTGAAGCCATGGAAGGCCTAAGACAATCGGACTTGTCGTAACAGGAAGAATTAAAAACGAAATTTCTTCATGGTGTAGTACACCAATCTGAAGGGTTACTGGAGACGTACTCTGGGTGATGAGACCATTGATGAGACGTGATCCATCTATAGCCGTCACAGTAATGGGTGTTTTTAAAGTGATCACTGGTAGGGACCATTGATTCACTAGTGATTTAGAAATGAAATTTCCTGCTGCTCCGGAATCAATCAATGCCTGTGACTCAAAGGATTTAGTAGCAAAGGAAATCGTAACATCGAAAGCGCAGACTTTAGATTTCATAGACAATGGAGAGGACTCCAGGGACCCTAACTTCACCTCTCCAGAACTAGTTAGGGCCTGGCATTTCCCGATTTCTTAGGGCAAGAACTGAGCATATGTGTGGAATCAGCACAATAGATACAGAGTCTATTCTTTACTCTTCGTTTCCTCTCTTCTAAAGATAATTTGGAACGTCCTATCTCCATGGGAATCACAGAAGGTGAAACTGGACGAAATTGAGGGTTTAAACGAAGAGGTGCTTTAGCA
Organism: Mixophyes fleayi; assembly: GCF_038048845.1. Classification (NCBI taxonomy): domain Eukaryota; kingdom Metazoa; phylum Chordata; class Amphibia; order Anura; family Limnodynastidae; genus Mixophyes; species Mixophyes fleayi. The sequence continues at coordinate 34,698,905 of NC_134403.1, read as the reverse complement.
GAAGTTGTTTTCTCAGATTCTCTTTCACGAAATCTCATGTCTACACGATGGCAAAGAGAGATCAAATCTTCTAGTGACGAAGGAAGCTCTTGGGTAGTCAGTGCATCTTTAATTTTATCGGAGAGCCCCTGCCAGAAGGCGGCAACTAATGCTTCAGTGTTCCACTGAAGTTCAGAGGCTAAGATCCTAAATTGAATGACATACTGTCCTACTGTATGGGAGCCTTGTCGCAAACGAAGAATGCTGGAAGCAGCGGAGGTCACACGACCTGGTTCATCGAACACACTTCGGAACGTGGAAATGAATTTGGCACTATCTTGTAGAATTGGATCGTTTCTTTCCCACAGAGGGGAGGCCCAAGCCAGGGCTTGTCCAGAAAACAATGAGATAAGATAGGCCACTCTGGAACGATGGGTAGAAAAATTTTGAGGTTGGAGTTCAAAATGGACTGAACATTGGTTAAGGAAACCTCTACAAGTTTTGGGGTCCCCGTCATATTTTGACGGAGTAGGCAGGTGAAGCGTAGGAGCAGTAGACACCTGGGATGGCACTGGGGAAACGGAGGAAAGCACAGGAGCTTCAATACTAGCTGTAACAGTCTGTCCAGATGTTCCTTGGGAGGTTAACGATTGGTAACATTGAAGTAACAGCTGTTGGCGAGCATCCTGTTGCTCCACACGACTGACCAGATGCTGCAGCATCTCTTTAGCAGTAGGTTCCGTATCTGGGTCTGTCATGGCCTGATCTTACTGTCACGGGCACTAGGAGTCTTTACCCAGGGATCACCAGGTGATAGGCTTACCAGAGCAGTATAGGTGGTAATATGGTACTCTGGTAGCAGGGTGATCACGGAACAGGAAATAGCAGATGATGAGATGCTCAGGAAAGTCTATGACTAGCAGCACTGGCAATATGGAGGTAGTAATACACGAGGAACTGTATGGACAAAGGACACGTGAAGGTAGTCAGTGGTCTGCGGTAGCAAGTTGTACCACTGCTATAGTGAGGAGGAAAGTCCAACAGAAACGAGGAGGTGATGAGAGTCAGCGGTCTGCGGATAGCAAGTTGTACCGCTGTCTGAGTGAAGGAATGGAATCCAAGTGGAGATATCCGGGGAGTCAGTGGTCTGCGTTAGCAAGTTGTACCACTGCTATGTGAGAGGATACTGGAACAGGTGAAACTGTAAACAGGAGTCAGTGGTCTGCCACTAGCAAGTTGTACTACTGAATATATATGTGAGGAGGTGCACGGGGAGAGACTGCAACACAATATATACACGGGCACCTTGACTTTGAACCACAGTAATATGCACAATATAAATGTATAAATGACTGAACAATACTGCCAATATAGAAAGTCTCTTGAAGTAGTCCAGCATAAGATAACACAGTCAATGATGGCAATAGACTCAGCGGATAGCACACTCCAGAGGAGAACCAACACAGTCCAGCAAGGTATGCAATACACAGCACGGTCAATGAGAAGTATGCATACCGTGGTTCAGGAGGCAGTCAGACAGGAGTGCAGAGATACCTGAACGGCAGGAGGCCGGCAGGATGCGAAGTCCCTGGATGGGTGAAGCGGTGGTCTAGTAGGTGCAGCGCACGGGAAGGTAGACCAGCAGGGAACACAGGAAAGCGTGGAGAGCGGATCAGCAGTAGATGGATGAGTAGTGCTGAGGAGTAGCAGCAGCGGGTCTCTGCGGGAACACGGAGGTAGCCAATAGCAACCAGCAGGTGCAGTAACGATGGGACACGGGAGAGCAGAGTTGAACAGGCACTGTTGATCACGGAGAATAGCGGGTAGCAATAGTGGAGGCAGACTCAAGGAAACACGGGAGCGTTGACAAGGACTGAAGACTGAAGCGCACAGAGGCAGCGGATAGGAATCAGCCAAACAGTCACGATGAAACACAGACGGGTTGCAGGTTGAAGACTGTAGTGCACGGAGGCAGCGGATAGGAATCAGCTCACAGTCACGATGATTCAGTAGATGGTAGAAGTGGTATGGGAACCACAGTAGCAGAAGTGGTTTGGAAACCACAGAGGTAGAAGTGGTTTGGAAACCACAGGAATCAGCAGGGCTGAATAAACAAGGAAACACAGGAACACCTTCAGAGACTCATGGGGAATGAGACTCCAAGATCAGGCAATGTGGTGATGACCACAGGTGCTTAATATAGGGAGGTTGCCTGATCTGCCAATTAAGTTAAAGGAACATACACTGGAGGTATAGAAAGGGCTGCGCATGCGCAGTCCCTCAGGATGGAGGACGGCCACGGTTCCTAAATGTCCGGGAAGAAGCACTCACAGTCCGGTGAGTGACAGTGCCCTTGGAAGAAGGTCGCACCTAAAGAGCTCCAAGAGAGACAGTGAACAGGGTTCACTGGTAATAGGTTTTATCCTTTTCTTTTGCAGTTTTTTTCTTTTGATAGCAGCGAGAGGCTCCGTGCACAACGGAGCTGACTCGTGGGAGAAGCGCCTGTCGGGGGAAGGGGGGGGCGGCCCCGCTGACAGAGAGGGTGAAACGCTTCTCACAGCGGGAAGCAGTCGGCAAGAGACTCTCCCCGCTGATGCAGGACGGGCGCTGCCATTAGGCAGAAAGCGCCTTTATTGCTGAGGTTCCCCGGAAGCCAGCTGGAGTATACCAAGTTCCTCCTCCCATGGGGATGGCAGTGAATTCTTGAGGATGGCGCGCTATTGATAGCGCTAGCGGGGGAACACATTCTAACAGGTTTTCCCCTAATATAAGAGAAAGGGCAAAACGCTGTTAAAGTAAATAACACAGAAGGAGAGCCAGTGGAAGGGGAATGTGTTTGAGGAACACCGCTTCCCCCCCTGCTGAGTGAGCACGTGGAAGATCCCTTGGACCGCTCCCTCTTTAAGAAGGCTTCTAAGCAGGTGGTCAGGTTCCCTCCCTCAGCTGAGTTGAGGGATATTGTAGAGGCCTCTTGGAAATAGGTTCAGCTTCAAAAGGAGGACAGTTGCAAAAGGAGGACAGTTGCAGCAGTCATTTGAAGAGAAGTGCACTGTTGACACATATCTTCCCCGCTGAGTATCACTTTTATTTCTTCTGTGTGTATGTGTGTGCATGTGTAGACATGTATATTATAAGACAATAATGTGTTGAGAGAACTGTTGTTTATGAGAAAACTATAAAGTTCTCCAAGCCTGTCTTATTTAAATCAGAAATACTATGATATGTTAATATAACCTAATCTGTATTTTCTGATAATTTGGAGAAGTGTTTGTGAATTTTTAAACGTGATTCAGTTTTTCTTATCTTGTGATGGCAGATAAAAGCAAAACAACACGTACCAAACATAATGTCTGTTCAAAATTTAATGTTAAATTAACAAGTGAACGGCTGGATCAGGGGGGGCTCTGTGCGGCCTGCACTGTGGCTCCTGTGAAACAGTCTATAGACACCTCCACCATAACGGTAGATTCTCCTGAGTGGGCGGCTGCCTTAACACAGGGAGTTAATACCCTTGTAAATCTGTTATCTAAACCAGTTGAGATCCCATCTACATCTGTGGTTTCTCAGGGTATAACAGTAGGAATGACAGATGAGTCATTTTCCCCAGGCGTCGGTTTATTTCCCTCCCCAGCCCTCCTGGGGGTTTCCCTGATAGGAGAGGTGGGTTGGTCAGCGGTGGCTAAAGGCCTGGACCGGCTTACCCATCTACTGGAGAACCCCAGACACAAGCGTAGTGTTAAAAGACGTAGACAAACAGCTAAAGCGCTGTGGTCAGTGTCAGACTCTGAGAGTTCCTCAGAGGAGGAGGGGGAATTGTTGGACGATTCAGATGTGTCCATTATAGAGTCAGAAGGAAACTCTAGGCACCAGGGTATGGACGATCTGGTAAGAGCAGTTCGTCAGACCCTGGGGTTTGCTGAAGTAGAGGAGACGAAGTCCTTGGACCGCTCCCTCTTTAAGAAGGCTTCTAAGCAGGTGGTCAGGTTCCCTCCCTCAGCTGAGTTGAGGGATATTGTAGAGGCCTCTTGGAAATATCCAGATAAAAGGTTCTCTATGCCAAGGAAGTTTGGCGTATTGTATCCCCTTCAGGAGGAGGATATGACCCGTTGGGAACAGGTGGCAAAGGTGGATGCACCTGTGGCGAGATTGGTTCGTCAGACTACACTACCTGTACCCGGGTCAGCGACCTTACAGGACGCGACTGACAAGAAATTAGAATCCCTGCTGAAGTCGATCTTCTCGGCCGCCGGTATTAGCCTCAGGCCGGCATTGTTCTCTACCTGGGTAGCTAGGGCCATGGAAGTCTGGGCAGGGCAGTTAGAGTCTGCCTTGCAGGATTCAGACTTACTGCCTCTGGCCATGCAGCTAAGGGAGGCAGCAGGCTATGTATATGAAGCGGCCCATAATTCGGCCTCCATAGCTTCGTCTATTTCAGCTACAGCTGTAGTAGCTAGAAGGGCGTTATGGTTAAGGGCTTGGAATGCGGATTCAGAGTCTAAAAGATCATTAGAATCCATCCCGTATACGGGTGGGATGCTATTTGGTCCAGAATTAGACTCTTGGATTTTACAGGATTCAGGGGGCAAGAAGACGTCCTTGCCTGTAAATACTCCAAGACCTAGGGCTAGGCCTAGGTTTAGTTCTTTCAGACAGCCTCCTTATGGGGGCGGGTCTGGCAGAGGCCAGACTACCAATTCAGGGGCCGTGGAATCCAGGAGACAGTCCCTTAGGGGAAGGTCATCCTTTGCCCCTGCGGCGCGGAGAGCTTCTTCCGCCAAGCTGCCGGATAGACCAGCAGCATGACTACCACCCACCTCTGGTTCCAGAGGGTGGGTGGGAGGACGGCTGCTAGGGTTTGCTCAGCAGCAGACAGGGTCCTCGGTAGACGATTAGGTCCAGAATATCGTGATAGAATTCATGGGACCAGCTCACCTCAGGTTTTGGAAAAAAATTACCTCGCTAGCTTCTGTCAAATCAGAAAGAGCTCAGGGCTGTCGATTTGCTTCGTTTAAACGAAGCTATACAGGCTTAGAATTTCCAGTAAGGGAAAAGGTTTTAGTCACACCCATTCGGGTTGTTCAGTCTATGACCGAACTTCTAGACGGGTTGTTCAGTCTATGACCGAACTTCTAGAGTCTGAAGGGGTCACAGAGAATCCCTTGTCTAAGAAGGAGTTTCTTGAGACTAGTGAGGGACTTAGTATGCAGCAGAAGGTTGTCTCCACAGGACAAGTTGAGGTCCTAGATGGAGTGGACAGGCAGGATCCTGTCAGACAAGAGGCTGTCAGTAGCCAGGTCTTTGAAGCTGCTGGGAAAGATGGTGACATCTTTCGCAACCTTACCCTGTGCAGGGTTCCACCCCAGAGAAGCATTCCCGTGTTCGAGGTACCAGTAGAGGAGGTAGGTCCTCGGCTGGTGGTTGCTGGACAAAAACTGAACAACAGACAGGAAAGTCCCAGAGTTCTGCGCAAGAACAAGGGATCCACTGGTAGGGGACGTCCTAGCAAGGCCTTGGGGCTGCAGGTAAAACCTGCCCTACAGGGTCCCGTGGAGAGTCAGTCCAGAGGATCGTCCACTCTTTCTGGTACTGCCAGTAAGGCTGTGAAGAGATCGGGACAGTTCTTGCGTCAGAGGCTGAACTAGATGTATTTAATGGCAGGGCCTTAGAATCCAGTCTGTGGAGAGCGAGAGGGTTCTCGGGGGGTGTGATAGGCACTCTCCTGAATGCCAGGAAGCCAGTTTCAGCCAGAATTTACCACCGTATTTGGCGTATATATAAAGGGTGGTGTAAGAAGAAGTCTTACAATTCTAAAACCTTTTAGTCTGGCTAGATTTCTAGCCTTCTTACAGTATGGTTTAGAGGCGGGGCTTAAACTAGGAACCTTAAAAGTACAGGTATCTGCTTTGTCAGTGTATTTCCACAGGCGGCTGGCGGAGCTTCCGGATGTTAAGACCTTTTTACAGGGAGTGCTTCACATCCAGCCGCCCTACGTGCATCCTGCGGAGCCTTGGGATCTTAATCTGGTCCTTAGCATGTTGCAGGAGCCTCCCTTCGAACCTCTACTCTCAGCAGAGTGGCGGTTCTTGACATGGAAGACAGTCTTCCTGCTTGCTATCGCCTCAGCCAGAAAGGTCTCGGAGCTGGGAGCTTTATCCTGCAAGGAACCTTATCTGGTTTTTCATGAGGATAGAGCAGTTTTAAGGACTGTTCCTTCCTTTCTCCCTAAGGTGGTCTCAGGTTTTCATATTAATCAGGATATATGTTAAGAGATCTGCAAAGATACGTAAGACAGATTCTCTATTTGTGTTGTTTGACTTTTCCAAACGGGGATGGCCAGCATCTAAGCAAACTATTGCCAGATGGCTTACCCTGACTATCAGGGAGGCTTATGTCCGTATTAATCTCCCTGTGCCGAAGCGTATTGTTGCCCATTCTACCCAGTCGGTTGGGACGTCTTGGCGGCTCGTAATGGAGCCACAGCGGACCAGCTGTGCAGGGCAGCCACCTGGTCTTCGGTCCATACCTTTACGAAATTCTACCAATTTAATATATTTGCGTCTGGGGACGCCTCCTTTGGCCGTAGTGTTCTGCGTGCAAGGAGATCAGAGTGGCCCCACCCTTCAGAGCGATTGCTTTTGTAAGTCCCCATGGTTAAGGAGTGTCCCCCAGATGGATGTAAGAGAAAAAGGGATTTATACTTACGATAAATCTTTTTCTCTGAGTCCATCTGGGGGACACTCCGATCCCCCCCGTCTTTTCGCTGTTTTCTTTTATCTCCACTCCCCCCTCTGTTGAGTGGTGTGTCTTGGTTGATTGGCCTATCATCCTAAGGGCTTTGGTAATCAAACTGAGGTATGTGGGGAATTGGCAGGGGTTATATGCTGTCAGCTGAAAAAAGTTAACTCTTTGGGTGCCAGACTCCTACCCCCGACTCAACCCCATGGTTAAGGAGTGTCCCCCAGATGGACTCAGAGAAAAAGATTTATCGTAAGTATAAATCCCATTTTCTTTGTTGAATCTGGGTTCATCCAACAATACCACATTGCTCTCCTGTATGTTACTCCCACTCGTCTGAATCCAAGAGACATAGCTGTTGTCGATGCCCCTCCCCTAATACAAGCCTCATTGTATGCAGGTCAGAGGCATCATCTACACCTCTGATCATGATGGTGTGAGATACTAGGAGCTTCTACTTGCTGCTAGTATTTGAGAGGATGAATGAAATAGGAAAATTGATGATTAGATCTACAAAAGCACCAGTGTGTACTTTCAGTTCATTACTCCATAAAGATCGCTGATGATGAAACATAGGAAATACTGAAAAAAAGACTGCTGCTTGCGCATGGCCTAAGCGACCAGATTTACTCTTCATATAGCACAACTCCACCTAATATTAGATGTAAAGTATTGGGTGGAGTTCCTTAGAGGTATAGTGGTTTTGTATGTATATTCTAGGAGACTGTACTCCTGGGAGCTGGTTCTTCATTCATACTCAGTGTGGGCCTCTCATTTTATTCAATAACCCTAAAAATATCCCAATAACCCTAAAAGTCACAGGACTATGTTTGCTTCCCTGGAAAAATTCCGGCCCATGACTAGATTGTTGTGTTATTCATAAGAATAACAGAGTAGCAAATGATGACTCAGGTTGCTGGTTGCAAATGACTACTGTGCCAAATTCATATTGCCGCTGTAGACTACACATCTGGATAAACAATGTCTACTCATCACGTCTGTATAAACAGAAAATAATTTGTATTGAGAGAACAACATAAGTGTAAGTGCAAATAACTTAAGACCGGTCATTTGTAAGACTCTTTATTTTCTGTCATATGCTGCACTTCCAATCTGTAACACTGATTTATGTACAACGTAACAATATTACGTTGCTGACCTAGATTTTTTTAGTCCTTTACCCAATGATAGGGAGTAATTACTAACAGAGTGTATTCTCTGTGATTCTTTGTAATTTACGAAGCCCAATTGCCGAACCTATGTGACCTTGGATAAGTACCGTAGAGCATCATTTGCAAAGCTGGAAAAATGGGGCTGGATTCCCTTGGGAGTTGGGGTCTGCAAAAAAAGTGTGCCCCCCCCCCCCCTCAGGGGTACCCAGCCTTTTACTGAAAGAGCTAGGGCTCTTCTCACACCCCACGGTGGAGGATGTGGGGTTAATAACAGTTGTTTTATTAATATAGACACCATTTTGTGATGGTGCACTACAGATCCCAGCAAACCCAGACTGCCGGTAATAGTTATTCCTTGACTCATTATTCCCTGTCTGCTGCTGAATCTCAATTAGCCATTTTTATACAACCTCATTCTTTCTGCCAGTCTATTCCTAACACAAAGATAAAGAAGATGTTTTCAGTAATCAGCAAACCTTGTTTATTACACTGCAGCATAACACATCTCTTTCCCACTGTTTCCTATGTCATTTTGTTTCTTTATTAATAATTTAACGATGTTAACTAGAGACTGAGTTGCAATAAACTGCAAAACATATACAATGCAGTAGTAGTCAAAATAAACATACAAGTAAACATTATTCTAACATCCCCTCTCAAAAACAGCTTATCATGTGCAACAATGCCCCCTCTGCTTGACTCTCTCTCGTTCATAGGTAGAAGACCATCTTCTTCTTCTAACTTGTAGGCTGTAAACTTTCCCTAAAGACTGTTCATTTTCCACTGCTTCTGATTGAGATTGTTAATCAGAGTAAACAGCTAGTGAAATTTTCATCCACAACACTTCTATTGATTGTTACCATGTTGGTGTCTTACACTAATACTGTGGGTCCTCCACTAATGTACTACTCAGAGGAAGGGGGCAGAAGTTGAGTATACCCCTCTCCCCATAAAAATGTGGAAAACCCTTTCAACAGTAACAAGACAAAACTTTAGCAAACTTTAACAAGTTGGACATACACTGATCAACCACAACATTAAATCTACCTGCTTAATATTGCGTAGGTCACACTTGTGACGCCAAAACAGCTCTGACCCATCAAGGTATGGACTCCACAAGACCTCTCAAGGCGGACTCTGGTATCTGACACCAAGGCATAGCAGCATATCCTTTAAGTCCTGTAAGTTCCAAGGTGGGTATTTGTTTTTCCAGTATATCCCACAGGTGCTTGATCGGTTTGAGATCTGGGGAATTTGGAGGCCAAGTCATCACTTTGAACTCTATGTCATGTCATATTTCTCAAACCATTCATGAACAATTATTGCAGTGTGGCAGGGTGTATTATCCTGCTGAAAGAGAACACAAGGAATACCGTTGCCATGACGGGGGGGGTACTAGGTCTGCAACAATGTTTAGGTAGGTGGTACGTGTCAAAGTAACATCCACATGAATGCCAGGATCCAAGGTTTCCCAGCAGAACATTGCACAGAGCATCACACTGCCTCCAACGACTTACTTTCTTCCCATAGTGCATCCTGGTGCCATCTCTTCCCCAGGTACATAAAGCAGACACACCAGACTGTCCACATGATTTAAAAGAACATGTGAGTAATCAGACCAGGCCTCCTTCTTCCATTGCTTTCGGCGATGCACTGTGTGTTCTGACACCTTTCTATCATAACCAGCATTAACTTTTTCAGCAAGTTGTGCTACAGCTCTTCTGTGGGATGACCAGGCAGGCTAACCTTCGCACCCCATATCCATCAAAGAACCTTGGGCGCCTATGACCCTGTTGCCGGTTCATCAGTTGTCCTTCCTTAGACCACTTTTGGTAGGTACTAACCACTGCCTACTGGGACCCACAAGACCTGCTGTTTTGGAGATGCTATGACGTAGTCGTCTAGCTATCACAATTTGGCCCTTGTCAAAGTTGATCAGATCCTTACACTTGCCCATTTTTCCTGATTCCAACACATCAACTTCAAGAACTGACTGTTCACTTGCTCCCTAATATATCCTACGCCTTGACAGGTGCCATTGTAACGAGATAATAAATGTTATTCACTTCACTCGTCAGTGGTTTTAATGTTGTGGCTGATCGCAGTATGTTGGATGCATGAACATTGTTTCATACAGAGGGCACATTACACAAGTCTCTGTATGAAGCAAACTAAGGGTTAGTCACACGGGTTGGCTACGTTTTAACTACAGTAATAAATGCGACCTCGAGAATGCCTACAAAAAAATCCCGAAATCATTCAAAAGCGAATTGAAAATAATCAGACTTATCTTGAACACGACGCTGAAGATGACTGAACAAAGCAGCATAATGACAGCAAGTTATTCCGATTCAATAAGTCACTGGCAGTGCATCGCGAGGTGTGTGAATAAAAATTTAAAGCGGCAATGTGAGGTTAAGTGTTTAAACACTTAACCTTAGGGGTCCCCACATTGACGCTTGAAATTTTTATTCACACACCTCGCGATGATGTCAGCCTGCACTGCTAGTGACTTCTTGAATCAGAATACCTTGCTGTCATTATGCTGCTTTGTTCAGTCATCTTCAGCGTCGTGTTCAAGCTAAGTCTGATTATTTTTAATTATTTTTTTGATGATTTAGGTTTTTTTTTGTAGGCATTCCCGACGTTGTAATTGTGGTAATTGGAAAACCGATTACCACCGAGTCACACTAGGGGCTAAATTTACTAAACTGCGGGTTTGGAAAAGTGGAGATGTTGCCTATAGCAACCAATCAGATCCTAGCTTTCATTTATTTAGTGCATTCTAAAAAATGACAGCTAGAATCTGATTGGTTGCTATAGGCAACATCTCCACTTTTCAAACCTGCAGTTTAGTAAATATACCCCTAGGTTTTTTCTAGAACCTTGCAAATTTTGTAGTCATGCTGGTTAAGTTTTTTATGCTTGTAAAGTGCATTCCAACCTAGCAATCACTTATTCCCAGGCCAGTGTATTCCTATTCACACTATAGCTAATGCTAAGGACATTTTAAAGAATTTCCAAACTGGTGGTTTCCAGTGTGTCATGTAAATAAGGCAGTTATGGACACCAGAGGAATACATTATCCCTAGATCATTGTGCACCTCACATGCGGGAGACAAGCATCAGCACACCCTAACCATACCACCTGCAGAGAATTGGCAAAATGAATCGCACCATCCAGGGCATCCCCAACTCCAGATTAAACGCAATAGATGCTAACAGCCTAGTGTTAGGCACCTGTAAATGGCCTGTGTATAACACAAGCACTGCAGCATCACGAAGTTTGTATTTTGTACTGTCCATTGCATGAAATGAGCTGTCATCTCTCAGAAACACCACTTGACACCAGATACAACATTCAGGGAAATACAAATAAATCTGACAGCAATGGTTGAGCACATGGCATGAGTTACCATTCATAATCTGAAACAGATTAAACTATTGGGCAAATAAATCTCTTAGAATTGAAAGGAAGATCTGTCCAGGGTCAGCAGATTTATGGGGGGATATGTAATTACCAGCTGGAGTACTTCTGAGCAAAAGTCTTCAAGGGCGGATGAGTTATGGGTTTGTCGATGTCCTCTTACTTTTAATGTCCTCTGTAGAGCACAGTTTAGGTGTTACTTACTCTGGGCACCAAAAAAGAATTACATTTAAATGGAAACACTTCATACGGGCTAGATAGAGCTCTTAACTCTCATACAATAATGCCAGAACAATCTAGTCTAGTTGAAAGAAGAGATAGGAAACCTCTTCTGAGCAAGAGGACTCCACAATACTCTTTTCAGGGCAGAAAGGGGTCCTCTGGTCGTGCTGCTGGAGCCGGGTGGATTTGAGAGCCTCGGAGGGGGTAAGATTTGTGGCACCGCCAACATACATAGTAGACTCGCCATTGGAACTGAATATATATATATATATATAATATTGTTAAATTTTATAATATATATAATTGGAACTGAATGGAATGTATATAACTGGTACAATATAAACTAAAAGGGATTGGAGTATATACATTTTTGCAATAAACATGTATTTGATCATGAGATACTGTATCCTGTAAGACTTTTTATGATTGGACAGTTGCTCACTTGACAGGTAATTGTCTGCATCTATGAACCTTTAAATATGTAAATTGATTGAAAAATAGAGTTCAAAAAACTTAGTTTGTACCAAATTATCTGGTGTAATGGCAAACGTGCTGGATTGTGACTTACATGACCAGTGAAACGAGAGAATATTATGTAAAATAATAAGAGTAGCAAAGTGACTACTGAATAATTTTGTATCTTGAATTAATACCCAGACGTGTTCAGGGGCTCCAGTTCTTCTTTGAAGAGTACTATGACCTGAGCATATAACAAAAAACGTTAGCAGGTTTGTATTGGCCATTGAAGTGACCACAGGTGGGCTCTAAGCCATGCAATGTACTTTTGTTTCAGTTTTCCCATCATCTCTGCATATATTGATATCACTGTGCGTTCAGCGCAAAAATGAGTCTCCATAAAATAAATGCCATTCATGTGACATAAGTCTTATGCCAAGCATTTGGTCTCCCAAATGTATATATATATATATATATATATATATATATATATATATATATATATATATGTATATATATATATATCCTATGCATGTTTGCGTGTATTGTTTTCCACTACGGATTATTCAGGGATTTAAAGATTCGGACATTATTTTTTTTTTAAAAAGACATATAAAAATTATTTAAATTTCACATTTTACTGAAGTGGAACCCCGCCAACTGTTTTTTACTGAATGTAAAAATGATTGATGACAATCACAAAGATTTGAAGTGATCCAACATTACAATGTATGGGGTTAGCCAAACTAGGATTCTGACTGGTCTAAAATTAGTAGATTAGATTTTAATTGAGCAGATTAGAACATTAGACAGGTCAATGATTCTCCTCTGCTCTTGTGTGAGGTCATCAGCCAACCAAGAAGCAGGGAGAACATTATGCAATCTGGTCCACAAAAGACTGGATCTGTCCAACTTGTAGTTCAAACCAAATGGTTGCCTGACAGCATTGTGTATAGCCAGTATACATGTATATTAACAATGTGAAAAATTGTACACTTATTGGGCCTGAGTCATTAAGGCGCGTATACTGAGCGCATCATGCTGTTGTTCTCAACGGAACGTAAATCAGCTCTGCGTACTCCTGGAGACAGCTAGGAACGGATCTCAAGATACGTGTGGAGGTGACTCTGGGTGTAGGGTCACTCTGCTGTACTAGACCAGACACTGCAGGATGCATACAATACGTATGTGGAATATGAAATCTCAAAAGAAAAACTATATGAATCAATTAATGTTACCTGTCAATAATATACTCAAATATGATTAGAAATGGAAATTTTATACATAAAAAAAAATTATATATTTTTTTTCCTGTTGAAAAACATTAGGGTTAGGATGTCCTTAATGGCTACTGTACATAAAATACAGTTTTACAGTTGCTCCTGATTGCACATGTTATAGCATGTGTACGATACTGACCCAGGACTTAGACTAGACCCTTAGCTGGTGCAAGAGATACGGCAGAAAAACAAGAAACTTTCACATACGCAGAGCTACATTCCGAAGTGGCTGCATTCGCTTGAGTTTGGCACGCCCACATTGTGCATCGAGCACGGGCACACGCCTTTTCGCCGCCCCATTCACTCCCCGAAATTGTAGACCGTCGTATATGTCATTTGCGTTGTCATACGCAGTGGACTTGCTTTCGTTGACGGCCGAGTGTCCTCATTCTGGCCATGCGCAGAAGGGAATTGTGTACGATACACACAAAAAAACAGAGATACTTATCTTAATGCCTCGGGTCCATCAAGATCATGGGGTAGACTTATCAAACCTTCCAAAAAGTAAAGGTGGAGATGTTGCCCATAGCAACCAATCAGATCCTAACTATCATTTTCTAGAATGTACTAGATAAATGACAGCTACAACCTGATTGATTGCGATGGGCAACACCTCCACTTTTGAAAAATCTACCCCTAATTATTAATAAATTCAGATATGCCGAAAACCATAAAACTGCATAGCTGACGTCTACCCTTTAGCACAACATACGTATTACAATATCGTTAAACTACAACTCTAATCCACGTTCCAATGCTGCTTCCAAACTACTCTCTCTAACCTCCTCACTTGACCTCTCCCAGTGGATTGAATCAGCTACTCATCAGGATGGCCACTGTCTTGATCTTGTTTTCTCTAGACTATGCTCGGTTTCTAATTTCCTTAACACTCCTTTCCCCCTCTCGGATCATCACCTTATTAGCTACGCGCTCACCCCCAGTTCTTTACCCTCCCTGGTGTCAAACTCTTCCAAGCCTCCTCGTACCCGCAGGAATATCAACGCTATTGATTTTCAACAGTTTTCCACCTCTCTCCACCACCTTCTCTCCCCAATTTCTACATTCTCCTCCCCTGATCGGGCAGTACCCAATTTTCATCAAACCCTAGCAACTGCTCTGGATCAAGTGGCTCCAGCGACACTACATACTTCGCGTAGAATTCGTTGCCAACCATGGCGCACTACAGTAACACGAACTCTACAAAAACTTTCTTGTAAAGCAGAACGTCACTGGCGTAAATCTTGTGCCTCTAATGATTTCATCACATATACTGATATCTACCACTCCTACAGAAATGCTCTGGACACTACTAAACAAGCATACTACCGATTTCTCATCTATGCTCAGGCTTCTAACCCCAAACGCCTCTTTAACACATTTAACTCTCTCTGAATCCTCCCACCCCAAATCCTCCAACTAACATCAGTGCACAGGATCTTGCTTTCTATTTCAAGGACAAAATAGATAAGATCAGGCTTGAAATGGTATCTCCCTTGACAAGCAATCTGCTCAATTCCTTTGTAGCATCCTCTGACACTCTCTCTTCATTTGATCCCACAAATGAAGAGGAAGTTTCTACTCTCTTCTCATCTTCCTACTCTACCTCCTGTCCTCTTGATCCCATTCCCTCACAAATGGGTATGTCCCTGTCTCCTGTTCTCATTCCCCCTCTAACTAAAATCTGTAATCTCTCTCTTTCTACTGGGATTTTTCCATCTATATTCAAGCATGCAGTGATTACTCCCATTTTAAAAAAACAGAATTCTGACCCTAACGCTCTCATAAATTACCGCCCCATCTCCCAGCTCCCATGCCCCTCCAAGCTTCTCGAGAGAATTGCCTACACACGCCTCACACACTTTCTTACAGCAAACAACTTATTGGATCCTCTTCAGTCAGGTTTTCGCTCTCAACACTCCACAGAGACTGCGCTGACCAAGGTTGTCAATGATTTGATCACTGCAACAATAATAACCAATACTCTCTTCTAATTCTCCTGGATCTCTCTGCTGCATTTGACACTGTTGACCACTCTCTCCTCATACAAACACTGAAATCCCTAGGTCTTGAAGGCACTGTCCTATCCTGGTTCTCATCCTACCTATCTAATCGCTCTTTCAGTGTTAATTTCTCTGGATCCACCTCTGCTCCCCTCCCTTTATCAGTTGGAGTTCCACAAGGCTCAGTCCTAGGTCTCTGCTATTCTCTATCTACACTACTTCTCTTGGAAAACTAATAAGCTCCTTTGGATTTCAGTATCATCTCTTTGCGGATGATACACAAATTTATCTATCCTGATCTTTCACCATCTGTGTTGTCTCGCGTTACTGACGGTCTTTCTGCCATTTCATCTTGGATGTCTTTTCGCCAACTCAAACTCAATCTTTCAAAAACTGAATTAATAATATTCCCACCCAAGAACAGAAGCTTCCTGCCTGACATTTCTATTTCTGTCGATAACATGACCATAAATCCCACCCCGCAAGCTCGTTGCCTAGGTGTAATCCTTGATTCACAACTGTTGTTTATTCCCCACATCAACTCTATATCTAAATCATGTTACATACACCTAAAGAACATTTCCAGAATACGCACATATCTGACACAAGACACCGCAAAAACATTAATTCATGCACTCTTCATCTCCCGCATCGACTATTGCAATTCCCTCCTTACTGGTCTTCCCAAAGTCAGACTTGAACCCCTACAATCTATTTTGCACGCAGCGGCTAGACTGATTTTCCTTACAAACTGTTATTCCTCTGCTGAGCCACTCTGTCAGTCTCTACATTGGCTGCCTGTATTTCAACGAATCCAATATAAAATTCTTCTACTAACATACAAGGCCATCAACAAAATTGCACCGACATACATTTCCTCACTTGTCTCGAAATATCTCCCTACTCGACACCTCCGTTCTGCACAAGATCTACGTCTCTCCTCCACACTCATCACATCCTCCCATTCTCGGTTACAGGATTTTTTCCGGGCTGCACCTACTTTGTGGAATTCACTCCCTCGCACAGTAAGACTTTCCTCTAGTCTTCAAACCTTCAAGCGTTCACTGAAAACCCACCTCTTCAGACAAGGTTATGATATTCCTCAACCATCATCTTAATTTCCCTAGATTACCCTATTGCCATCCTCTACACTGCTAACACAAGACAACAACCTTCTGACCAACATTGCAACACACACAGCCCACTCAATACTTTTACCTTTGCAGTCTGGATGGTCCATTGTGCAATATGATGTAGCACATGCCCTTGTGTTTCTAACTCCCATTGTCCTATAGATTGCAAGCTTTCGAGCAGGGTTCTCTTACCTCTCTGTCTGTATGTATTACCCAGTATTGTCTTATTAATGTTTGTTCCCAATTGTAAAGCGCTACGGAATTTGCTGGCGCTATATAAATAAATGTTGATGATGATGATGAACTCTCTCTAAGACAGAATCTTATTTTTTATAAGTTAATAGAAATTATATCATCTTCCAATGTGAAAATATACTTTACTATTGTGAAGTAAATTAAGTCTGATAGCATACCCAGTATGAATGATGAAAGATTTGGCAATCAGCTCATCGTAGACTAAAATTAACTCAGATTTCACTGTGTGAAGGTTTGCTGTCCTTTGTAAATTCGTCAACCGCTCTGTACGCAAAAGTACGAAGAAATGTTGTGTTCAGAGAATGGTCCCTGGAGATTTTGTTTCCATAACATCCTGTGAGGGCACGGCAATTCAGTCGTTCCCACAAAACTACTTTCTGTGAACTTACTGAGGTCATCACAAGAAACATCATGACAAGCTATGGACTTTTTCAGTTCCACAGACAACAGTTAAGGCGTTGATAGTAAACATCTAGCCCGACTAGCTGTTTAATATGGTCGAACGAGTAATCTCTTCATATGTAAGTGTTTTGCAGCAGTAATAAATTAAGCTGTCATATTGTGACATAAATGTATTCAATTTTTACTCATGTAGCTTTCTTTGAATTTTTTTCATGATGATAATTGGTCAGCTTAGAATCACATTATTTAGGAAAGGGAGAAGAAAGAACCAAACCATTAAACACCTTGCTTATACAGTATATCGGTATAAGGCACTGAAATTCCTTGAAAGGGGAAAAATGTTGTCTCTGTACCATAAAACATAAAATGTTTTGTGTGCTATCTGGCACATTAAAATACATTGGTTCATAGGAAATTCTAGATGTTCTCAAAACAATATCTGTACTCATCCAACTTGCTTCTCTGCCTTTAGTCAAAGATCTAGGGCTAGATTTACTAAGCTGCGGGTTTGAAAAAGTGGGGATGTTGCCTATAGCAACCAATCAGATTCTAGCTTTTATTTATTTAGTACCTTCTACAAAATGATAGCTAGAATCTGATTGGTTGCTATAGGCAACATCCCCACTTTTTCAAACCCGCAGCTTAGTAAATCTAGCCCCAAGTGTAGTTCGTGTCCTGGTATGGGAGAGACGCCACCCTCTGAAGGAGCTTCCTTGGTCTGAATATGAACTAATACCTCATGTTTTCATTTTGCTAGACACACACAGATATGCAGTTTAAAGGATAAGCGCTGAAAACTTTCTTTCTGTTTTGCATACATATATGGGCATTTATATTGCCACGCAGCTGGTACCACACACAATATGGGATATACCGAGCGCGGGCATGTTGCCAAGCAGCTGGTACCATATATAATGTGGGATATACCGAGCGCAGGCTTATTTTTCTCTGGTTTTGTTTCAAAATATTGCCTTTTTGTTATAGCAGCTGTCCATCAAGTCTATTTAAGGCACATTTGGGTGTGACTTACAAGCCAGCCCTTGCTAGATGTAAACCCCTATACCTGGGAGGTGAGTGCATCTGATTTTAACTGCATTTTAATAGTGTTTAAAGCATATAGGTCAGTGTAGGACCTGCATATAATGAGGTACCCTTGACGTGGGATGCAGGCTTAAGTCTTTTGATCAAAATATGAACTAATACCTCATGTTTTCATTTTGCTGGACACACACAGATATGCAGTTAAAAGGATAAGCGCTGACAACTTTCTTTCTGTTTTGCATACATATATGGGCATTTATATTGCCACGCAGCTGGTACCCAATACAATATGGGATATACCGAGCGCGGGCATGTTGCCAAGCAGCTGGTACCATATATAATGTGGGATATACCGAGCGCAGGCTTATTTTTCTCTGGTTTCCTTAGTCTGATGCCAGAAGGCCGGTGGTGTTTAGAGCCCGAGGTGTCTGTGCTCCCAGGGGACAGGACCCAGAGGTGACCTATAAATACATTGGTGGTAGGACAGGTACCTTCACATTGCCCAAAGTAAGGCACTAGCACAATGAACTTGTTATCCCTGCATCAATGTTTATTTCTTGGTCCCAGACTTTTGGCTTGACCAGAATCTTTATTATACCCTACCGGTCATTACGCTGGGGTCTATGGGCACTTTTTATTTTTAATTTTTTGGCATTAGCCTATAGCACTTATTTTTGTTTTTGTAATTCATGTATCGAGGTGTTTGGGTATAGACTTTTATGAGCGACCCTGTTCCCAAGTAGTCAGAGGCTCCCTCTCATGGGGTAATCAGAAAAAACAGTTCCCCAAGGGGAAGCTTCTGTCTACCTCATGGAGAAAAGGGATTGTCCCAGTCTTGCATTGGAGGTGCTCCTGAAGTCCCTTGCACCTTAAGGGGCCTCATGACTCCAGGGGCTTTGGCAAAGAGGGGTCTGAAAGCCCTTGTCCCCATAAGGGGCATTATGGCTCCAGGGAATGTGGAGGAACAGACTCTTACACTTTAGGGAAGGGTCCAAAAGCCCAAGTACTGAGTGATTTGGAGCACCGTACCTCAAGCTTCAATTAAAAAAATAATAATCTCTACTCCTCAAACTGCCATCTATTCTTAACATTTCTTTATTCAGACCAACTTGTGTTACTGACTCTATTTATTATATTTGTTGTCCATCTGCATTCATAGAAAAACAGTCTGAATATGGAATTGTGAATTGTTAGACTCATATGTCTTAAAATGACAATTGTAGTGTTTAATCCATTGGATGGGCTTTAGCTCCGAAGAAAGATATGGAATATATTAGGCAGCAAGTGAAAAGTCAGTTTTTGAATTGATGTGTTGGAAACAGGAAAAATGGGTAATCATAAGGATCTGAGTGACTTTGAAGGGTCAAAATGTGATGGCTATATGACTGGGTCAGAGCATCTATAAAAAATAACAGGTCTTGTGGGGTGTTCCCGGTATGCAGTGGTTAGTACCTACCAAAAGTGGTCCTAAGGAGGACAAATGGTGAATCGGTGACAGGGTCATGAGCAGCCAAAGCTCATTCATGCTGGATGGGGCGCGAAGGCTAAGCCGTCCTGACCTCGGTTCCTGGTATTCTTGTTGATGTTACTTTGACTCGTGCCACCTACCTAAACATTGTTGCAGACCAATTACACCCCTTCATGGCAGCGGTATTCCCTGATGGCAGTGGCCTCTTTCAGCAGGATAATGCTCCCTGCCACACTGTAAAAATCATTTAGAAATGGTTTGTGGAACATGGCAAAAAGATCATGGTGTTGACTTGGCCTCCACATTCCCCAGATATCAATCCGATTGAACATCTGTGGGATGTGCTGAAAAAACAAATTCGGGCCACTTCACAACTTACATGACTTAAAGGATCTGCTGCTAATGTCTTAGTGCCAGATACCACAGGACACCTTCAGAGTGTCACGATTTGCCCCTGGCTGCAGTTCAGCATCCCCTTCCTGGATGCTGCTGTGCCTTCATCTGTTCCTGCCTGTAAGGGTTATGTTTTCATAATTGGATCTGGATTGCAATCAGCTGTATCAGGCTTTGACAAGACTGTCTGTCCCTGCAAATTGGGCCAGTTCATCAATTGTCACTGCTGTTGGTCTCCCTGTGAAAACTCCTGTGAGCTGATCCTAACTACCTCCCTGGTATTTGACTTGTGCTTGTTCCTACATTTTACACCTATCCTTGTGACCCAGACCCCGGCTTCATTTGCCCTTGCTCCAGCTTAATCCCTGATATCATTGTGGATGATTCTGACCCCTGGGTTGACTGACCCTCCTTGTGGATCATCTGGTGCCTCCAGACACCCTATATCTGCAGTCACCTATCAAACTTGGAAATCCAGAGTCTCCAGCTTCTCAGCTTAACCTGGCAATCCAGACACCCTATATCTACAGTCACCTATCTAACTTGGAAATCCAGAGTCTCCAGCTTCCCAGTCAAACCTGCTTTCTCTGACTAACCTGTTCCTGCAGTTAACCTGGTGTGACAGGTATCCAGTTGTCTTGTTCCTCAGATAGCCTGGGACCCTGTTTTAACTGTTTCTATGGACTTGTGTTAGTTGCCTTATTATTTACTGCATCTCATTTTTACATGTGTGACCCATGTTTACAATAATCCAACTTTGTTTCATTTACATTCTCTCCGTGGTCTTCAAATTCAAAGTTGGAAACTACTAGTGTAGAGATTGGAGAGACTGACTCAGTTACCTTGGCAAAATGTTCTTCCTAAATTGCACTGATAAGTGATCCCCTTCATTTCACTTGATCACAAATGGTTACATTTTATTTTGCAGAATACATAGACATTTGTTTGAATGTTTATTGTTTCAGGGGGCGGGGGCTTTAAGGTAACAAAAAGGCATATTTTCCCATAGTTTTATAGGATTTATTTATGCTTGGGACCTATTGCTGGATTCCTTCATTACTTTATGTTATGTCCGAGCTGATTGAGTAAAACCTATTCCTATTTTATGGGCCGAATCAATATCCAATAAAATGTAAATGAAATGTAAATTCACTACAAAGAATTGCTTCAGAAATATTGGTATTCACATGCCTTTAGTGATGCTGCTGGGTTTTATTCAATCAATAGTCTGTATTCTCGTAAATGATGGGTTCAATCCACAAAATTGCCATCTCCACTGTGTGTCGTTTTTTCGAATGTTGTCTGCTTGTTTGTTACTATGTTAAAACTGCCTGTAAAAGGTATTTGACTTTTCCTTCCTTTTTAGTCTGTTTTCCTAACCTGGTTTTGCAAAACTACTGTGTTTTAGTGCGTTTTTTCCAGGGATGAGCGCACTCGGATTTATGAAATCCGAGCCCACCCGAACGTTGCGGATCCGAGTCGGATCCGAGACAGATCCGGGTATTGGCGCCAAATTCAAATGTGAAACTGAGGCTCTGACTCATAATCCCGTTGTCGGATCTGGCGATACTCGGATCCTATAAATTCCCCGCTAGTCGCCGCCATCTTCACTCGGGCATTGATCAGGGTAGAGGGAGGGTGTGTTAGGTGGTCCTCTGTCCTGGTAGATCTCGTGCTGTGCTGTTTAGTTCTGTGCTGTGCTGTTTAGTTCTGTGCTGTGCTGTGCTGTGCTGTGCTGTGTTCTGCAGTATCAGTCCAGTGGTGCTGTGTGCTGTGCTCTGTCCTTCTGAGGTCAGTGGTGCTGCTGGGTCCTGTGCTGTGTCCTGTTCAGTCCAGTGGTGCTGTGTCCTGTGCTCTGTGCTTCTAAGGGCATAGTTATTTCCCCAATATTCCCCTGTGTTTAAAAAAATAAAAAAAAGTTTTTTAAAAAAATACCAAAAACTACTTTAATTTTTTTTAATTACCACAAAATTTGCACAACCAATCCTGCAGTATAAGCCCATTGGTACTGCAATATTACCAAGTTCACACATTCAGCAGTAAAAGTCCAGTGGTACTGCAATATTACAAAGTTTACACATTCTGCAGTATCAGTCCAGTGGTGCTGTGTCCTGTGCTCTGTCCTGCTGAGTTCCGTAGTGCTGCTGGGTCCTGTGCCGTGTCCTGTTCAGTCCAGTGGTGCTGTGTCCTGTGCTCTGTGCTTCTAAGGGCATAGTTATTTCCCCATTATTCCCAAGTTTTTAAAAAATAAAAAAAAAGTAAAAAAAAATAAAAAATTTAAAAAAAATAAAAAATATATAATAATTATAACCAAATTTGCAAAACCAATCCAGCAGTATAAGTCCATTGGTACTGCAATATTACAAAGTTCACACATTCTGCAGTATCAGTCCAGTGGTGCTGTGTCCTGTGCTCTATCCTGCTGAGTTCCGTAGTGCTGCTGGGTCCTGTGCCGTGTCCTGTTCAGTCCAGTGGTGCTGTGTCCTGTGCTCTGTGCTTCTAAGGGCATAGTTATTTCCCCATTATTCCCAAGTTTTAAAAAATAAAAAAAAGTAAAAAAAAATAAAAAATTTAAAAAAAAAATAAAATATAATAATTATAACCAAATTTGCAAAACCAATACAGCAGTATAAGTCCATTGGTACTGCAATATTACCAAGTTCACACATTCTGCAGTATCTTGTGCTACATATAATGGAGACCAAAAATTTGGAGGATAAAGTAGGGAAAGATCAAGACCCACTTCCTCCTAATGCTGAAGCTGCTGCCACTAGTCATGACATAGACGATGAAATGCCATCAACGTCGTCTTCCAAGCCCGATGCCCAATCTCGTAGTACCGGGCATGTAAAATCCAAAAAGCCCAAGTTAAGAAAAAGTAGCAAAAAGAGAAACTTAAAATCATCTGAGGAGAAACGTAAAGTTGCCAATATGCCATTTACGACACGGAGTGGCAAGGAACGGCTTAGACCCTGGCCCGTGTTCATGACTAGTGGTTCAGCTTCACCCACAGATCTTAGCCCTCCTCCTCCTCCCCCCCCCTACAAAAAATTGAAGAGAGTTATGCTGTCAGCAACAAAACAGCAAACAACTCTGCCTTCTAAAGAGAAATTATCACAAATCCACAAGGCGAGTCCAAGGATGTTGGTGGTTGTCAAGCCTGACCTTCCCATCACTGTACGGGAAGAGGTAGCTCGGGAGGAGGCTATTGATGATGTAGCTGGCGCTGTGGAGGAACTTGATGATGAGGATGGTGATGTGGTTATTGTAAATGAGGCACCAGGGGGGGAAACAGCTGATGTCCATGGGATGAAAAAGCCCATCGTCATGCCTGGTCAGAAGACCAAAAAATGCACCTCTTCGGTGTGGAGTTATTTTTATCCAAATCCAGACAACCAATGTATGGCCATATGTAGCTTATGTAAAGCTCAAATAAGCAGGGGTAAGGATCTTGCCCACCTAGGAACATCCTCCCTTATACGTCACCTGAATAACCTTCATAGTTCAGTGGTTAGTTCAGGAACTGGGGCTAGGACCCTTATCGGTACAGGGACACCTAAATCCCGTGGTCCAGTTGGATACACACCAGCAACACCCTCCTCGTCAACTTCCTCCACAATCTCCATCAGATTCAGTCCTGCAGCCCAAGTCAGCAGCCAGACTGAGTCCTCCTCAATACGGGATTCATCCGAGGAATCCTGCAGCGCTACGCCTACTACTGCCACTGCTGCTGTTGCTGCTGTTAGTCGGTCATCTTCCCAGAGGGGAAGTCGTAAGACCGCTAAGTCTTTCACAAAACAATTGACCGTCCAACAGTCGTTTGCCATGACCACAAAATACGATAGTAGTCACCCTATTGCAAAGCGTATAACTGCGGCTGTAACTGCAATGTTGGTGTTAGACGTGCGCCCGGTGTCCGCCATCAGTGGAGTGGGATTTAGAGGGTTGATGGAGGTATTGTGTCCCCGGTACCAAATCCCGTCGAGATTCCACTTCACTAGGCAGGCGATACCAAAAATGTACAGAGAAGTACGATCAAGTGTCCTCAGTGCTCTTAAAAATGCGGTTGTACCCACTGTCCACTTAACCACGGACATGTGGACAAGTGGTTCTGGGCAAACGAAGGACTATATGACTGTGACAGCCCACTGGGTAGATGCATCCCCTTCCGCAGCAACAGCAACAGCTGCATCAGTAGCAGCATCTACAAAATGGCTGCTCATGCAAAGGCAGGCAACATTGTGTATTACAGGCTTTAATAATAGGCACAACGCTGACAACATATTAGAGAAAATGAGGGAAATTATCTCCCAGTGGCTTACCCCACTTAGACTCTCATGGGGATTTGTGGTGTCAGACAATGCCAGTAACATTGTGCGGGCATTAAATATGGGCAATTTCCAGCACGTCCCATGTTTTGCCCACACCATTAATTTGGTGGTGCAGCATTACCTCAAGAGTGACAGGGGTGTGCAGGAGATGCTTGCGGTGGCGCGCAAAATTGCTGGACACTTTCGGCATTCAGCCAGTGCCTACCGCAGACTAGAGGCACATCAAAAAAGCATGAACCTGCCCTGCCATCACCTCAAACAAGAGGTTGTGACGCGCTGGAACTCCACCCTCTATATGCTGCAGAGGATGGAGGAGCAGCAAAAGGCCATTCAGGCCTACACAGCCACCTACGACATAGGCAAAGGAGTGGGGATGCGCCTCAGTCAAGCGCAGTGGAGACTGATTTCCGTGTTGTGCAAGGTTCTGCAGCCATTTGAACTTGCCACACGAGAAGTCAGTTCCGACACTGCCAGCTTGAGTCAGGTCATTCCCCTGATCAGGCTGTTGCAGAAGCAGCTGGAGAAAGTGAGGGAGGAGCTGGTAAGCCATTGCGATTACACCAAGCATGTAGCTCTTGTGGATGTAGCCCTTCGTACGCTTTGCCAGTGTCACTCACCGGACCGTGAGTGCCTCTTCCCGGACATTTAGGAACCGTGGCCGTCCTCCATCCTGAGGGTCTGCGCATGCGCAGCCCTTTCCAAACCTTCAGTGTATGTTCCTTTAACTTAATTGGCAGATCAGGCAACCTCCCTATATTAAGCACCTGTGGTCAACACCACGTTGCCTGATCTTGGAGTCTCATTCCCCATGAGTCTCTGAAGGTGTTCCTGTGTTTCCTCGTTATTCAGCCCTGCTGATTCCTGTGGTTTCCAAACCACTTCTACCTCTGTGGTTTCCAAACCACTTCTACTCCTGTGGTTCCCATACCACTTCTACCATCAACTGTATCATCGTGACTGTGAGCTGATTCCTATCCGCTGCCTCCGTGCACTACAGTCTTCTAACCACTTCTACCTCTGTGGTTTCCAAACCACTTCTACTCCTGTGGTTCCCATACCACTTCTACCATCAACTGTATCATCGTGACTGTGAGCTGATTCCTATCCGCTGCCTCCGTGCACTACAGTCTTCTAACCACTTCAACTCTACTATGTATTATTGGGACTGTTAGCTGATTCCTATCCGCTGCCTCCGTGCACTTCAGTCTCCTATTCACTTCCATTCACCTGTTCCTGATTGTGACTGCTGCTGATTCCTATCCGCTGCCTCCGTGCACTACAGTCTTCAACCTGCAACTCGTCTGTGTTTCATCATCGTGACTGCTGCTGATTCCTATCCGCTGCCTCTGGGCGCTTCAGTCTTCAGTCCTTGTCAACTCTCCCGTGTTTCCCTGAGTCTACTGCCTATGGTGCTACCCGCTATTCTCCGTGATCAACAGTTCCAGTTCAACTCTGCTCTCCTGTGTCCCATCGTTACTGCACCTGCTGGTTGCTATTGGCTACCTCCGTGTTCCCGCAGAGACCCGCTGTTACTACTCCTCAGCGCGACTTATTCATCTACTGCTGATCCGCTCTCCACGCTTTCCTGTGTTTCCCTGCTGGTCTACCTACCTGTGCGCTGCACCTACTAGACCACCGCTTCACCCATCCAGGGACTTCGCATCCTGCCGGCCTCCTGCCGTTCAGGTATCTCTGCACTCCTGTCTGACTGCCTTCTCCTGAACCACGGTATGCCTACTTCTCATTGACTGTGCTGTGTATTGCATACCTTGCTGGACTGTGTTGGTTCTCCTCTGGAGTGTGCTATCCGCTGAGTCTATTGCCATCATTGACTGTGTTAACTTATGCTGGACTACTTCAAGAGACTTTTCTATATTGGCAGTATTGCTCAGTTATCTATACATTAATATTGTGCATATTACTGTGGTTCAAAGTCAAGGTGCCCGTGTATATCTTGTGTTGCAGTTTCTCCCCGTGCACCTCCTCACATATATATTCAGTGGTACAACTTGCTGAAGGCAGACCACTGATCCCTGTTTCCAGTATCACCTGTTCCATTATCCTCTCACATAGCAGTGGTACAACTTGCTATCGCAGACCACTGACTACCCGGATACCTCCACTTGGATTCCATTCCTTCACTCAGACAGCGGTACAACTTGCTATCCGCAGACCGCTGACTCTCATCACTCCCTCGTTTCTGTTGGACATTCCTCCTCACTATAGCAGTGGTACAACTTGCTACCGCAGACCACTGACTACCTTCACGTGTCCTTTGTCCATACAGTTCCTAGTGTATTATCCCTTCCATATTGCCAGTGCTGCTAGTCATAGACTTTCCTGAGCATCTCATCAGCTGCTATTTCCTGTTCCGTGATCACCCTGCTACCAGAGTACCATATTACCACCTATACTGCTCTGGTAAGCCTATCACCTGGTGATCCCTGGGTAAAGACTCCTAGTGCCCGTGACAGTAAGATCAGGCCATGACAGACCCAGATACGGAACCTACCGCTAAAGAGATGCTGCAGCATCTGGTCAGCCGTGTGGAGCAACAGGATGCTCGCCAACAGCTGTTACTTCAATGTTACCAATCGTTAACCTCCCAAGGAACATCTGGACAGACTGTTACAGCTAATATTGAAGCTCCTGTGCTTTCCTCCGTTTCCCCAGTGCCATCCCAGGTGTCTACAGCTCCTACGCTTCACCTGCCTACTCCGTCAAAATATGACGGGGACCCCAAAACTTGTAGAGGTTTCCTTAACCAATGTTCAGTCCATTTTGAACTCCAACCTCAAAATTTTTCTACCCATCGTTCCAGAGTGGCCTATCTTATCTCATTGTTTTCCGGACAAGCCCTGGCTTGGGCCTCCCCTCTGTGGGAAAGAAACGATCCAATTCTACAAGATAGTGCCAAATTCATTTCCACGTTCCGAAGTGTGTTCGATGAACCAGGTCGTGTGACCTCCGCTGCTTCCAGCATTCTTCGTTTACGACAAGGCTCCAATACAGTAGGACAGTATGTCATTCAATTTAGGATCTTAGCCTCTGAACTTCAGTGGAATACTGAAGCATTAGTTGCCGCCTTCTGGCAGGGGCTCTCCGATAAAATTAAAGATGCACTGACTACCCAAGAGCTTCCTTCGTCACTAGAAGATTTGATCTCTCTTTGCCACCGTGTAGATATGAGATTTCGTGAAAGAGAGTCTGAGAAAACAACGGCTGTTAAAGCACCTCTTCGTTCAAATCCTCAATTTCGTCCAGCTCCATCCTCTGTGATTCCCATGGAGATAGGACGTTCCAAATTATCTTCAGAGGAGAGGAAACGAAGAGTAAAGAATAGACTCTGTATCTATTGTGCTGATTCCACGCATACGCTCAGCTCTTGCCCTAAGAGATCGGGAAATGCCAGGCCCTAACTAGTTCTGGAGAGGTGAAGTTAGGGTCCCTGGAGTCCTCTCCATTGTCTATGAAATCTAAAGTCTGCGCTTTTGATGTGACTATCTCCCTTGCTACCAAATCCTTTGAGTCACAGGCATTGATTGATTCCGGAGCAGCAGGAAATTTCATTTCTAAATCACTAGTGAATCAATGGTCCCTACCAGTGATCACTTTAAAAACACCCATTACTGTGACGGCTATAGATGGATCACGTCTCATCAATGGTCTCATCACCCAGAGTACGTCTCCAGTAACCCTTCAGATTGGTGTACTACACCATGAAGAAATTTCGTTTTTAATTCTTCCAGTTACGACAAGTCCGATTGTCTTAGGCCTTCCATGGCTTCAGTGTCACTCTCCCCAGATTGACTGGCGCACTCCTCAAGTTACGTCTTGGGGGTCTGAATGTCACCATCGTTGTCTTTCTCAAGTGACTCCTCTTAAAGTACAGCAATCTTCCATCACATCTTCCTCCCCGGGACTCCCTCCTCAGTATGCTTCATTTGCCGATGTGTTTGATAAAGCTCAGTCTGAACGTCTTCCTCCTCATCGTTCTTGGGATTGTCCGATCGACCTTCTACCTGGCAAGACTCCTCCCAGGGGCCGGGTCTATCCTCTCTCGTTGCCTGAAACTCAAGCCACATCTGAGTACATACAGGAGAATCTCCAGCGTGGCTTCATTCGACCTTCCACCTCTCCCGCTGGAGCTGGGTTCTTCTTCGTCAAAAAGAAGGATGGATCATTACGCCCTTGTATAGATTTTCGTGGACTCAACGCCATTACTATCAAGAATCGGTATCCCATTCCGCTGATCACTGAGCTATTTGATCGCATCAAGGGAGCTCGGATATTTACTAAGTTGGATCTTCGTGGTGCCTACAATTTAATTAGAATCCGTTCCGGTGATGAATGGAAGACCGCGTTTAACACCAGAGATGGGCATTACGAATATTTAGTAATGCCCTTCGGGCTGTGTAATGCCCCCGCTGTTTTCCAGGGTTTCATCAATGAGATCTTTCGGGACTTATTATATGTATGTGTCGTTGTCTACCTGGACGACATATTGATCTTCTCACAGGACCTGCCTTCTCATCACCAACATGTGGCAGAGGTCCTCTCCAGACTGCGGAAAAACTCATTGTTCTGTAAATTGGAAAAATGTTCATTCGAATTACCCCAGATTCCATTCTTGGGGTATATAGTTTCCGGAGTTGGCCTGAAGATGGATCCAGACAAAGTAAATGCTGTACTACATTGGCCTCAGCCAACTACTCTTCGTGCCATCCAGCGTTTTTTAGGTTTTGCCAATTACTATAGACGCTTCATTCAAGACTTCTCGTCCATTGCATCTCCTATTGTGGCCCTGACTCGTAAAGGGGCTAATACTAAGCAATGGTCATCTGAGGCTCTCCAAGCCTTCCAAATTCTCAAAGAGTCCTTCTCGTCTGCTCCCATTCTTCGACAGCCTGATGTGACACTTCCCTTCTTCCTAGAAGTAGATGCCTCTAATGTGGGCTTAGGAGCCATTCTCTCCCAACGCTCGGAGCAACAAAAATTACATCCTTGTGCCTTCTACTCTCGGGGTCTTCTGCCCGCCGAGAAAAATTACACTATCGGGGACAAGGAGTTGCTGGCCATCAAAGCTGCATTAGAGGAATGGAGATACTTGTTGGAAGGAGCTCGTCATCCGGTGACGATCTTCACAGATCATAAGAACTTGTCATATTTGCAATCTGCTCAATGCTTGAACCCTCGTCAAGCAAGATGGTCTCTTTTCTTTTCCCGTTTTGAATTAATTATAACCTTCAAACCAGCCGCTAAGAACAAGAAAGCTGACGCTCTATCTCGAGCTTTTGTGACGTCCTCTGATGTAGAAGAGGTTCCCAACCATGCTATTCTAGACCCCAAATGTATTTCTCTGGCTGCTTCATCCACCAAAATGCTACCATTTGGGAAGACCCTCGTGCCTCCTACCCTGAGGAGGAAAATCCTTTCGTGGTACCATGCCTCTCGTTTTTCTGGACACGCCGGTGAACACAAGACCTTTGAGATGCTCTCTCGAAGTTACTGGTGGCCTTCAATGAGGAGAGACGTCAAAGAGTTTATTGCTTCCTGTGATTTATGTTCTCAGTTCAAATCCTTCCGCAGAACTCCAGCAGGGTTGCTGCGACCACTACCCATTCCGTCCAAGCCTTGGACCCATATTAGTATGGATTTCGTTACTGATTTGCCACCAAGTAAGAATCACAATACTATTTGGGTAGTGGTAGACAGATTTTCGAAGATGGCTCATTTCGTCCCTCTGTCCGGTTTACCTTCTTCGTCTACTTTGGCTGAACACTTCATTAAAGAAATCTTCCGCATCCATGGATGTCCGTCTGAGATTGTGTCAGATAGAGGAGTACAATTCGTTTCCAGATTCTGGCGGGCCCTTTGTAAAACCTTGGGCATACGATTAGCTCTCTCATCGTCTTACCATCCGCAATCTAACGGACAAACGGAACGAGTCAATCAAGATCTTGAGACTTTTATTAGGATGTTTTCTTCAGCCAACCAAGACAACTGGGTAGAATTGCTCCCTTGGGCTGAATTCGCCCATAACAACATGTACCATGAGTCATCATCCAAAACTCCATTCTTTGTGGTCTACGGTCACCATCCGTCTTTTCCGGAATTTCCTGCCCTCCCACCCACCCAAGTTCCTGCTGTGGAGACTACTTGTCAGACCTTCAAAAATATCTGGTCTCAGGTCAAAACCTGTTTAAAGAAGACATCTAACAAATATAAGTCTTTCGCAGATAAGAAGAGGCGGGCTATTCCACCACTAAAAATTGGAGATCGGGTTTGGTTATCTACCAAAAATATTCGTTTGAAGGTTCCATCTATGAAATTCGCTCCTCGTTTTATTGGTCCATATAGGATCATTCAAGTTATCAATCCAGTATGCGTTAAACTTCTTCTTCCTAAGAATCTTCGGATTTCCAATGCCTTCCATGTGTCCTTGCTCAAACCTCTCATTATCAACCGGTTCTCGACTCCTCCCTCAGCATCGCAGCCAGTTCAAGTTCATCAGGAGGAGGATTTCGAGATTACTGAGGTATTGGATGCAAAAATTTCGCGAGGAGTCCTCCGTTTCCTCGTTCATTGGAAGGGCTTTGGTCCTGAAGAACGTTCATGGATCAAAGCTGAAGATCTTAATGCTCCTGCTCTTCTGAAGAAGTTTTATTCCAAAAATCCGGACAAGCCCGGTTCCAGGCGTTCTGTGCCCACCTTTAAAAGGGGGGGTACTGTCACTCACCGGACCGTGAGTGCCTCTTCCCGGACATTTAGGAACCGTGGCCGTCCTCCATCCTGAGGGTCTGCGCATGCGCAGCCCTTTCCAAACCTTCAGTGTATGTTCCTTTAACTTAATTGGCAGATCAGGCAACCTCCCTATATTAAGCACCTGTGGTCAACACCACGTTGCCTGATCTTGGAGTCTCATTCCCCATGAGTCTCTGAAGGTGTTCCTGTGTTTCCTCGTTATTCAGCCCTGCTGATTCCTGTGGTTTCCAAACCACTTCTACCTCTGTGGTTTCCAAACCACTTCTACTCCTGTGGTTCCCATACCACTTCTACCATCAACTGTATCATCGTGACTGTGAGCTGATTCCTATCCGCTGCCTCCGTGCACTACAGTCTTCTAACCACTTCTACCTCTGTGGTTTCCAAACCACTTCTACTCCTGTGGTTCCCATACCACTTCTACCATCAACTGTATCATCGTGACTGTGAGCTGATTC
This sequence comes from Mixophyes fleayi, assembly GCF_038048845.1. Taxonomy (NCBI): domain Eukaryota; kingdom Metazoa; phylum Chordata; class Amphibia; order Anura; family Limnodynastidae; genus Mixophyes; species Mixophyes fleayi. The sequence goes on along the minus strand of NC_134403.1, from coordinate 34,667,388 downwards.
CTATCCGCTGCCTCCGTGCACTACAGTCTTCTAACCACTTCAACTCTACTATGTATTATTGGGACTGTTAGCTGATTCCTATCCGCTGCCTCCGTGCACTTCAGTCTCCTATTCACTTCCATTCACCTGTTCCTGATTGTGACTGCTGCTGATTCCTATCCGCTGCCTCCGTGCACTACAGTCTTCAACCTGCAACTCGTCTGTGTTTCATCATCGTGACTGCTGCTGATTCCTATCCGCTGCCTCTGGGCGCTTCAGTCTTCAGTCCTTGTCAACTCTCCCGTGTTTCCCTGAGTCTACTGCCTATGGTGCTACCCGCTATTCTCCGTGATCAACAGTTCCAGTTCAACTCTGCTCTCCTGTGTCCCATCGTTACTGCACCTGCTGGTTGCTATTGGCTACCTCCGTGTTCCCGCAGAGACCCGCTGTTACTACTCCTCAGCGCGACTTATTCATCTACTGCTGATCCGCTCTCCACGCTTTCCTGTGTTTCCCTGCTGGTCTACCTACCTGTGCGCTGCACCTACTAGACCACCGCTTCACCCATCCAGGGACTTCGCATCCTGCCGGCCTCCTGCCGTTCAGGTATCTCTGCACTCCTGTCTGACTGCCTTCTCCTGAACCACGGTATGCCTACTTCTCATTGACTGTGCTGTGTATTGCATACCTTGCTGGACTGTGTTGGTTCTCCTCTGGAGTGTGCTATCCGCTGAGTCTATTGCCATCATTGACTGTGTTAACTTATGCTGGACTACTTCAAGAGACTTTTCTATATTGGCAGTATTGCTCAGTTATCTATACATTAATATTGTGCATATTACTGTGGTTCAAAGTCAAGGTGCCCGTGTATATCTTGTGTTGCAGTTTCTCCCCGTGCACCTCCTCACATATATATTCAGTGGTACAACTTGCTGAAGGCAGACCACTGATCCCTGTTTCCAGTATCACCTGTTCCATTATCCTCTCACATAGCAGTGGTACAACTTGCTATCGCAGACCACTGACTACCCGGATACCTCCACTTGGATTCCATTCCTTCACTCAGACAGCGGTACAACTTGCTATCCGCAGACCGCTGACTCTCATCACTCCCTCGTTTCTGTTGGACATTCCTCCTCACTATAGCAGTGGTACAACTTGCTACCGCAGACCACTGACTACCTTCACGTGTCCTTTGTCCATACAGTTCCTAGTGTATTATCCCTTCCATATTGCCAGTGCTGCTAGTCATAGACTTTCCTGAGCATCTCATCAGCTGCTATTTCCTGTTCCGTGATCACCCTGCTACCAGAGTACCATATTACCACCTATACTGCTCTGGTAAGCCTATCACCTGGTGATCCCTGGGTAAAGACTCCTAGTGCCCGTGACAGCCAGGATCCGAGGGTGGTCACTCTTTTAAAGTCAGAGGAATACATTCTGGCCACCGTGCTCGATCCTCGGTTTAAAGCGTATGTTGTGTCTCTGTTTCCGGCGGACACAAGTCTACAGCGGTGCAAAGACCTGCTGGTCAGGAGATTGTCCTCTGAAGAGGACCGTGACATGCCAACAGCTCCACCCTCATTTTCTTCCACATCTATGGCTGCGAGGAAAAAGCTCAGTTTTCCCAAAAGAGGCACTGGCGGGGATGCTGATAACATCTGGTCCGGACTGAAGGACCTGCCAACCATTGCAGACATGTCTACTCTCGCTGCATTGGATGCTGTCACAATAGAAAAAATTGTGGATGATTACTTTGCTGACACCATCCAAGTAGACATGTCAGACAGTCCATATTGTTACTGGCAGGAAAAAAAGGCAGTTTGGAAGCCCCTGTACAAACTGGCTCTATTTTACCTGAGTTGTCCCCCCTCCAGTGTGTACTCGGAAAGAGTTTTTAGTGCAGCGGGGAACCTGGTCAGTGAGCGGCGAAGGAGGTTGCTTCCTCACAACGTTGAAAAAATGATGTTTATAAAAATGAATAATCAATTCCTCAATGAAGTACAGCACTGCCCTCCAGATAGTACAGAGGGACCTGTGGTTGTGGAGTCCAGCGGGGACGAATTGATAATGTGTGATGAGGAGGAACTACACACTGTAGGGGGAGAGGAATCAGAGGTTGAGGATGAGGACGACATCTTGCCTCAGTAGAGCCTGTTTAGTCTGTACAGGGAGAGATGAATAGCTTTTTTGGTGTGGGGGCCCAAACAAACCAATCATTTCAGCCAAAGTTGTTTGGTAGGCCCTGTCGCTGAAATGATTGGTTTGTTAAAGTGTGCATGTCCTATTTCAACAACATAAGGGTGGGTGTGAGGGCCCAAGGACAATTCCATCTTGGACCTTTTTTTTTTGCATTATATGACCAATCAACAGTCGTTTGCAATGTTCAAAAAGTAAAACCAAATTTAAAAAAATTCAAGAAATTAAACCAAAAGTAAAATGCCGTGTCATAATTTAAAACAAGAGGTATTGACGTGCTCTAAAACTACTGTATTGTTGTTTATATTTTATAAACACTACACTTGAAAGCTTGAGTCTTTCAATAAAAAAGTAACTGTCCATTGCACGAATATTTGCAACAGGGACAATTTTAGGGTTAAAGTCAACTAATAACACTTCGACGCTGTCTGTCTTTATAAACACTACACTTGGAAGTTGGAGGAGGTATTGTGGCCCCGGCACCAAATTTACTACCGGGGCCACTCCACTGTGCAGTCCATATTTAGGTGTATCAGATATTAAACAACGGTGACAGTTGATGCCCAATTTTTTAATTATATTGTGGCCTCGGTACCAAATTGTGTACCGGGGCCACCACACTACGCAGTCCAGATACTTGTTTGGTGGAATTCAGACCAGTTGAGGGTTTTATTATTATATTGTGGGGACCACTCTATCTATACCACACTACAACTCTATACCACTCTATTTAATACTTTAATTCTATTTAATACTTTAATTCTATTTCATACTTTAATTCTATTTAATACTTTAATTCTATTTCATACTTTAATTCTATTTCATACTTTAATTCTATTACTAATTACCATAAAGAGGAACTGCCGCTTCTATTTAATACTTTAATTCTGTTAGTAGTTACCATAAAGAGGAACAAAATAAACCAATTTTACCAAAAGTATAATATGACTTAGACTTAGAAACACTACACTTGAAAGATGGTGCCTTTAAATGAAAAAGTCAGTCTTCATTGCACGACTATGTGCAACAGGGACAGTTTTTTGGTTTACAAAGTCAACCAATAACACTTCGACCCTGTCTGTCTTTAACATACTTGATGGGATCTCAATGACGAATTGTCTGTACCATGTTTGGAGGAGGTATTGTGGCCCCGGTATCAAATTGGGTACCGGGGCCACCCCACTACGCAGTCCATACCCTTTTTTGGTGGAATTCTGACCCGGGGAGGGTTTTTTAATTATATTGTGGCCTCAGTACCAAATTGTGTACCGGGGCCACCACACTACGCAGTCCATACCCTTTTTTGATGGAATTCTGACCCGTGGAGGGTTTTTTAATTATATTGTGGCCTCGGTACCAAATTGTGTACCGGGGCCACCACACTACGCAGTCAAGATAGATAGATGCGTATCATAGATAAAGTACATTCAGTGGTGTGGGGCAAATTGAAAAATATTCAAAATGCACTGACATTATCAAAAACAAGAGGTTGTCACACGCTAAAACTCCAACATGTATATGATGGAAAGGATGGAGGAGCAGCCGTATGTGTAGTGTAATGCAGACCTGTTGAAGGTTTTTTATATATTTTATTGTGGTGCCCAGTGCCCACTCCTCTAGGCAGTCCAGGTACATTTATTGGTGCGATTCATAAAAGTTCAGGGTTTTTAATATATTGTGGTGACCCACTCCTCTACGCAGTCCAGGTACATTTATTGGTGCGAATCAAACAAGTTGATGGTTTTCTTATTATATATATTGTGGTGACCCACTCCTCTATGCAGTCCAGGTACATTTATTGGTGCGATTCATAAAAGTTCAGGGTTTTTAATATATTGTGGTGACCCACTCCTCTACGCAGTCCAGGTACATTTATTGGTGCGATTCATAAAAGTTCAGGGTTTTTAATATATTGTGGTGACCCACTCCTCTACGCAGTCCAGGTACATTTATTGGTGCGATTCATAAAAGTTCAGGGTTTTTAATATATTGTGGTGACCCACTCCTCTACGCAGTCCAGGTACATTTATTGGTGCGATTCATAAAAGTTCAGGGTTTTTAATATATTGTGGTGACCCACTCCTCTACGCAGTCCAGGTACATTTATTGGTGCGAATCAAACAAGTTGATGGTTTTCTTATTATATATATTGTGGTGACCCACTCCTCTACGCAGTCCAGGTACATTTATTGGTGCGATTCATAAAAGTTCAGGGTTTTTAATATATTGTGTTGACCCACTCCTCTACGCAGTCCAGGTACATTTATTGGTGCGAATCAAACAAGTTGATGGTTTTCTTATTATATATATTGTGGTGACCCACTCCTCTACGCAGTCCAGGTACATTTATTGGTGCGATTCATAAAAGTTCAGGGTTTTTAATATATTGTGGTGACCCACTCCTCTACGCAGTCCAGGTACATTTATTGGTGCGAATCATACAAGTTGATGGTTTTCTTATTATATATATTGTGGTGACCCACTCCTCTAGGCAGTCCAGGTACATTTATTGGTGCGAATCATAAAAGTTCAGGGTTTTTACTTTTTAATATATATTGTGGTGACCCACTCCTCTACGCAGTCCAGGTACATTTATTGGTGCGAATCATACAAGTTGATGGTTTTCTTATTATATATATTGTGGTGACCCACTCCTCTAGGCAGTCCAGGTACATTTATTGGTGCGAATCATAAAAGTTCAGGGTTTTTAATATATATTGTGGTGACCCACTCCTCTACGCAGTCCAGGTACATTTATTGGTGCGATTCATAAAAGTTCAGGGTTTTTAATATATATTGTGGTGACCCACTCCTCTACGCAGTCCAGGTACATTTATTGGTGCGAATCATAAAAGTTCAGGGTTTTTAATATATATTGTGGTGACCCACTCCTCTACGCAGTCCAGAAAGATACCTTGTTGCAACGTTTTGGACTAATAACTATATTGTGAGGTGTTCAGAATACACTGTAAATTAGTGGAAATGCTTGTTATTGAATGTTATTGAGGTTAATAATAGCCTAGGAGTGAAAATAAGCCCAAAAACTTGATTTTTAAACTTTTTATGTTTTTTTCAAAAAAAATCCGAATCCAAAACCTTAAATCCGAACCGAGACCTTTCGTCAAGTGTTTTGCGAGACAAATCCGAACCCCAAAAATAACGAAAATCCGGATCCAAAACACAAAACACGAGACCTCAAAAGTCGCCGGTGCACGTCCCTAGTTTTTTCATGCCTTTTATGTGGGTATTTTTAAGTTGCGTTTTATAGTCATTAGAGATCTAAGCGTTGTGAAATAGACAGAGCTGGATTAAGGCTCTGGGGGGCCCGGGGCACTTTAGACAGGGGGGCCCCTATGGTGTACTATGGCTATAATTTTAGACATATACACAGACAATACTGTGTGCACTACTGTTAGGAGCACACAGCTCTGCCTTCACCAGTAGTACAGTGTGATGTGGGACATACCTCCCAACTGTCCTTGTAGTTGGACCAAATCCTGACTAAGCGAGATAGTCGCCCAAATTCGGGACTGTCCCACCAGATTCAGAACAGATGGCAGACTGTGTTGCTCTCTCCTACCTGTTCTTGTAACTTTCATCACCTATGGCTGCTGGTGTCTTAAACTCAGTTGTTGCTTGTGTAGATCCTGGAATGTTCGTGAAACCTAAAACAGTCCTGGCATTAAATCAATGCACCCACATTTAATATGTAGGCCTCCCTCCCTGCAAATAGGCCTGAATATAAAATGAAATAAAATTAATAGTATACAAATTTAATAATAGAACTGTTTCTCCCAACTAGCCCTGACATTGAATTAATAGCATACACATTTAATAAAAACTATTTCCCTCCCCAAAAAACGGCCCAGCAATAAATTAATAGCATTCACATGTAACAAATAAACCAATTTCACACAACCATTGGTGACAATTAATATTTCATATTCACGTTTAATAAATTAGCCCTCCTTCTCCCCAAACTTAGAACCGAATTAAATAATAAATAGTCCCGAAACCAGCACAGCATTTAATTAAATATTCCACCAACACCAGTAAAATAAATATATATGATAGCACCTATCAATTAAATAATTAGTCCTCATGGAAACTGCACCATTAAATTAATAGCCCACATATTATTATTATCTTTTCTCTGTCTCAATCTCTCACCTCTCTCCCTTTCCACCTCTCTCTCCCGTTGTCCTTTCTCTCTCACTGTTCCTTTCTCTGCCACACTGTCTCAGCCTCATACTCTCTGCCCCCCTGTCTTCTCTTACTCTCGGTTTCTCACACTCAGATAATTTATTATTCAGTTATATTTCAAGAACATTACATTGACATTTTGTACACTAAGCTTTCTCCAAGTCATACACAGAACAGTTATGATCGCTATTCAAGCAGAAGAGGTCCAAGACAAAGATGTTATCACTTTTTTTTACTCACCTAAGATTCACTCCCTCATTCTCTCTCCCTCTCTTCGCATACCCCCCCCTGACGCATTCGTGCACCTCTCATTAATACAAACCCTCCCCCCTTCAGACGGACCAAGTCATTGGCAGGAGTCCAGAGGTACAGCAGCACCGCGGCTGCTGTACATTTTAGATCACCGGCTTGTAGGTGCTGCGCGGCGGCTTCTCTCCTCTCAGCCGGCTGCGGGGGGCCCTCAGAGAGAGGGGGGCCCGGGGCACGTGCCCCCTGTGCCCCCCCCCCCCTTAATCCGGCCATGGAAATAGAGCTGAAAAAGCACAATTGCATTTACAATAGGATTTTTCACATTATCCTGCCAATAAAAAAAAACCAAACCAAGTATAAAATATGTTAAATCTTTTAAAGACACAACTCAACTTTAAAACCATAAACCTTTTTTTTTTTTACTTCAAGTTGTCAATGCGATCAATTCAATAGAAATCAGTTATTTATGAAGCATCTTACAAAATACTCGATTATGTGGAATAATCATAGAACAAATGTGTTTGTGTAAACCATCACTAAAACAGTATAGTACTATGGGAGGCTTTGGGCCTGATTTATTAAGGAATATAAATGCTGATACATGAAGTATTTTGCGTAAAAACGCTTTGCGCATACCCAGAACTAAACTATACACCAGAGAATGCAGCAACATCCAATTCATCTGGAGGACAAAGCCCTCTTACGACAGCCTACTACTTCAGGGTCAGAATGGGGAGGGGACTGGGCTTATGCACGTAGTCAATGTACAGTAAGGACGTGCCAAGCTCTCAGCAACGTCCGATTCAAGCTTTGGGCATCTCAAAGGTACGTGTTTTTCTGTTATATCACTTACATCGGCTACAGGGCTGGTGTGAGGGCCGTGTGATAGAGATGACGGTCACGTATCCATTAAGGATGAGTGGGCTCGGATTCCGCTAATCCGAGCTCACCCGAACAGTGCGGATCCGACGGGATCCGAGCACTGTTCGGAGACTTCCGCCCGGGAAAAAAAATCCGAAACGAGGCTATGACATCCAAGTCTCGCGTCGGATCTCGCAAGACTCGGATGTCATAAATTCCCCGCTTGCGGCTGCCATTTTCATTTGGGCTGAGATCAGTGAAGAGGGAGGTTGTAGGGTAGTGGTGCTCCTGTGTGATCAGTCCAGTGGTGCTTTATTCTTTTGTCCTGTGCTCTGTACTGCTGAGTCCAGTGGTGCTTTATTCTTTTGTCCTGTGCTCTGTCCTGCTGAGTCCAGTGGTGCTTTGGCCAGTGTCTGTCCTGCTGAGTCCAGTGGTGCTTTTGTCCTGTTCTTTGTTCTGCTAAGTCCATAGTAATTTTATAATTATTAACAAATCATAATTAATTTTTTTTAAAAATGAAAAAAAAAATTATACAAAAATTATTAAAAAAAAAATATAAAAAAATAATTTAAAAAGTATAAAAAAAATTCTAGAGCAATATATTCTTGCAGTCCAGAAATATTAGTACTGCAATACCAACGTTCACTGTTCTTGCAGTCCAGAAATATTAGTACTGCTAAATTTCCCTACGTTCACTGTTCTTGCAGTCCAGAAATATTAGTGCTGCTAAATTTACCTACGTCACTGTTGCTGCAGTCCCAAAAAATAGGTACTGCAATCTAAATTACTACGTTCACTGTTTCTGCAGTCCCAAAATATAGGTACTGCAATCTAAATTACTACGTTCACTGTTTCTGCAGTCCCCAAAAATAGGTACTGCAATCTAAATTACTACATTCACTGTTTCTGCAGTCCCAAAAAATAGGTACTGCAATCTATATTACTACGTTCACTGTTTCTGCAGTCCCAAAAAATAGGTGCTGCAATCTATATTACTACGTTCACTGTTTCTGCAGTCCCAAAAAATAGGTAATGCAATCTAAATTACTACGTTCACTGTTTCTGCAGTCCCAAAAAATAGGTATTGCGATCTAAATTACTACGTTCACTGTTTCTGCAGTTCCAAAAAATAGGTACTGCGATCTATATTACTACGTTCACTGTTTCTGCAGTCCCAAAAAATAGGTACTGCAATCTATATTACTACGTTCACTGTTTCCGCAGTCCCAAAGTGTGTGTGGTTTAGGGGTACGCTCTCTTGTGCTGCATATAATGGAGTACAAAAATTTGGAGGATAAAGTAGGGAAAGATCAAGACCCACTTCCTCCTAATGCTGAAGCTGCTGCCACTAGTCATGACATAGACGATGAAATGCCATCAACGTCGTCTGCCAAGGGCGATGCCCAATCTCGTAGTAGAGGGCATGTAAAATCCAAAAAGCCAAAGTTCACTAAAATTAGTAAAAAAAGAAAATTCAAATAATCTGAGGAGAAACGTAAACTTGCCAAGTCAAACTACGTTCACTGTTGCTGCTGTACCAAAAAATAGGTACTGCTGTATAACTCCAGTCCAGTGGTACTCTCCTGTGCCGTAGATAATTTGTAAAGGCTTTGCCGAGTGTGTGTGGTTTAGGGGTACGCTCTCTTGTGCTGCATATAATGGAGTACCAAAATTTGGAGGGTAAAGTAGGGAAAGATCAAGAACCACTTCCTCCTAATGCTGAAGCTGCTGCCACGCATGTAAAATACAAAAAGCCAAAGTTCACTAAAATTAGCAAAAAAAGAAAATTTAAATCATCTGAGGAGAAACGTAAACTTGCCAATATGCCATTTACGACACGGAGTGGCAAGGAACGGCTTAGGCCCTGGCCCGTGTTCATGACTAGTGGTTCAGCTTCACCCAAGGATCTAAGCCCTCCTCCTCCCCACCCCTCTAAAAAATTTAAGAGAGTTAAGCTGTCATCAACAACACAGCAAACAACTCTGCCTTCTAAAAAAATGGCATCACAAATCCCCAAGGCGAGTCCAAGGGTGTTGGTGGTTGCGAAGCCTGACCTTCCCATCACTGTACGGGAAGAGGTGGCTCCTTCCACCATTTGCAGCACGTCCTCTGCATATGCTGGAAGGATCACCCACAGTCCAGTTACAGATATGGCTAATGAAGGTGTCAATGTTGTACACCGGGAGGAGGATATTGATGTAGCTGGCGCTGAGGAGCAACTTGACGAGGAGGATGCTGATGTGGTTATCTTAAATGAGGCACCAGGGGGGGGGGAACAGTTGTTGTCCATGGGATGAAAAAGCCCATCGTCATGACTGGGCAGAAGACCAAAAAATCTTCGGTCTGGAGTTATTTCTATCCCAATCCGGACAACAAATGTATGGCCATATGTAGCTTATGTAAAGCTCAAATAAGCAGGGGTAAGGATCTTGGCCACCTAGGGACATCCTCCCTTATACGTCACCTGAAGAACCTTCATAATTCAGTGTTTAGTTCAGGACCTGTGGCTAGGACCGTCAGCAGTCCAGGGACACCTAAATCCCTTGGTCCTGTTGTATGCACACCACCAACACCCTCCTTGTCAACTTCCTTCATGATCTCCATCAGATATAGTCCTGCAGGCCATGTCACCAGCATGACTGAGTCCTCTTCAATCCGGGATTCATCCGAGGAATCCTGCAGCGGTAGGCCTACTACTGCCGAGGCTGCTGTTGCTGCTGGTAGTTGGTCATCTTCCCAGAGGGGAAGTCGTAAGAACGCTACGTCTTTCACCAAACAGTTGACCGTCCAACAGTCGTTTGCCATTAGCACAAAGTACGACAGTAGTCACCCTATTGCAAAGTGGTTAACAGCGGCTGTAACAGCTATGTTGGTGTTAGATGTGCGTCCGGTGTCCGCCATCAGTGGAGTGGAATTTAGACGGTTGATGGAGGTATTGTGTCCCCGGTACCAAATCCCGTCTAGATTCCACTTCACTAGGCAGGCAATACCCGGGATGTACAGAGAAGTACGAACAAGTGTCCTCAGTGCTCTGAAAAATGCGGTTGTACCCACTGTCCACTTAACCACGGACATGTGGACAAGTGTTTCAGGGCAAACGAAGGACTATATGACTGTGACAGCCCACTGGGTAGATGCATCCCCTTCCGCAGCAACAGCAGCAGCTGCATCAGTAGCAGCATCTCCACAATGGCTGCTCGTTCTAAGGCAGGCAACATTGTGTATCACAGGTTTTAATAAGTGGCACAACGCTGACAACTTCTTAGAGAAACTGAGGGAAATTATCTCCCAGTGGCTTACCCCACTTAGACTCTCCTGGGGATTTGTGGTGTCAGACAACGCCAGTAACATTGTGCGGGCATTACATATGGGCAATTTCCAGCACGTCCCATGTTTTGCCCACACCGTTCATTTGGTTGTGCAGCATTACCTGAAGAGTGACAGGGGTGTGCAGGAGATGCTTGCGGTGGCCCGCAAAATTGCTGGACACTTTTGGCATTCTGCCAGTGCCTACCGCAGACTCGAGCAACATCAAAAAAGTCTGAACCTGCCCTGCCATCACCTCAAACAAGAGGTTGTGACGCGCTGGAACTCCACCCTCTATATGCTGCAGAGGATGGAGGAGAAGCAAAAGGCCATTCAAGCCTACACAGCCACCTATGACATAGGAAAAGGAGTGGGGATGCGCCTGAGTCAAGCGCAGTGGAGACTGATTTCCGTGTTGTGCAAGGTTCTCCAGCCGTTTGAACTTGCCACACGAGAAGTCAGTTCCGACACTGCCAGCTTGAGTCAGGTGATTCCCCTGATCAGGCTGTTGCAGAAGCAGCTGGAGAAAGTGAGGGAGGAGCTGTTAAAGCATTGCGATTCAACAAAGCATGTAGCTCTTGTGGATGAAGCCCTTCGTATGCTTTGCCAGGATCCGAGGGTGGTCACTCTTTTAAAGTCAGAGGAATACATTCTGGCCACCATGCTGGATCCTCGGTTTAAAGCGTATGTTGTGTCTCTGTTTCCAGTGGACACAAGTCTACAGCGGTGCAAAGACCTGCTAGTCAGGAGATTGTCCTCTGAAGAGGGCCGTGACATGCCAACAGCTTCTACCCACTGTACACTTATACACTTGTACACATGTACACTTGTACACTTAACCACAGATATGTGGACAAGAGGAACTGGGCAAACTAAAGATTATATGACTGTGAAAGCCCACTGGGTTGGTCATTCGCCTTCCCCAGCATGGACAGCAGCAGCATGTACCCAGGTACGTCACATTTTTGAGAAGTAGGCTACTCTGTGTATCAGCGGCTTCAGTAAGAGGCATACAGCTGACAAACTGTTCCAAAAACTAAGGGATGTCATTGAAAGATGGCTAATCCTGCTTGGACTCTCCTGAGGATATGTCATTTCTGATTACGACCCCAATATTGGGGAAGCATTACAGCGGGGTTGAATTCCATCACATTTCCTGTTTTGCACACACTATCAACTTGGTGTTACAGAATTTTTTAAAAATGACATGCAGGAGATGCTGTTTGTTTCCAGCGAAGTAGTTACCTGTGAAGAAAGTGCAGACACGGTTAGCTTGAGTCAAGTGATTGCCTTAATAATACATTTTGAAAAGGTGCAACAGAAAATTATAGTGTGCAATAAAACAAAGTAAATGGGCTAACTATATTTTAATTGTAGATTAAATACTTAATTTTCTTTGGATCCCAGACTTATCAACATCTTGTTTGGACGTCTTCTCCTTCAGTTTCTCTGGCAACTGCTTGTTGTAAAAAAAAAATTGCTTTCCCAAGACACCCAGTGGTGATGCAGATGAGTCCGCTCAACATTTTGATATTTGCTGTGCTGTAAAGAATTGCCCAAAAATCGTGACAGCTCTGCCCTAAAATCCACTATTCATTCCCTTTGGAAGGCCATTATCGGCAATTACATCATACTACACAGACTTCTATGATGCTGGGATGAATTAGTATTGTTTGAGGAAGATTATCACTAAACCCTGCCACCTCTCCTGTTTCGCAGTGAGCTATGGTACAATAAAATGTAACTGCAGATTTAGACCAAGACTGTCAGCCCTATTATTTCTATTTCAGCAATTACAATTAGCAATGGAGCTCTTCTCTTTGGGTGTTACCTATATAACGCAGCACAATTTTCCTGCAAATTCTACAGACAAGCCTGCTTGTCTTCCTCTTCATCACTGACTCTTAGCAATTGAGCATTTGTCTTTGGGTGTATATTACACCCAAACATTATTAGTGAAAATTAGGAAAAATACAGTTTAATCCCTGATAGGCCCTCCACCATCCTTTGCATGTTAATAGTAGGATTGGTTGGAGTTTTAGTCAAGGTCATACATTTTTTTGACAAATCCTTCAAACCAGCCCAGATGTCAAACTGTTGTGGTCTGCCACCTGCGTCATCCCTGCTTGTGTTTGGAAAGTGCATATTGGTGCCAGAACCTCACGTGCCAGAACTGCTCCCACTGGTGCCACACTGCTGCAGGACTTACACAATCAACCGCATCCTCATCGTCGGATACCCAAATCTCCCCCACATCCTCTTCTAAAGACAAAGTGTCATCCTCACTTGGTGTATCACCGGCTACACTCGGGCTGTTAAGGCACACATCAGCCTTACTGTTATCTTGCAGCTCGGCTTTGACGCGTAACAGTAGTTGTGCACCACTTGTAGGCTCTGTAACATTTTTGGATCTGCCACTAATAGCCAAAGGTGAAGGCCTCATTCTCTCTTTGCCACTGCGTGTGTAGAATGGCATGTTGGCAATTTTTTTTTTATCGGCACTTAACTTTTGTTCAGTAACACTTCTTTTTTGCTTCAACACAGTAAATTTTTTTGGGGGTTTTGTTTTTTGGACTGATTTCGAAACACTGTGTAGTTTGACATCGCCTTGCCCAGATGACGTACTGGGAACACTAACATCAGGACTGGTGACAGAACCTGGTTGCTCATTCTGATCATATGTAGACTGCTTTGAATCCATTCTGAGCGCAAAGCACTTGTAGTGGTAAAAATTATTTGGTAAGATACTGCTGACAAATATGACTTTTGACAGCCAGAAATATTTATGCAAAATTATGGGTGACACCCCAAAAGCACTTGGGAGTGCTAAAAATTATTTGGTAGATACTGCTGACAGATATGACTTTTGCCAGCCAGAAATATTTATGCACAATTATGGGGGACACCCCAAAAGCACTGAGGAGTGCCAAATATAAAAAAAAAAAATAATAAACCTCTATCCTCCTCTCTTCTCTAGCGATTTTTGTTACAGCAATTGAAATAAGAATATTGTATTCTCTGTCCCTGCTCTAATCAGCCCGAGAGTACACCCTGCTCTCTCCCTCTGACAATTGGCGATGGATTGCTGTGGAGGCGTGTATTTATAATCTTGAAGTATCCCGAGAACCGAGCCACGAGATCTGACGATGTCACGATGACGTCCCGCTCCGATTTGGATTCGGAGCGGGCCGGCTCGGTACTAGGGATACCCAAAGTTCGGGTGGGTTCAGTTCTCGGGGAACTGGACCCGCCCATCTCTACTAGAAACTGTATTATTAACTTGAATTAAATATTTTTTCTGTGCGTTCTGGTAAGAATTTATATTCCACATATATATTTAACGTATCTTGCATTGTACTGTCTGTCAAACAAAGCCTACCTGTACCTATATTCAACAAGAGACGTTTCTTTAAATCCGCTTCTTGTTGAATACGGACGAGCATATTCCCAGATTATGCGCTTTTTGAAAAAAAAACGCAATTTACGTTCGTTTTGCTTGCCTTAATGAATCAGGCCCTACATGCTTTCTCACATTTTACTAGTCCTATGGAGAAAAGAGCATTCATCATTTTTTTTGCAAAGAACTATGAAGGAGACCCAAATATAATAACCCCCCCCCCCCCCCGCCACCCCCCAGCATCAATGTGATTGCTGGACTTTTATGCAATAGACAATATGATGATGTCAGGGGCGCACGCAGGGGAGGTTTCTGGTTCTCCAGAAACCCGCATGAGCAGCAGCTCACTTCTTCGCTATATTTTTTTTTGGGGGGGGGGAGGAAACCCCCCTTAAGAATCCTGCGCTTGCCCTTGGATGTGAAGGTAGGTACAGTTTCATCATCATCATCATCACCACATTTATTTATATAGCGCCACTGATTCCGCGGCGCTGTACAGAGAACTCATTCACATCAGTCCCTGCACCATTGGAGCTTACAGTCTACATTCCCTAACATAGAGAGAGGGAGAGACTACAGACAATTTTGATAGCAGCCAATTAACCTACTAGTATGTTTTTGGAGTGTGGGAGGAAACCGGAGCACTCGGAGGAAACCCACGCGAACACGGGGAGAACATACAAACTCCACACAGATAAGGCCATGGTCGGGAATTGAACTCATGAAACCAGTGCTGCGAGGCAGAAGTGCTAACCACTAAGCCACCGTGCTGCCCTAGGACAGTGGCTAAGACCTAGCACCTACATTCTAGTTTGTGGAATGTAGGTAATATGACATATGAGCCCATAAACTATGCAGACACAAATTCACAAATCTCATGCATTACTACCAGCTTACGTATTACCGGAAATACCCTTACAATTTAGTGGAATAAATCCCAATTATTCTGGGAAATGTAGAGATTTCATCTTATATTCTTCTTCCTGTTTACTGTGGATTTGTGAAGTCATCTCAGAGAAAAATCTGATATTGTTATTTATTGGATGCAGGTGACCTTGGGAAGGAACAGAACAAGTAAACAGGTCACGTAAACAGCCCAATAACTCAAACGTAACAACCAGTAGCTTTTAAAGGGAAAAGACACCTGCAGTGCATGCGACCTAATTAAGTGAATGCAGTGTTAATATATGTTAGGTCTTTAAATGGAAGCTATGGGCTTGGGGACTAAATGTGTCCCAGTGATTTATCTATATAAGGGAATAATCGCTGACAAGTTATAATACAAACATACTTTGAAAGTCACAATATTTCTTAGCATCAATTGAATGAAATGCCAGCCTAGGTACTGCTCAGCCTGGTTGAATGATGTAATAAAGACTACAGTATGTAGGCCCTACCTTAATCATGTAAATCAGCCAGGTTGCTGGTAATCTTCAGGCTAGATAATATAAATAAATGGTGTTTACAAGCATATAGGGTAGAGATGCTGAGGCTTGGATTTCCAAAAAACCGAACATCCCAAACATCGCCAATCCTTTCATTCTTCCTCGGATCTGAATCGAGGCAAAACCTCATTGTTGCGTCGTTGGATCTTGGGGGTTTTGGATTCCATAAGTACCTCCCTCCCCAGGAGATCCAGTGCCATTGCTCACACAAACAGGGGCATCAGTGTTCTTGTCACTCTCGATTCTTCAGTGACATTGCTCAGAGCAAATGCTGAAACAGAAACCGAGGTAGCAGTGTTCTTGTCACTCTCCAGTCTCCAGTGCCATTGCTCAGTGCCATTGCTTATACAGAAACAGGAGGGGTAGTGGTGGTGTTGTCACTCTCCAGTTTCCATTGCCATTGCTCAGTGCCATTGATCATACAGAAACAGGAGGGGTAGCAGTGTTCTTGTCACTCTCCAGTCTCCAGTGCCATTGCTCATACAGAAACAGGAGGGGTAGCAGTGTTCTTGTCACTCTCCAGTCTCCAGTGCCATTGCTCAGTGCCAATGCTCATAAAGAAACAGGAGCCCCCCCAGCCAACATTTGCCCGCCCTCCCCTGTCAGCATCCATAAAACAAAGCCTTGGGTTTTAACCCTTGTCCATTCCATGTGTTCATTTGACATACAGGTAATGCATTGGAAAGCAATCTGAGCTCATTCAGATAAGCACAATTTGCTCACACCAGACCAATTCATGTTTGGGTGCACCCTGCATGCAAGTCGTGTTTAAAATATGAGCACAGAACTTGATCGTTGTATCGCTTGTATTCAAATCCAAGCAGGTCTCAAGATATGTTTCCATTTGAATCTGCATATAAGTACCGCCTGGCGAAGAGTTACTTGTCATACAACGGCAGGCAGAAGAGAGTGCAGGATACACACACGTTCTTAATGTGTACTGTACATACAATGTGTTTTTATATTCTCTTTTACTTGCACACAATTGTTGTGTGCTATCTAGTGACACGGATAAGTGTAGTTTTTAATACAAAGACAATGCCGATCATCTGTATCAGTCGGCATTTACACCTGTCCTGGAGCTGGAAATGATACAGCTAAAAGAATGTACTTTCGAGAAACCCAGACCTTGGATCGGCCGCATCTGCGCCGGAACACCTCAGCGCGCCCTTACTGTACGTTTCCTAGGCTCACCCCTTCCCACCCCCGTTCCTCGGTGTCATTTGCATTCAGACATAAATTACATGCACCTTCGTTCCCTGGCGTAAGGGTTATTTCTGGGCATTCACAAAGCTATTTCCGTTGCCTACGGCAAACGGACTCACAGCCGAACATGAATCAGGCCCACCGTGTTTACAAACACAACAAGAGAGCGTCACTCTGAAAATTATTCAGGCATTAGTCGCATTCATCTTGGTTCACATGAGCAGCAGAATACACCACGGGTCACACTGAAATATAGAAACATTGTGCGTGCAAAACTTGTCTATCAGTTTAATCAGACCGGTGGTTCATATATTGCCGTCCATCTGAGCTACGTACATGAGTTTCACAGTGAAACTCGGTTTATTGTTTAGCAGCAGAAATGTGCAGCACTGGGATCAATGATCCCGATACCAGCACAATTTTCAGTGCCGTTAGCTCATGTTGTGTTTGCTGAGTGATGCAAGTAAATTCTGACCAAAATTTTCATCTCCACAACCCTGTACCGTATCTGGGAGGAAAGCCGGCACTGATGATGCTGCATATATTACTTACTTGCCTACTCTGCCGCAATTTCAGGGAGGCTCCCGAAATTGTCGTGTGGTTTGGCAATTCCGAGCAGGGGTGGACGCCCCCTCCTACCCCCTGTATCTCCCGGAGGAGAAGTTTTAAAAGTAGACAAGTATGATATAGTATAGGGTTCCACCTTTTTAAGGGACCAAAAAAATGTCCTGCTATTCACAAAGCAAACCCATTGGCACAACATTGCCTTGAACCATCTCATTGTGACACTGTATTTGTACACAAACCACTACAACTGCCATGAACTCAGTCACAGGTTATCTGCTGATGCTGTGAACACATTACAATGCCTGTAATTGTGCATACTGTCCATGTTCCATGTTAAAGTGAAGATAGCCCTTCTTGTCTTATCCAAGACAATTCCCATGTTTCAATGTGACATTTTTACCTTATAGGGGTAAATGTATCAAGGTCCAATTTTTTCTGCATTTTAAAATTGCGGAAAATCGCGGTTGTTAACTCGCGATTTTATTCCAAAAGTTATTAAATGTATTAAGCTGCGATTTTTACCCTGATCTTCAAAATCGCTGCTTATCTCTGGCAATTTTACATGAAAGCTCAGGTTTATACATCTGCGAGTTTCAACTCTCCCGAGAAAATCGATGGATTTGCAAAATCGCACCTTGATACATCTACCACATAGTGTTTTTTCTCCTTTTAATCATATACTATATGCACTTAAATTAACTAGGTCAGTGGGATAGGTTTCAAAATCTGTTTGTTTTGTGGTAACTAAAGGAATGATTGGATTATGCCAAGCGCAAACTTCAGGTCATGTGGGTTCTGGTTTTTTTTCATTTCAAAATGATAGAAGCCCAAGTTTTAAACTCTAAACAGTCTATATACACCACTATATATTTACAAACCTACTAAGCAGCACATTTTTTAAATATTAAAGCAACACTTAATAACTAGACATGGACCATTTTAGGCTTTAGATGAGATGCAGTTAAATTAAAAATATTGGCCAATACTTAGGCAATGCTACATCTTACAACTTGTATTTGCAAACACAGCAAACAGTACATTGAAATATATTACGACATAACCTGAACGGGTTCTGCTTATTAGGGCTTATATTTCATAGGAAATCAGAATTAAGAAACCAATTAATATTAATGAATTAACTGGGTGTCATGTTTGTGGCTATTTATAATGTTTATTTAATTAAACTCTGACAAAACCTAAAATTTAGTATTCAGAGGTGGACACTACAATCTAGGTGCAGCACTCCACCAATCACATGGGTCAACTTTGCATGCAAATGGGAGCTTCACAAGGGAGAGGCATAAACAAGACCACTACTTGCCTGAATCAGAACATCTACAGTAGCTGAACTATTGAAAAATGCACAGGACTTGTTGAGTGACAGAGATGTTGGACCTCTTTTGGTTTTGGGTGGAGTTCTTTAATGTTATCTTATAGCTTTTAGCTCCCCTTTAAGAATACTTACTTGTTTTTGTTGTAATTTCTACATGTATGTACTTTAATAGTTTTCCATCAAGCCTCTCAAGCTAAAAAGCTTGACAGAAACATTGTATGTAATAATTAAATGCTAGCATTAAAACTTAATTATCTCCCTGTTCTGTTAAACTTGTGTGACCTGATTCTTTCAACCAGTCAGATTTTACACTGACTTGATCAGCATATGGAAAGCTGAGCGTGACGGGTTCACACTGCCTGATCTGGAGGCGGAATATCAATTGCCTTTATAGAGAGGTTTATTGAATACTAGAAGTAATGTGAGATATGAATTGCATATATTGTGAACATGAAACATAGTGCTATAGTAGATCACTGGCGGTGATGGAGTTACAAGCATTGTATTTTATTATACAGGATCACTTTTCAGTACCACAAGTGGGGAAAGTAATAAGAATTGTATTGGTGATATAAAAAGAAAATGATTTGCAAGAACAAAATGGGGAACAAATACTAACGTGTAAAAATGACAGCATTTGATTGGTTGTTATGGGTACCAACAACATTTTACTGTACACTGGTTTTCATAAATTTCCTCCAGTGGTTCCCTATAAATATAGAAGAGATACTGAAGAAGTTGAAAGTCAAAAGACACTTGGGTGAAAATTTACTAAGGAGTCATTTTTATGGCGCTTATGATCGCCACACACCGCCTGCGATTTTCAACTCCTAATTGCTGGATTTACTATCCATTCATTTGGAGGGTGAAAAATCAAACCACTGTCGATGTGTGTGTCTACCATAAGCGGTTTGGTGCAAAAAGTCTAGTGTTGGAAAACTGTCTTTTAACCCAAGGTTTTCAATTGGCTTTCAAAATATGTGGGACTTGTGCAAAGTAATGATTGTCCTTATATACCCAGTAACCATCCTCTCTTTCAAACTTGGCCAGGGGAGGGCTGGTAAAAGTTTAGCCCGGGGGGGCAAGACTCCACTCAGCAGCCTATTAGGAACATTTTAAATGAAAAAATTCAGGTGGTCCAGTGACCCAGCCCAAGGTAGCCCACTATGGGACTGGCCTGGGGGGCAGATGCCCCCTGCCCCCCCTCCCCAGCCCAGCCTGCCCCTGAACTTGGCAAAGGGGGTTATAAGAGAAGGATCTAGAAGACATGGCATTAACACATGTTAGCATCATAGACCACCTGAACATTCAGAGATTGATAATGTTGGTGGTTGGTATAAATGTGATCCTGTGTTACATCCCCTGCAATCTCCTTATTCCCAACAACGTCCACTCATCTCTATATAGCATTTCCTCCCATAACCTTCATCTCCTTCAGTCACCACATTCTCTTTTATAGTCCTCTCTTCTACTCTTATTTTGTACTTATGTTGTTATGTTTAACCTTGACTATTACTTCCATGTATGTTATTATGCTGTTCTATATGCCTGCAGTTATTATCAGGATTATAATACACACCCTGAATTGTCTATTCAGTGGCGCACGCAGGGGGGTTTCTGAGTCTCCAGAAACCCCCCCCCCTGCGCTAACTCAGTGCCCACCATATCGGCACTGTCCTATACAGCAGCCGCGGCGCTTCTTTGACAGCGCCGCGGCTGCTGTATGGGACAGCGCTGCCGAAACGGAGCTGCTGCGCATGCGCGGGCGCATGCGCAGCAGCTCTCTCTCGTGGTTTGGTTTTTTTGGTTGGGGGGGGGAACCCTCCCTGACAATCCTGCGTGCGCCCCTGCTATTGATAATTCAGTTAATATTTGTTTAATTGCCAGGCTCTAATATCAGTTATACATCTTGTCACCTCCCCAGCTTCTCCCCTTATTATTTTATTGTTAAACTGTAGGCATTGCTGCCAATCATGTGGCTCCTTCCACCACCCCTAGGGGCATTTCCTCTATATTCCTGACAGACCTGACAAGCGTAAGGTCATCTCAGTATGTTCGCCCCCAGAGTCATTATCTGTCCAGTTTAATGAGGCAAACAGAAGTAATGGAGAAATTGGTTAGTGAGTGTCTGAGGTCTGAATAGTGTTATCTGGAAGGGTAGATGGGTGATGTGTGGTGTTTGGGGTACTAATTAATAAATTAAATACAATAAAGCAAATTGCATTATAAAAAAGCAGAGTGTGTGTATTTGTTCCCGTTTTATTGTATCTTTCTCTATGTTTCTGTGTCAATATGATATCTCACTATTTCTGTATTTTTTTTTAATCCTTTGTATACAGTAACTTTGTCTATACTATAGTATAGTATAGTATACTAGTCTATAACACTTCCTGTTGCTTTAAAGCTATGCTTCATAAGCTTAGTGGGAATGCAATTTCCTCTCCCCTGCTAGACTGCACCTGGGCCTCTGATTGTCATTTCATTCAGCTCCCATAGACATGATCAGGGAAACGCAGCATTCATAGACGCATGCGTCTTCAATGCAGAAGTGAGGCCTCCACATTCAGGTTTTTTTGCAAACATTATGATGACATCACAGAGGACTGGCTTCGTACATGATTGGCCCTACCTATATATCCAAAAAGAGATCACTTGTGAGCAGGGCTCCCATCAGAAATTGTACAGTACAAATGAAACAGGCAGCCTCCGTC
Source organism: Mixophyes fleayi (assembly GCF_038048845.1). Taxonomy (NCBI): domain Eukaryota; kingdom Metazoa; phylum Chordata; class Amphibia; order Anura; family Limnodynastidae; genus Mixophyes; species Mixophyes fleayi. The sequence continues at coordinate 34,645,932 of NC_134403.1, read as the reverse complement.
CTCCAAAAATGTCTTTGGCACACCCACATCACTCATCCCAAAATCCTTCCACATGCCCCTCACTAGCTCCAAAATCCTAATACATGGATGACAATGACCTTTTTAGTCCTCCATGCTTTTATATTTAATTTTTTTATTTGTATAATTTTCCCCCCTTTTAATTGCTTTAGTACTGGGCATAGAGATTGGTGCATGACACCCGATTCTTACCTGTCCATCTGCCCTAATTTGGCCAGTACGCCATAGACTAACTCTTGGTGATGTATTCGTGTGTTTTCACTTCAACCCCAATGCAGCAGCAATATAGCACATTTTAAATGGGCATGGCTATTCTCATCACAGAAAGCAAAGCCCATGGCCAGCAGGGGAAAATGTAGGATTTTAAGAAGGGGGTTTCCATGCTGTGCCGACAGAGTGGGTTTGACCGTTATGAATATAATTTTAACGAGTCATATCTCCAACTCTTTCCCATCCACTTGAAATACACAGGAAATGTTGTGTGCATTAAATTTAGGTGCATCTAGCTTCCCCTTCAAGAACAGAGCAGTGTGAAGCAGGACATACCCCCCAACTATCCTTGCAATCAGGACTAAACTGGACAATCAGCCAGAATCGTGACTGCCACATCAGAATCAGGACAGTTGGCAGATTGTCCTGCTTCCTTACCAGATCTTGTAGCTTTCACTACTTTCGGATGCTCGTGAAGTTGGGGCTCTGTTTAGGAGGAAAAGGATAGGTACATGAAATATGAAAGTCTAGCAATGAGTGAAGACTCTAGGCCTTCCCTTCCCCAACCAGCCCTAACGTTAAATCAAGGCAACCACATTTAATAATTAGGCCTCCCTACCTGCAACTAATCTACCATAAAATTATTACCATTCACATTTACTAAACAGACCTATTCCACCCAACATGCTCTGACAATAAATTAAATTAATTAATTAATAGTATTCACATTTAATAAGTACACACATTTCCCCCCATTAAATAGTTAGTATTTACATTTAAAAAATACACCTACCGCCCTCCCTCAAATAGCCCAACATTAAATTAATGGCATTTACATTTAATAAATACACATATTTCTCTCCCAAAGAGACCGACATTAAATTAGTAGCATTCACTTTTAATAATTAAACCTATTCTCCCCCATACTGCCCGGCATTAAATAATTAATATTCACATTTGATAAACAGACCTCCTTCTCCCCAAGCTCAACTCCACATTCCATTAATAGCCCCAAAACCGTACTAGCATTAAATAAATAGTAGTATCACCCTGGTTTAAATGAATAGGCACTACCATGACCCCACTATTACATTTAATAGCCCCCCACCATAAAATAAATTGTTCCTACTAATAAATTAATATCTCCCATTTGACCATTAAATTGATAGCCCAGTCTTCATTTTCATTACAGTAAGAGCTTTACCTTCTTCCACCCGGTGTTGTGTTGGAGAGGCAGACTCTTCTGTCTGCCTCTCTTGTTTCCTGTGAGTAGGATGGTACACAGGTCATGGGGTGTGTGCCCCACTTGAGATGTCAGTGGAGAAGGTACATGAACATGCTGTGGACAAGGTAGAAGAGGAATGGATCTACAGATCCGTTCCTCTACAGATCCCGCTGCATGCATTGTACTTGCTAGTCCTGGGTCACGTGCCCCTATTCTATCAGGGTAAAAGTAAAAAATTAGAAAGGGGCCTCTGCAAGCAAATCTCTGTGGAATGTTTAGTTCATCTGTACCGCCAGAACCCCCTTAATGGTGACCCTACTTGTGAGGGTACAGTATCATATATATACAAATCATGGCTGAATACAGTCCCCAAATTCTTCACCCTGCCCAGTGAGACTTACAATGGAAACCTTGATGGGAAAATAGCTATAGTCTGTACCATTATTATTATTATCTTTATATATTTATAGATAAAGCGCCACAAGGGTTCTGCATTGTACATAGGGCGTAAGAACATAAAAAAATTACAAAATAACAGTGACAAAATTACATAAATACAAACAGCGAATTTACATAATTACATTACAACCCGTAAAATTACATAAGGAAAACACTAGGACAGATGGCCTTGCTTAGATTTTAGAGGGTAAAAATAAACAACGAACATTAAAAAAAAAATTAAAATGTGTATATGCTAAATACATGTATAACATGGAAACATAAATTACATAAGCAATAAATCATGAAAACAGCCACTAGCTGAATATGTATAATAATAGCAGAGGGCTGAATAGGATTACAGAAGCTCTCTGACTCAGCTACAATTCATGTTTCATTAAGATGTCACTTTATTTACTTTTACATGTCTGCATAAATAAATATAGTTTATTTAATGTGCTGGTGTAGAGGCTGCGGCTTTTATCATCCTCATTTCTCCTGCAATTTCACATGACACTGCGGCAGAATGTCATTCATCTTGTTTCTTCATATGGCATTTCAAAGAATTGCTGGATAAATAAATAGTTCAAAAGAAATAAATAGGTTATGGAAGGAGTACAAAGATATTTTAAACTATTTGTATACACTATTTTTACATTACATTTTTATTGAGTTAACAAAGGCTATTAATTTCATATTGCTATATAAGGATTTATTATATATAGTACAGTGTATTAAAGTCATTTTATCGCTTACAAATAAAACAATGTCCAATGCGATTGTTGTGGTTCCAAAGCACAAAGATATTTAATTGCAATATATAGCAGGATTTACTGTAAGTCAGTGGATTCCAAATTTTTTCAGTTCAAGGCACCCTTAGGGTCTCCATAATTTTTTCAAGGCGCCCCTAAGCCAAAATAATTACCAAGTAGTCCCCCGCCTTGTTTACCATTGGCCCTGGCTGAGGCACCCCTGTGAGATTGCCGAGGCACCCCAGGGAGCCTAGGCACACAGTTTGGGAACGACTGCTGTAAGCCATTATTACGCATTACAGATGTTACAATAAAGCAGGAAAGTATAAAAACACTGAATACATTACATTTTCCTTATAGTGCTTCACCCAGGCCCAGGGATACAATCATGGTCACATGTAATCAGGATCAAACAGACCGAACAATGGGCCAGCAAGCTTATATGTAGCTTCAGCATAGAAAGAACACTGATGATGTCACTATGTATACAGATAACACATAGTGATGTCTTCGTTGGTCCAGGGTTAATGATATTCCAGTTGCCTGCTGGTCATAGGTCAGTTCATTTGATCCTTTCAAAATGTGAGGGGCGACTTCCCCCAACTGTTGTCTACGTGTTCCCCCTGAATAACCAGTTCAAACTGACCCACACACAAAGTACTTTTGAGTATCACTCTCATATTGCTTATATCTTGCGACCGCTACTCTGTCCAAACCGGGTTAATGCTGGTGAAATAAGCTTTAATATGAGACCAAACTCTTTACCTTTTAAAACACCTGAACCATAAATACCTTTACTATAGCATTATCTATGCATACATAAACAATCTAATACATTTTACTAATAAATAAATGTGGATTGGAACCTTAATAAATGTGTATTATACAAGTGTAAGTGCGAATGTAAATGTGGGTGTTATGAACCTGTGCGATTGCGTCATAACACGTGGCGTATTAATAGCGATCGCACGGTACAACAATATTAATCAATTTGGTTTACTTCACCCAATTATTTGACTTCGACAAGTGGGAACCACCTTAGTCTGTATATGAGCCTTATACACAGTGGACCTTATTTACGAAGCTCAAACTTTTTGATAATGTTACGTATGTCTGTTTGCCTGGTTCACCTATATTTTAAACGTGGATTCATTACTAGGTTTAATCCTAAGTCTCAGCGCTGTCAAATATCCTTTTTTTGAACATTCATGATCATTGCCCACAGAACTCCAGCAATTGCAAAGAGGACATAGCAATACATGAATATATGGCTGCACCAAGGAATTGTGAGTAGATGCCTCTAAATGAAGACGGTTTTACCTTTTAACTAATTCTGTAATATTCCCATGCAGATTGATTACTGAACACTACAGCCATGGTTATTCTAGAGGGCCCACCAGATACCTGCCGCCATCCTTTTAAATTATACTAATAGGCAGACGGTGCCCGGATTCCGGTTGGGGATAGTTCTTATTCTTCCACTGTGCTGGTGCCCTTAAAGTTAATGGCAGTGTTATTTCCAGGTCCTCCTGCCATGCTTCTCGTTTTGCGCAAATGCACCTTGGTTTCCTTTGTGAAATGCCTTTTGTATTAAACAGTATAGTTATCTCAGCATACAGCCATAATATATCGTCATACCTGCCCACAGTTCAGTTGCTGCCATCAGGACAGGGTGTGTGACCACGTCCCAATGGGGGAATGCCACCTCATGAGGGGGCATGGTCATAACCCAGAGGTCTGCTTAGCTCTGTAAAAGTTGGCTGTAGGCTGCCCGTTAGAAACCTCCCTTTCCCTCTAAATACTGAAGCAAAGCAGCTATGAATGGAAGAGGTCTCACAATATTCCCACTCATGGGACAAATATGTCCCTGGGTGGGACAACGGCATAGAGTCCTAAAATCGAGACTGTCCCGCCAAAATTGGAACAGTTGGGACGTATGCATCATGCATGTGAAAGCCAACATGACAAGAAATTCTAACACTCTTTGAATAACAGAGCAGATTGTCATAACACAGAACAACGCAGTAACAAATTAAGGAACAGCGCCACCTGCAGTCCCTCCAGAGTAATCACTCAAGCAACATTGAGTCTGAGTCTGTTGCAGTATCTCAACACATTCTTCCTCCGCAAAAGGACTGATATCTGCACCAGCTCAGAGCTGCACAATTGTGTACACAATTAATAAGAAACAGGCAGCATGCACCTCCCCAAATCCTGAACAAGTCCTAGTTAATACTATAATAGGGAGACGACAGGTTGGCTAACACAGGGCTGGTGCTTCTATATGTGGAGAGAAAACAACATACCCCCTCCCAGAGACCACCAGATCCATGCTCAAAGTGCTGGGACTATTGTCAACTCCTTCAGCTGTGAGGGCCATAGATAATAATAACTTTGGAAGTCCTGTAATGGCAATTATCAAATAGCTTTAAACTGAATACCCAAAATGCACCTTATGAAATTTAAAAAAATCATCTTTTCTTATTTCTTGCAGTGTTGACATCCACATAAAAAAACAAATCCCCATATAAAAACAACACACCCCCAATATACAACTGACTAACACAACACGACTATAGCCGAGAGGAAGCGGGACTTCACTTCACCAACAGCCAATCATTGGCTTTCCCATGCTGAACGCTGTGATTGGCTGCCGGGGAAGGGGAGTCCTGATGAATCTTTGCTTTAATCATATTGCATCAGTTGGTCACTTGTCGCAGGTTTTTTTTGTTACAATTTGGACTACGACCGATGGAATGAAAGAAAAATTAAAATATAGATTTTTCCCCCATTTTCGACTACAATGATTCAAAATAATAAGAAAATATATGTTTAATAGTTTTTATGCTTATTTGAAAATTATGTCTTTTTTTTCTCTCGTTTTACTGCTATTGAATTCACCAATTCACTAGAAATTCAGTTAAATAAATGACACTCACTGAAGAACTAGACAACCTAGTCCCTGTTTGGTACCACAGCAATGACAAGACACCCTCCTCCCCCCATGTAGACATTCCTGGCTTCACAGGACCAGCATTGTTTAAAGTAAAGCCGTATTTCCCCATGTATATGACGCTCCACTGTATAAGACGCACCTATATAAATCATGTGAAAAAATTGAGGATAAACATTATCCTCAATTTTTTCAGAGTAATTGTGCAGCATATACAGAGGAGAGACAACGCTATAGTCAATTCTGCCTTACCCTGTCAGATGATTCCTCTGTCCGGTAAAGTCGTCTTTCTTCTGTCCGTCTGATCCTGAAAGCCGCTTAAGGTCCACTTTGCGATGACCGGATGTCCTTTCAGGACCTTGTCAAGGTCCTGAAAGGACCTCGACAAGGACAGAGGAATCATCTGACAGGGTAAGTGCTACTACCCCTGTATAAGACGCACCCAGTTTTTAGACCCAAAATTTTGGGGGAAAAGGTGCGTCTTATACATGGGGAAATACGGTAATACATTATATAAAAAAAAAATCTATACACAGTGCCTGTATAAAATAAATAAATGAATACTTAAAAATGGGGGTTATTGACTTTCTCATGACCCTCAACCTTATCTCCTATAATGTCAAGGGCCTCAACTACCCTCAGAAACGAGCCAAGCTTCATTCCTTTCTCCAGTCTCTTAAAGGGGACCTGATATTCCTACAAGAAACACATTTTGTTAATCACCTCCACCCTGAACTCCGCTGCAGCAAATTTCCCCTGACATTTCATGCATGCGATCTTAGGCAGAAGAAACAAGGTGTTGCAATCTTGTTTGCAAGCCATCTAACTTTTGACCTTCTTGACTGCCATAAGCATAGGGAATGTAGGTTCCTGATCCTCATAGGCTCTTTAAAAAACCTCCCATGCACTCTAGTGAACCATTACGCACCCAACATTGATCAACATAAATTCTTTAAAAAAATTGGCTCTCTGCTTGCACATGTTCGCCCGGGGCGAGCTTATTGTTGCCGGTGACTTCAATGCTGTCTAAGCACCAACTGTAGACCGCACCTCCGTCCCCTCCTCCCCTCCCCTCAGGAAAGATGTTCACAACACCGGAGCTCTACAGGCTATTCTGAAACTTCATAATTTATACGATTCGTGGAGAGTATTAGATCCCTTGGCCAGTGACTCAGCAATGACCTCACTTTCAGACTTGGTTCCTCACAAATTTTCACTATTACTTGGTCGGACCATGCCCCTGTCTCGGCTATACTCACCTCCCTCGCCCAACGCCCTCCCAAAGCAACCTGGAGATTTAACGAATCTCTCCTATATGACAGGGAAACTATTACCAATCTACATTCTCTCCTCTCTGAGTATTTTGAGACGAACGATACCCCTGATATTTCCCTTATGACCCTCTGGGATGCTAACAAGGCTGTAATTCGGGGTCATCTTATTGCCCTAGCCTCTCGGTCTAGGCGATTCCGTCTGGCAAAAACTATTCAATTAACGGACTCGCTGAGAGCCCTAGAGCAACGTCACAAGACCAACCCTGACCCTCATGTTCTCCAGGAAATTACTTCTGTTCGGGGTGAACTTAATCTTTTACTATCCCACGATGTTGCCAATAAGCTGAAGTGGCTCAACCAGCGCTATCATGAGAAGGGTGACAAGGCCGATAGACTACTGGCTACCAGACGTAATGCCAAGATTGCGTCCCAGAATCTCCTGGCAGTCAGGGACTCCGATGGAGTTTAACATTATGACCCCCAGCGGATTCGTTCTGCTTTCCAATCCTACTATACTAAACTTTATAACCTCCCTCAACCTTCAGATCCCATGGTCACACAACAGCACTGACAGTTCATTTGTTCTTTTCTCTCTTTTGCTAAGCTCCCGAAACTCTCCCCACAGGCTAGTGCTCTCCTGGGGCTGAGATTACCAGGGATGAACTTGAACAGGTTATAAAGTCCCAGAAGTCAGGTAAGTCCCCGGGGCCTGACGGCTTCACGACTGCCTATTACAAGACGTTTGCTGAGCTCCTGGTTCCTCGTTTGCACACTCTCTTCAATTCAATCCTGGCTGGAGGTTCTTGGTCCAGGGATTCCTTGGAGGCTCGGATCTCAGTTATTTATAAAGAGGGTAAAGATGTTTACGACTGCGCTAGTTACTGCCCTATCTCCCTGCTTAATACAGACATGAAATTATATGCTAAAGTTGGGTAATAGATTAAATTCGGTGCTTCCCTCCCTTGTCCATTATGACCAGGTTGACCATATTCCAGACCACCAGGCCAGAGATAATACCAGGAGGACCGTTGATCTGATTCATGTCATTAATACCAGGAAGGCTCCGGCCATTATTCTCTCTCTTGATGCTGAGAAGGCTTTTGACAGGATCTTCTGGAGCTTTATGTTATGAGCCTTGTCTGCGTTTGGTATCTCTGGCAACCTCTTTACTGGTATCCAAGCCCTGTATTCTCAACCCTCTGCGACAGTCATGATCAACAGTTCTCCTTCTGACCTTATTACTATCTCCAATGGTACCCATCAATGTTGCCCCTTCTCCCCTCTTATCTTTGCCCTCGTTATAGAGCCTCTTGCTGCTTCCATCCAAGCTTGTCCTGACATACTGGGTGTGCAGACGGGGGACTTGGAAAGTAAGCTTTCTCTCTTCACAGATGATGTCCTCTTGACTCTCCAACAGACGGGAACGTCGCTCCCTGGGCTCTTCAACATCCTACACTCTTAAGGGCGCCTTTCTGGCTATAAAATTACCATTGCTAAATCGGAAGCACTTATGCTTAATATCTCCAGCCGAGAAGGGCTAGCCCTCACCTCCCGCTTTAACTTCCGATGGCAAAGAAAGAAAATTAAATATCTAGGAGTTTTTATCACCGACTCCTATGACTACCTGTACCTGGAAAATTATCCGGGCCTTTTTGCAAAAATCAAGTCGGAACTCTTCTCCTGGCGCTCATTGATTATCTTGTGGCCGGGCAGGATCATTTCTGTCAAGATGAATCTCCTTCCTAAGCTTCTTTACTACTTTCAGACCCTTCCTGTTAGAGTTCCCCTTTCAAAACTTTCTTCTATCCAAAAATGCCTTTCTAGGTTTGTCTGAAACGGCCGGTCTCCTAGGGTCAAGCTGGCTCTCCTAAAGAGGCCCACTAAGTGTGGTGGTAGGGGCTTCCTGGATTTGAAGATTTACTATAGGGCTGCTCACTTGAGCCAGATTGTAGCCTTCTTTGCTCCCCCGTCGGCACTGTTGTGGGTTGACATTGAATCCGCGTACCTCAAACTTCCGTTCCTTTCTTGCATATGAGGCCTCCCAAAACTATCTAGATCGCCCCTTACTGACCATTGCCCCACCCTGTCATTTTCAGCTACAATCTGGGAGACCTGCCGGCCCCAACTCAATATCCTGCCTTCCTCCCCTCCTATCCTGCCTCTCTGGGGAAATCCTGCCTTCCCTCCTGGGCTCTCCTCAGCTTTCTCTGGTGCCTGGTCTACTTCTAGTGTCCGATTTGGTGGAGATCTCCTATATCAAGGTGCCTTTATCTCCTGGGATGATCAACTTCCCACATCCTTGCTGCAGTGCGATGGTTGGTGGTCAAGTCATGGAAACAAGCTGAGCCCCCCACTATGACGGCCCTACGCTCCTATATCTGGTTTATTGCCCAGCTGGAACAGATCACACACCATTTACACAATAAGGATGATAAATGCCACCAGATTTGGGCTCCCTGGCTTTACCTGTAACCCCTTAACTCCTTCACCAGCTCTCTCCCTTTAAGTGAATCCCCTTTGGTCTCCATTGGCGAGCGGCTCTTAAGTGGTCTGATCCTCGGAGTTGTCCCCCTCCCGGATATTTTGTGAAGTACTTTCCTCTGCACTCTATTTTGCTCCTTCGGAGACGCCCAGTGCCCCCCCCCCCCTCCCACCTCTTATTCTTGGAAAATGTTATAGAGTTTGAGCAATTGGTGCAAAAATTGTTCCTCATCTGTTGTTCCTATGACAATGTGTTTTTGTTGTTTGTGTTCGAATGTTTGCCTGTGTATTGTTATCTACCTATGCCTGTTTTTGCAATGTACTAATTATTGATTCCTGTTTGTATATCAGTGCTAGTTTTCAAAATAGGTTATTTATTGCTAGCCTCTGGGGCATAGACTTCAATTCACTGCCCCCCACCGTGAGGCGCCTTGTTAATAGGCGCAGACCTTAAACTTATAGCGCCTGATTCATTAAGGAAAGTAAAGCAAAAAAAATAATTACGTTTTCTCCTGGACAAAACCGTGCAAGGGGTGCAAATTAATTTATTATTTTGCACATAAGTTAAATACTGGCTGTTTTTTCATCTAGCACACAAATACTTGATAGCTTTATTTGTACACTGACATTTAAAGTTGATCTAGGACATACCCTTCCTCAACTATAAATCTTTCCCCACATCTTAAATTTATCTCCCCCTTCAATGCAACATGGTTTTGCCAAGGTGCAAAGTTACTAAATTTTTTGCTTTATTTTCCTTAATGAATTAGGCCCAGTATGTTTACTTTTCCTGCATTTGCAGTTTACTATAAAATATAACATAGCCATAACATAAAGAGATTGCTTATATTTAGATTATATTTATAATTACTTCCTTCTAAGTGAGAACATTCATGGGAGCATAGTCTCGGGTTTTTTTAAATTAAATATTTATTTATTTTACACATGCAGATGGGACTGTTTTCTTACAGGTGTATAGGGCACATGCAAACATGCCCCATTAAAAATGCAGAGCTTTTAATTATTTATACTTAAATTATTTATACAATGTTTACAAAATATATACAATTTCCCCATCACATGTGATGAAGGTGTTAATCAGCTCTATGTTTATACTAGCATAGCATCCTTAATAACACCCTGTATACGTGTACAGGTGTAAGGTGGGCTAACGCACAGCTTTTTCCTTTCAAAGTTAAACACGTGAACCTTCAACATATCGACCCTACTATAATTGTATTTCTCTATTTACCAGTCCTGTCAAGTTACATACTCCTTCAATTTACCAAAATAAATCCCCCTGAATATAAATGCACCTAAATGTACCAGGAAGCGGGAAAGAACATTCTTTATTTTAATGCTGGATGTTCAAAATGATGTAGCACTTATCAGTTATCAGACAATACAGATATTTGTTATACTGGAAAAGCAATACATTGTAATTATTCTGTGGACTGACATCAATAAAGAAATGGACCAGTTGAACAACACAACAGCAATCATCGTAATCATTGTCAATTATGTTTAGGTTTAAAGAATATACAAATGCACTAGATGGACTTATATTGTAGATTATTATTGAATATTCTTATCCCTTTATTTACATCACATTACCCTATTTTACAGTGGTGTACAATTCGTTCCCTGGCTCACAAAAGCTTGCAATCTACTTTCCCTATCTCAGGCAAACAAATATCAGGGCCAATTTTGTTAGAATACCAGTATGTGTTGGACCTTGGGAGGAGCCCAGAGTCACGGAAGGAAACACGAACGAACAAGGAGAGAGAATGTTTTGGGTCAGAGTCAAATCCAGAGTCTCAGTGTCGCAATGGTAACCACTGTGCCGCCTTGACACTCTGTAAAACAGACATTTCATGATATACAAAATACTGAGAATAAGGTTGGTGTAGCCTCTGTTTTTTAGAATCAATAAATTTCTGTTTATAAAACAATAATAATAAATTCCGTTGGGGCGCTTCACTCAGATATGCAGCCGTGTAAGTACATAGAACATACACCAATATTCAGAATAAAATTGCACAGAAAAAAATAGTATATACATACACTTGCGCTCTCTTCTCAGCGTGCTGGGATGATAACAATAAATTGAAGTTGCCTTCCTCAAAAGCAGACTTATGAAAGATGTGACCCTAAAAAGGGACTCATAGGTCCAAAAAACAAGACATAAGTATGTACAATAAGGTATATAAAAATGTAAAGTCCACCACCATATCTAAAGAAGTCCTCAATATTCCACTATGATTATCCATGTGTGAGAAAAATTCAGTGCTTCTTCCCTTCAAACCAGACTCCTTAGGGTATAAGCTTACTCAAAAGTGGAAGTAATGAGGCTCTTCTAAATGGAGGTTATGTTCCATTCCTACGTCCAACTCTTCAATCCATACACTCATCCATATAGATGAAAAAGAATAATAGGGGAACAATCTTGTGCATTACCATAATAAAAATGTTTTAATCATAAAACTGAATAAAATAACAGAAGTACAGAACCCCTACCAAATAGCAAAGACAATAACAGCATATAGAGGGTCAAATACGATTGTAAGAAACCTGTTGACAGATGTACGCACTCCAACTGCAGTTCAGTCTATGCGGTCTCCAGGTCCCAACAAACGCCAACGCGTTTCCACCCATTTTATTCAGTTTTACGATTAAAACATTTTTATTATGGTAATGCACAAGATTGTTCCCCTATTATTCTTTTTTATACTATTTTCCAATGAATTTCTGTTGCTTATAAATGCTCGAGAACATTATAGCAGCATTTTCTTGACCGTTTCTAACTGTTTATTTTATCTGCTAGAGAAAACACTGCTATGATCCTTCAATATATTGTTACAGCTTCCGCGTGACAGGCTACAGTGTTTCACATTCATTACAGCTGGAATCCATCAGCGTTTTTGAGCTGCTAGGTGAAAACGCTACATGTAGCCGGGGCCGGATTAAGGGAATAGTGGCCCTTGGGCTAAGGGGGCCTCCATTCCCCGTGAGGCCTCCCCTGTGAGCTGCCGCCCCCCCCCCGTGAGGCCTCCCTTGTGAGCCGCCCCCCCCGTGAGGCCTCCCCTGTGAGCCGCCGCCCTCCCCCCGTGAGGCCCCCCCTGTGAGCTGCCCCCCCCCATCCTAAGCACCCACCTCTTTTTGTTGTCCTGTCACTGTAGTCCTTCCGCGGCGCGCTGTAAGCTCCTTACTGAGGGGATCCCGTGAGAGTGAGACTCATAGTCTAACTCTCACGAGATCTCCTCAGTAAGGAGCTTACTGAGCACCGCGGAAGGACTACAGTGACAGGCTCAGCAGCATTGATCGAGCCAATCATTAATGCCGCTGAGCACTTTCAAGGGCCCCCTGGATGCCCAAGGCCCCTGGGCTGTAGCCCAGTTAGACCTCGGGTTAATCCGGCCCTGCATGGGGCATTCACAAGCGTGCCAGCTAAAAGCAGACTTCATAGACCTCAGGCATCTGAATTAGCTGATATCACCAGTTTTATACAGAAATGTGTATTCCAGGATCATGATATCCATTCATTCATTTGAAGTTCAAAGCAAAACAGGTTAGCAGCTGCAGACCGAATAACTTGACATTTCAGCCTTTGGTGGGAGCAGCCAGTTTGATCAAAAATGGTCTGGTAAGAACTCCAAGGAGCAGGATATCATAGGCAGGTTTCAGTGCATAAACTGTTCATGACACTTGGCATCGCATAATTGCAGGTTCAGGTTCATTGTGTAAAGAGCAAGTACAATGGGCTACATAGCAGCGGAGAAAGAAGAGATGGACAGATGAATCATTCTTCACCATGTTGTCCACAAATGGAAGACTGTACGTGTGGCAGGAACCTAAAGAACTATACAGCAGTGAGCAGAGGTAGAATGATCGCAGGCAACGTTATTGCTTATGACTTATGGGCCCAGCTCCCTGTGATAGCCACCATAATTTTTTTCCCTTTTACCCCTCCACCCATAAGAGAAACTTAACAGTAGTCTGATGTTGCTCAATGTTCACTTTCCGGGCGAGTGATTTACCTACATGAATGAATTCTACAACTAAATTTTTTTTCACCCCTCCATTAAAAATCTTTGTTTCCCCCAATCCTTTAGAGCAGCCCCTTTTATTCACTAGAATGCTCCTTGTGTTGTATTGCGGTCACTAGAAGGATCTCTGTATTGTATCAGCCACTAGTTATGTGGTGGGTAGGCCACCAAAGAGTCTCTAAGGCAGTGTTCCTCACTGCTGGCTAACTCAGACCCCCCCCTAACAATGAGGCAGGTAGTGGTGAGTGTAAGTGAAGGGAGGGGGTGAAAGTTGAGATGAGAGTAATACAAAAGTTAATTAAATGTTTTGTGGATCCTTAGATGCTACCCAGGATCAAAAAGAAGCTCCAACAACCACTTCCAATGTAGATTCAATAAATTGCAAATGATCCAGCGCAAAAGGGACCCAGAAAAAATAATACTTGTGTGGACATTAAAACTTCTGAGGACTGTGCTTTCTTTGTGGTCCTGAAAAGCAGGAGGACATTGAGCTCAGTCCCTACATCACGAGTAGATGAGTGAAGAGCGTGGGTCAGCATTCGGGATTGTGTATTGAAATAACTGAGACAAAGATGCTGATGAGGTATTGGAGTGTGTAGTTTTCAGTGCGATGAACCTTCTGGTATTGCTTACATACTTACTATTATTTTGTGTGCTCTGGTATATATTTATATATACACCGTGGATGAAGTGGGGTGTATACGGTGGTATGCCATACCACCACTTCCTCTACTGCCTTCATTGTATAACAATCAAATTTAATTCACTCACATTCCCATTACATTTTTCATACCGTCACTTCTAAATGTACACTTTGACCACTGTATGTATGTATTCCCTCCACCCCCCCACCTCCCCCATTAATCCCCACATTTTGCCCCCATCCCTCTCCACACTATACACAAAAACAAAAAGTTCCCAGCATGATTTTATTCTTAGTTCATTCTTTTGCCTACATATCTCTTACAATTTTACTATCATTTTTTATTTTATTAACTGCTTCACTGATAGATATATTGTCCCTTGTTGCACTAGAACCTCATTGGCTGGCCATGGGGCTCTGACCATTTGCATATTACTATATATCCTGTTTATTACATGTTTCCATATTTTCTGCACATTCTGTATGCTGTGTTCGGCCTTTGTTTTGTGACATGTTTTATTTTTCTGCTGTTACACACAAAGAATAATAATAATATCATGAAAGACAATTACCCAACATAGTGGGCTACAACATCAGCCCCAATAATATGTAAAAGTCCAAAATTTACAGCAACTCCTCTTGAGTAAGTGATTCAGGAATCGCTGTCACCCAGGCGGAATAGCAAAATGTTTCATGTAGGAGTGCGCTGTGCAGATAAGCAGATAATATTACAGTAAGGATCAAGTGGTTGTAATAAATCCTAACCTTTAGCTGTTTCTTTTCCATTTATCCTGACTCTTATTAAACACTAGATCTAGACTGTAATTCTGCTTATTTGAACAGTACACTCCCATATGAAGCAAACAGAATATAATACATGACTCTAAGCCGCTGTCTGTGTAAACAGAATTCATAACTTTAACAGTAAAACGTCTTTGCTTTCTTGGTACATATATGATATTTCTCTGTTGCTATTCACTATTCAAAATTAGTTGCGAAGTCATGTAACAAGCATTATAGTTCTGTGCTATGAACACTATACGCTTGTGTTATATAACTGCATTTACCGGTATGTATCCAAAGCAAACTAAGTTTAAAAAATGCAATTTGAGAGTACAGCAGATATCAATGTGTTTGGTGTCACCAAGCGATTAATATTTAACTATGTTTATTATACTCCAATCTCTTTGCTGGCAGTTGTCAGCTGAGAATGGTGTGGATTTTCAATACTGCAATTTGGGGTAGTATATCAATGTATATTTTGATGTATATTAATGATGTATATTAATGATGTATATTAATGAAGGCTGATTCTGAATAACAAGGAATAAAATGTGTAGTGACTGCGCTCGTATTTGGCAAAAACAGTGATAGTCGCAATCCTTGTACATAAAACAAGTAGAACATTTATTAATATAAACTACTATAAAAAAACTAAATTGATGACCATAATGTACAACACTTTAAAACCAATATTAGATAGAGAAAATATTAAATTATTAATTAATATTAGAAAGATGAAAATGCATATCCTTCTGATGAAAGTGGATATAGCACTGACACCAGTTAAGGTCCTTATGCCTGTTTATTGATTTGAATATAAATATTATTTTTGATTGGAGAGGATCCCCTGCCAGTAAGCCAATCAGTGCTTATAGTCCCGATGTCATCCGGTCACTTATGACAAAATGCGATATTGAACACTTTGTAGCTCCTGAACATTCAGCTGTATCAAGTGGATTTTGCCCACGTGAAGGTAATGTGCACTATAGGCACTAACTTACGAAGAGACAAGTTTCTCATGCACCTCTGAGGCTTAATCTATCTGCCACTTGCTAAAGAAATACCAGCTGTATTTTCACTCATATTGGAGATCACGTGATTGGAATTGTATAATACATCTGTTCAGGACACATTCAATACTTACTAGCACTGAGGATCTATCGAAAGTCGGTTCTTCTATTGAACACTACAATATTCGTGAGTAACGATATACATAGTTACCAACACCTGTGAATCATTCACGCTGCTTATAATGCTGGCAAATTGGAGTTTTATGTGTGGACATTGCTGCATTCTGCATATAAGGAGGACCTCTCCTTAGAGACTATTGTTTCTTTTTTATTACAACATTTTTTTACAGGCTCTTTCTAATATTGGTTTTAAAGTGTTGTATATTGTGGTCACAATTTTGTTTTTTATAATAGTTTATATGAATATTTCTACTTGTTTTATGTACAAGGAATGCGACTATTACTGTTTTTTGCCAAATAAGAGTTTAGTCACTATACATTTTATTCCTTGATTCTTTCAATACTTTGAGATTACCACTATCTCGTGTGACAGCAGCTGCCATTTGGTATATCATCTATAGAGCATATAGGGGCATTGTCCCTGAGGATGGTATAGAGTGGGGTTTTGATTTTTTTGCCCCACTGTATCCCACATATAGTGGCATTCTTTATTTTCATGATTTTGAATAGCTGACCTGCGATCTTCAACGTAACAAATATGGTTTGAAGAGAAATAACTGACATACTCTGCATTGATGGTTATCCTTTTTTCCTATCTTAGTAACATTGTGGATATTGTTTAGCTATGAGATATATATAATATTGAAAGCTGAAAGGGTTAGACTGAAAAATGCATTTACATACATTTTCATTTGTAATAAAAAAAAACAAAACTATTTGGTTTAGTTAAGTAAATGGTAAAATAGCTACTTAGTAAGATTTTGGTTATCATAGAACATTGACTGTTTTTGGGTGGAGCAGATCAGATCACAGATTATGTCCTTAGTGTACAGTCCCCAAGGCTCAGCTAATGCAAATTTTAACATGAACTCACAGTGCCCCTTTAATAATCCCACATTTAAACTGGCATATACACTGTAGGATGAAACTAATGCTTAATTTCTTTTTATTGCTTCCACCCTCTTGGATAGGTCTACTTAAACCTTCACCATTTTCATGGTGCAGGCGCCCATTCTGTGGTGGGTAAGACCGGTTACCATGGTAGGATTGAATACATTAATCTGTGTTTACCTGTTAGCAAAGTAATGTCACTGCCCTATTGTCACGGATCTGTTTAAACTGAAGGTCACTTGCTGGTATTGGTGCTGCTAAGCTAGGAGGCGCAGAGCCTACTACGCCTCTGGTCTTCGCCAGGGATCCCAAAAGGGGTTTTGGGGTTTGCTGCAAGAGACATCCAGGTCATGGTCCTCCAAGTTAGCCACCAGCGAAGCAGTGGGTGAACAGGCATAGTCGTGCAATCCGAGGTTAAACTGTGCGGGCAAACGAAGTACAAAGGAGATAGCAAAAGTGGAGTCAGGAAGCCAGAGGTCAAACCAGGAGATCTAAACATGCCAAAGGGGAATCCAAGAGCAGAGTCAGGTGAAGCCAGGAGGTCAGACAGGATGCAGGGAGACAGGTAGGAGCACTGAAGCATAAGTGGACCATGATACTCTGGCACCCTAATGGTGTCAGAGCCTGCTTTAAATAGTGTGTGCTAGCTCCTGATTGGTGGCAGTGGGATAGGCGGTCAGGAACAGCTGACTGTCGACAGAGAGAGGAAAGGGGCCTCCTGTTGCCTAGCAATGGAGACGGGAGAGAACTGCACATGCATCCGCGACGCCGGGCCCGTAAAAGGAGTAGAAGCATTCTGTTGCTAGGCAAGAGGACGCGATTGCGCAGAGAAGGAAGGCGGCCGTCCCTATTAGGTGGGGACGGCGCCTGACACCTATATGGTAAAGTCGCCTAACTAATTAGCTTCTTGCCACAAAAAATGACAAAATCTAGTCAGGGACAATGGAAAATAGGAATAAATAAAAATGAGCCATGATTGCCATTCAAAATGCAGTGGAGGTTATTTGTTAACAATGTGTAAATGTACAAATATATAGTAACACACAGCAGCCAATCTGCAATTGGCTTTCATTGTCTAACTCAGTGATAAGCAACATTAAGTAGCTAGAGAGCCACAGGAGTGGCCCGCCAGCAGGGTTGCCAATTCTGAAATTAAAAACAAGCAACCGCTTAGTGAAAAACAAGCCCAAAACAAGCCCAAACCAATCCTTAAAAGCCCCCACAAAAGCCCAACTTACAGGGGACCATCCTTGGCAAATGAAAACGCAAATGCTGTAATTTAGGACACTGGTATGTCTATACCACACAGCCCCATGATATAACAGTATAAGCAGTCTTCTGACATGAGTAGCTTACTGAATGGGTGAGGAGGGTGTTATATAGCAGTGTTACCTGCTATAAGTGCAGCGATCGTGTGTCTGTCACAGCACTTATTTCAGTAGGTTGCTGTAGATCCGTCTTCCTGTGATTTATTCCACGTCCTCCTCTGACTCCACCCATCCACAAAAGTGCCACTTTATTGGAGGAATTCTCTGCACAACCCGCCCACCAAAAAAAAAAAAACCTGAATGCACCAATCACAAAATGGTAGCAGAGAAAAACAAAAAACAAAAAAATGATTATGCAGCCTGAGGACTTGGACAACGTGTCCAAGCCCAAAAATAAGCTACCCGCAGCAGCCCAAAAATACCCGCGACTCCGGAAAAAAAGAAGCCCAATTCCGCTTGTTATAAGCGGAATTGGCAACTATGCCCGTCAGCCTTCAAAGGGGCTGTGCAGAGGATCATATGACCTCCTGACCGGTATACCATGTGACCTCCTGCACTGTGCAGAGGAGGTCACATGATGCGGAAGTCAGCCGCTCCTGTTCTAATCACATTGATTCCCCACTGCTGGTCTAATTAATAGTTTGATCCCATTGCTCTTATTAACTAACCCTCTACGCTTGTTTTTTTTCTTTTATAATTGCCAACTTGTATCCCACTCTCTACCAGAACCATCCCTGCTGATTATTTTTATTTTATTTGGAATTTTATACACTCCATCTGCTTTTGTTACACAAACTTTCAAGGTCACTGGAAAGACCTTGCTTTTTTTTTATAAAGAAAACAATCTGGTGGCAGTTTACAAACTTGACTTTCCCATAAAGAAATTTCTGGGCACACAGATTAATTCGAAACATGACAAAAATAACCAAGTACTAAGATGACAATATAACTACTTTTCCTTCCTGTAGTAAGTAAATAAACAAACAAATAAAAACTATTTTTAAAACCATAAATACAATGATTTATTTAAAACAAAGTCAGTGTATCGCTATTCACGAAAAGATATAAAAGAAACTGATACAAACTAACAGCTCAACTGCAGAATGTTTAATGAACTGAAGTGATGTGTATTCTTTCATAATTGATTAGATGCATCTTTCATTATATATTCATAAAAGTGATGTGTGCTTAAAGTTGCATTTAATTTGCTAAAATGTAGCTCAAACTATCCATGGAAAATATTTTACTTAACTTATCTGAAGATATAGATTCAGAAAAATATCACTTAAAGATCAACTAAACCCCAGATTTGAAATGAACATATATAGAACTTGATGACTTATACTGATCCTTTTCAATGCATTTTAATAATAATTAATAGTACTCACACTAATACACCCTCACAGCTGTCCCAATCTCCACTTTAAGACACACTCACTCCTCTTGTTTCAGCTGTGCCCTCTTCCACTTAGAATGTAAGCTCTCTAATGAGCAGGGTCCTCCATACTCTTTGTTTTTATGTCTGCATTTATTTTGTCTGCCTTGTATGTGCTTGTATGTCATGTCATGTAAAATATATTGACATTGTCTTGATAGGCTTGGATGGAGTTGGGTGTTTGGGATGGATATGTTTGTGCTAGTTATTTTCATGTGATTAAATGTTATTGTTTTATTTAGTTTTTCTACTAGTTTGTTTATTGATATGTTGTTTAGTTTTTGATTTTACTGGGGTCCACAGAGGTGCAAGAGACACCTAATCCAACACCCCCCCTTTAGCTCCTCAGCAATGTCATATCTTATGTCATCAGGCAGAGTATTTCAGCAGCTTGTTATCTGACACAGCTCGGATATGCTCCGAAGGGAACTTTGTGTCATATCCATGGGTAGCAAAAATAAACTTTGCCTGGAGATATAAATGCATGGATGAAAAAAAAATAAAAGGAAATTAGAGGGGCAAACCAATGTGTTTCGTAAAATTTACAGATGAGCATGTACAAGCCAATTTCATTACATTACCTTTCTAGACTTAACTTCATCCTTATTTATGTATTGTATAACACAACATATCACGATCTAGAAGTCACCTGATTCTGCGTGATTAGTCTGTGACAATGGATTAATCACAAACAACCACCTGTCCTTTGGTTCTCCTTTTAACTAATCTATCACAATTTAGTTTCATCACAGTCATCATAAACCAAATGATCTCCACTGACTCAGAGTTTTCAGAAACCAAATGATCTCCTCTGTTTCAAATATGTAGCATTCTAAAACCAAGCTAAGTCTGACGCGTGAGTTTGTAAGAGCACATAGACATGAACTTATTAAGTGGAATTTAACATGGAAAAAAATGCTTAAGATGAAAACAATTAAAAAATGACATACAAAGATATAATACAATAGATCCTTGTAAAATAAAAAGGAATACAACAAAGAAATGGTAAACTTATGTATGATCAGATTCTGTCTGTGAGAGAACAGGAATAAAGGGACACTTCTCAATATGAAATTGAGTCCCAACAAGTGAATAAACCTGTTAGAGTTACAGGACATTTTAAACTTGCTGCAGGTACCCACAGCCCCCCTTCCCCTGTGGTGTCAGTACCAAAAATTCTGTGTAAATACAAAATAGTTGTTTATGATTTCTGTTTCACGTCATGTTTATTTACACTGGCCTAATTTCTCACCAGAATGTCCTACAAAGATGATTTTACCTCCATACAACAGGTTATAACTTCTGTAAGTATGGCAATTATGAAAATATGACATTTTCTTTGCCTTTATTTCCACTCACACTTAGCCAAGCTGCTCTCACCCCCCCTCCCCCAACACCACCTAGTAGAGATGTCCAGAGATATCACTGAATAATCAAGAGTGTGAGGGGTCTGTTTGTTGCATAGTACTGATAATATTGATGTAACCTTAAAGAGAAGTTTCAAATGCTTTTACGAATTGTGACATAAATTGATACTGATCCATAAATACCTCTTGGGTAGAACAGAAGAGTTTAGAAGCAATCGAAGAAATACATTATTATTATTATTATTATTATTATTATTATTATTATTATCTTTTATTTGTTAGGCTCCACAAGGTTTCCGCATCGCCGCACATAGTACAAACAGTAGACTATACAGGGTATAACAGTACAGAACAATAAACAAAAAGTACCTATACTTCAGAAACTCCAGGCAGGCAGATGCAATAGACACGGAGCAGAAGAACGGGTAAGGAGACAGGAGGGAAGAGGGCCCTGCTCATACGAGCTTACATCCTAAGGGAGGGTAAAACAGACCAGGCACAAAAGGAGCCAGTTAAGGGAATGGGAGAGAGGGGAGAATGAGCGGAGGAGATGGGGGGTTAAGTGGATGGTTGGTAGGCTTTGAGAAAGAAGTGAGTTTTGAGTGCACGTTTGAAGGAGAACAGAGTAGGAGAGAGGCGGATGGAGCGAGGGAGGTCATTCCAGTGAAGGTGGGCTGCACGGGAAAAGTCCTGGATTCCTGAATGGGAAGAGGTGATCAGAGTGGAGGAGAGGCGGCGGTCATTGGCCGAGCGCAGGGAGCGGGCGGTAGTGTGAATGGAGAGGAGGTTAGAGATATGAGGGAGGGGCAGTAGAGTGGGAGAGAGCCTTGTAAGTGGTGGTGAGGAGTTTGAAAAGAATTCTGTAGGGGAGGGGAGCCAGTGTAGGGCAAGGCAGAGAGGGGAGGCAGAGGAGGAGCGGCATGAGAGGAAGATGAGTCTTGCGGCCGCATTGAGTATAGAGCGGAGGGGGGAGAGACGGGAGTGGGGGAGGCCGGTGAGGAGGAGGTTGCAGTAATCCAGGCAGGAGATAATGAGTGCTTGTATGATGGTTTTTGGTGGCCTCCTGAGAGAGAAAGGGACGGATGCGGGCGATGTTGCGTAGTTGGAAGCAACAGGCTTGGGCAAGAGAATGAATGTGGGGGGCAAAAGAGAGAGAGGAGTCAAGGGTGACACCCAAGCAGCGGAGTTGGGTGACAGAGGAGATGGTAGTGTTGTTAACAACAATGGAGAGGTCATGGTGAGATGGGAGGCTGGGAGGAGGAAAGACAATGAGTTCTGTTTTGGAAATGTTGATTTTGAGAAAGCGCTCCGACATCCAGGAGGAGATGGCGGCGAGGCAGTCAGATACCTGAGCGAGGAGGGTGGAGGAAAGATCAGGTGAAGAGATGTAAAGTTGAATGTCGTCAGCATAAAGGTGATACTGAAGGCCAAAGGAGGAGATGAGAGCGCCAAGGGAGGAAGTATAGAGCGAAAAGAGTAGAAGGCCGAGAACGGAGCCCTGTGGGACTCCTACAGCGAGAGGGTAGGGGGAGGAGGAAGAACCAGACGTGGATACAGAGAAGGAGCAGTTAGCGAGGTATGAGGTGAACCAGGCGTGGACAGAACCAGAGAGGCCGAGAGAGAGAAGAGTTTGCAGCAGGAGGGGGTGGTCCACAGTGTCAAAGGCTGCGGAGAGGTCAAGGAGGGTGAGTAGGGAGAAATGACCCTTGGATTTGGCCGATAGGAGATCATTAGTAACCTTGGCCATGGCAGTTTCAGTAGAGTGGAGGGGGCGGTAGCCGGATTGGAGAGGGTCAAGGAGGGAATTGTCAGAGAGGTGCCTGCTAAGGCGGCTGCAGACAATTCACTCAAGTAATTTAGAGGCAAAGGGGAGAAGAGAGATAGGGTGATAGTTGGCAAGAGATGTGGGGTTGAGATTGGGTTTCTTGAGGATAGGAGAGATGAGAGAGCGTGTTTAAATGAGAAGGATACTACACCAGAGGAGAGTGATAGGTTGAAAAGGTGTGCGAGGTAAGAGCAGGCAGTGGGAGAAAGAGAGCGAAGGAGGTGAGAGGGGATGGGATCGAGAGGGCAGGTAGAGGGTGGAGAGGAAAGAATGAGAGAGCGAACTTCTTCACCTGTTGTAGGGCAGAAGGAGCACCAGAGTTGGGTGTCGGTGGGAGGTGAAGCGAAGAGGGAGGCGGGAGAAGGGGAGGAGAAGATGTTCAGTCTGATGGCCTCAATTTTGGAAGAGAAAAAGGTGGCAAAGTCAGAAGCGGAGAGGAAAGATGGGACATTAATTTAGTTTCAAGTTTCAGGTTTTAACCTATAGCTGGAAACAGAGTTCATCTAAGCTACCCCAAGCTAATACTATGAATTAGTTCACAAACACATATTTGCAGTTTTATATAACACCTCCCTGTCTCTAGTGGATGGCAGGGAAATTGTTACCTGCATGCCGATTTCCCTATGCTCACCAGACACAATGCTGTTGTTCTAACGCGATAATTGGTCTGCATTAACATGGTGGCTCCCTTTTCTGTGCTAAACAGTAAAAGTGTATTTCCAGGGAGTCAGGTTCCACCAGGACAGCTTCTCCTCGTCCCCAGGCACCCTGTGCAACCAGCTGAGAGGGTTGTGATCTGTGACTACAGTAAACTATAACTCTTTTAAATATGGATGTATGGTCTGAAATTCAATGCCTCCTTTGGGGGTTGTTTGCTAAAAAAGTGAAATTGTTCATAATCCATTGGAAATAATCATTTGCTTCCAATGTTATCTTGCAGACAAATAAAAAAGTCAACTGCTAATTAGTTGCTTTGGTTTAGTGCACAGGAAACAGGTAGAGCAATTGCTGCACACGCTCGGACATAATCCTCACTGGCTGTGCTTCCTGATATCGTTATCTCCTTGTACACCAATTATTTTCACATAAGTGCTTCACTTCCACACAGGTTATATTCAATTGGTAATTTTTGGTGGGTATGTGCCTAAAACTCCACTTTAATGTGATTCTAAATAAAAAATGTCTTCATAAACACCTATAAGCAATTTATTTCCCCAAACACTGGGTACAAACATGGAAAATGAAGATTGTCCCATTATCCGAACTCCTGAACCATAAACACCTATAGCCTTTATAAAAAGGAAACAAAAATGCCCACCTGGAAACAGCCTAAATTCACGATGAAGATGATTATAAAGATTAGTATATTCTAATATATAAATTAATGTTTAACTATTATTCACATCTTTGTGAGTGTATTTGTACATGCATTTTAACAATTCACATTTTATTATAATCAATATTCTACAGTAAATTAAATTGTGGCAAAGATATTATAACACACAGGAATTTATAACTGATTAAACTGCTGATGCACATTACAAAATCCTCTTTGTTCCGTTCCTACATTCTGCAACGATATCTGTACTAAGCAGAGAGAAGGGATTTTTCTGCAGAATGTAGTTGCTGCTCAGTATGGGTAGTGTAGTATAACGTACCTACGCGTTTCACCCGTACAGTAACTGGGCTTCTGCAGGAATAAGATGTGTATGTACGGATATGTAGATCTAGGAACGGGACAAATAGACACTTTCATTACTAGAGAAACTACTCAATGGATATCTCACCAACAGGCTCAGAAAACACTGCAGAATCTCACATTGGACGGCATTAACTCCAGAACAATGGCGCCACCCCGTACCTAACAATTGGGGAGAAGAGGACATAGTGCATTATAATAGATGCTGAGTGTGTGTTAGCAACCATTTCTATTACTATATCCATGATATTTGTGGTCATTTGGATAATGCTAGTGTGACCCTTTGTTTGGATGAGTACACTTTAGTTTTTGCTTTGAATTCACCATGTGAAATCTGATATTATTTTTACTTGAACATTATAATGTGGGTGAAAACAGGGTTCTCCATTTTCTCCATTTCTAACTTATTCTAACTGTGCACACAAGCTGATTATTCACATGTTACTTACACCTTGGGGTAAATGTATGAATCTCCGGATTCTTCATCTCCGGCGTGTTCAGCCTCTTCAGCGCTTAAATTTAAAGCGGCGCTGCATTGTAAAGGGAAACTTCCCTTTACAATGTAGCGCCGCTTTAAAGTTAAGCGCTGAAGAGGCTGAACACGCCGGAGATGAAGAATCCGGAGATTCATACATTTACCCCCTTGTGTTATACGCAGTATTACATAGTGCACCATGAGAACTATTCCTGTATATTAATGATTCTATTTTGCATCTTCAAGTTGTACTTTAGTGGAGAAGTACTTTTAATGGGAATGTTATTAATTTAATGTTGGGGCTGGTTGGGAGGAAGTAGGCTTATTCATTAGACATATATACTATTAAATTAATGTTGGGATGGTTATGGGGAAGGAGGCCTAATTATTAAATGTGGCTACTATTACTTTATTGTTAGTATTATGGGTGTTGTACCTTATAACGATGATGGAAACACAGACAACATACACACACAAACAATAAACTCCCAGTGTTGTAATTGTGACACATTGAAAAACAGACCCCATCAAGAATTTAAGGAGGTGCCGCCTGCAGAATGTACAAGGGTTTGTAAAAAAACATTCTGCAGACGCCGTCTCCTTAAATGACTACCTTAATATCACGAGTGACAGTGTCACTCTTTAAAGTGACATCATTTTCCACCGACGGGATGTTCATTGGCTGCAGTTCTTGAAGGTCTGTTATTCAACGTGTCACAATTACAACACTATCGAGGAGTTTACATTCGCTGTCTTTATGTTGGTGTGTATGTTGATGGTGTTTTTGCAGTCAGGGTATAGACTACGGTGACTAACAGACAAATATGCTCACTATGCTACAACCGTAAATATCACCTCAATATATTATATTATATATCAAACATCGCTTCACATATCTTCTTGTCCCATACCCTGAGGAGATTGCCAGTCTCCCAAAAGTGTGTAGAACAAAAAAATATAATGATCAGGGTGCATCCAAAAAGGATGTAAAAATATATTTATTTATATATAAAAAGAAAAAGTGACCAAGCTCACATGTATATCATCCAAATGATATGGCGGGTAATACCCGATACAATGTTACAATGAACACATTCCCAATGAGATGATAATAATCAATAAAATGAGTGTCTGGCCAGTACACACTATCATAAAAACATGTATTGTAGACCAAGTCCTGATAATCAACAAAAATGTAGCAGGGGAGATCTCACCCAATAGAAAGGTGCAGCTGCAACGTGAGGGCGAATGAACACAGATCCATAATAGGATTCAGCGTGGTCTGATGCGTGATGTGTCAATTTTCCTTAATGTGGCTCTCATATAATCCCACAATGATCAATAAAGTTCTTATAGATGGTGAAAATGCTGGGGTATTTATCTCACCACTTTTGTAGTCAGGGTATAGACTACCACCAAGTGCTATATGGGGGGAAAAGAAGCAGATTTATTAAATGGGAATGCTATTAATTACATTCTGGGGCTGATTAGGTGGAAGGAGGACTGGTTATTAAACAGCAGAAAAAGCTACTGATT
This sequence comes from Mixophyes fleayi, assembly GCF_038048845.1. NCBI lineage: Eukaryota > Metazoa > Chordata > Amphibia > Anura > Limnodynastidae > Mixophyes > Mixophyes fleayi. Next base: position 34,619,423 of record NC_134403.1, on the reverse strand, counting down.
TAATGTCCAGGTGTTTGGCAGGAAGGAGGCCTAAATTGTTCATTCACTGCCCAGCTTTCCAGAGGGTGAATAATAACTATCTCTTTTCCAAACAGGGACCCAACATTCCAGGATCCAGCCAAGAGCAAATGATCTTAAGACACCAGCAGCAGCACCAGGTATTCAAAGCTACAATAACAGGTAGGAGATAGCCGCACAGTGGGAGAAAGACATAGTTCTTGAAAAGGTCTAGGCGCATCCAGCCATGAGTTGCCTGCTGAGAGACAGCATCCACTCCCACCAAGACACACATGAAGGGGGTCAGAAGGGGGGGGGAGGGCAGTGTTCAGTTTTGCACTAAAAATGTCCAGTTACAGCTCTGCATTTCCCTCTGTAAATAATAGGGTAGATTTAGTTCAGACAGTTTTCTTTATATATATATATATATATATATATATATATATATGTATATATATATATATATATATATATATATATATATATATATAAATATACATATATATGCACTAAAATCTCTGAACATGGAACGTTACTTAGAAACTAATAGCTTAAGCGTGTCTTTTATAATTTTTTAATTATAAAAGACTTCACAAGGGGCCAGAGAAAATACCAATATCTTTGTAATATTCTACTAATTACAGGGAAATGGTAGTTCAGGGGAGCAGGCCAGTGTTTTGCAAAGTTCTTTCTGTAGTGTATTATATTGAAAGTAAGAACATTCTAACAGAGAGAGAGGTAGAGAGAGAGAGAGAGATACGATGACACATTCTGTACATAGAGGATAGAGAAAGTTCTGCTTGGCTATTGAATTAAACATGTTGAAAATATTCATAGTTAAAATGTGAATAGAGAAGTTTCTGAAAGTGGTAACAGGCTAGAAAACTGTTTTCCTAGCCAAAATGAGAAACTTTGTATTTTCAACATTATTATTTTTCATCCAGAAAATTAAATAACTTTTTTTTTAGACATTATTAAAGGGTATTTATAGAGTATAACAAAATAAGGGACAATTCTCTATTTCAGGAATATGTTTCAGAGTTCATCATCATGTTGGGGATTATGATTCAGTTACCCATGAAAGGTTATGTGCCTATAGGCATTTTATTAATCCAACTCTCTTAGATTCCCAATTTTTGACAGATTATGGAGCAGAGATGGGGTAAAGCTGAGCATCTCCTATTTTCTTCCGTACCTCCTCTGTCAATCACTTTTACAAGACTGCCGTACGTAGTGTACAGGCATATAGAGACCATCATCGTCATTTATATAGCGCCACTAAATCCGCAGCGCTGTACAGAGAACACTCTCACATCATTCTCTGCCCCAATAAATCTTACAGTCTAAATTCCCTAACACACACACATGTACAGAGTAGGGTCAATTTTGATAGCAGACAATTAGCCTACTTGTATGTTGTGGGAGGAAACCAGAGCACCCAGAGGAAACCCACGCAAACACAGGGAGAAGATACAAACCCCACACAATTAATGCTATGGTCAAGAATTAAACTCATGCTGCCCGTTGAGATCAATGATCTTTATGTACATATACATCTGTTATCCATTCATCTATAATAAAACAGAATGAAGCAAAGGTAAACTAAATAACTACCATGTGCTAGGACCTTACTCACAAGTGTCTAAAGCCTTGACCATTTCTAAGAACCCTGTCACAGTATACATGGCTGGAAATGTGTTTTAATTACTTTATTTTGGCTTATTTTTCTTTCCTGCCTCCTCCCTCGTAAAAGCATTTTTTGTTGCAGGTCCAGATCTATATCTGATGATAGTTAAAAGTCGTTGCAGATTTTAATATCATTGACAGGTTTATAGATTGGCTCTATAGGATCTCCCCAAGCTAATCTCTGAATGTGTGACTAGCTTTACACTCAACCCCTTTCCTCTAAATTAAATCTTCTCCACCTTTTTGTAATACTATACAAATGCCGAAGAATTTAAAATGTAAGTGTCAAGAGTTGTACGTAAAATACAAGTTACCATATATAAAAGGTAATCTAAGAATATTAAAATATTAAAGTATTCATACCTTGATAGCAAATTGGGATATGTGACATTTTAGCCAGAGTAAAGTAATGTCTCTTTTACCAAGTATTTTCTGCAACAATAGACTACAAGAGGCTGCCTAGCAGGAAGTTTAAGGTGCCTTGGACAAAACACTTCCCCCGTGATTGCACCTTTATTTCAAATATCTTCCAACTTACACAAATATTTGTGAATGCTATTAGTAGCTTTTTATTTAACCCAACTTGTCCTTTAGGTTTAATGGAGCTTTAAAAAGTTAAGATACTAAGTCATTTAACTTGGACAGTAATGATTGTACCTGTTCTAACACTGGAAAATCTTCAAATGATGTCATGTTTGATTAGAGGTGCATAAAGTTCTGTCTTATGTTGCCCATGTACTTGTGATACTACCAGTCACATACATTGACCTCATATTCCATCACAAATAGTCCAAAAATTGCTTCTGATCCCATCCGACATCTAATTAGGATCTATTTAGCTGTCATCTGAACCGTACGTAAATCCAACGTTTGGATGTTGACTATGAATGTGTCATGGCCCAGCCAGTGTATTTTTTGCGTTCTTATTTAGAGCTGGACATCTTTTCCTTTTAAAATTAAACTACATCCGAAAAGAAGACACATTCTGCATAGTTTGCAGAGTCAGACTCATCTCAACTGAATGTCATCATTATCAGTTTGTATCTTAAACCAGGGGTAGAGCACCCGCAATAGATCCGTTTCCTGACAGATGTTACTACTTCCAGGTGTACATCAGTTGCATTTACTTGAATGTGCCCTCACTGTAATTGGCCTACTCTTGGATGCCGCTCGTCTTCCCCGATCCGCCTCTTTAAGCGGATGGATTTGTATACAGACTGAGTCTGTATGACTGCGCATACAGACTCAAACATAAGTCTTGTGGATGTGCGCTGTAGTAAAATTCGTATTTTACGCTACACAAACGGATTTGTGTACAACTCTACATGAGGCCCTCAGTGTGCTGAATGACTGGAACTCTAGGACACGGCTGGATCGGCCCATGTATTAGACCTATGTTTTACTTTATGTTAATATCTATACAGATAGTAAAAAAAAAATCGAATTCACTAGTTCAGATATGTACAGGTATATAATCTCTCCCTCTTAATCTTAATTACCCAGAAAATTCACAAAAGCAGAAAGGAAAGAAGTAAACAACTATTGCTGCCTGTCATAGACACCGACAGTGATCATTGAGGAGATATAATTGTTATAGGTATAGTTGAGATGTAGTTACTATAGGGTTGGATCTTATAATTGACCGAGGAAGAATTCATCATTTATTACAAATTCTGCATGTACCGCTGTTTATGCCTTTGATGTATTTTTATGTATTATATATACATATATATATATATATATATATACTTCAATATAGCAGTTTTCTCATATTATTGTTGTCTTTTATGGTCTTATCAATACCACTATCCGCTTTGATACCATAGTTTTAGCACACAATAAAACCCATACTTGCCTACTTTGAAGACCTGTCCTTCGGGAGATCCCTGGAGGACAGGTCATGTGATGAGTGTAGGGGGGTCATCATATGACCTGACCATAGCCCCCTATTATAAAAAGAAAGAAAAAAAAAATTGCGGCAGTGAGTGGCGGGGGTGGGGCTTAATAGCGCGACTGCATCACTAAGCCCTGCCTCCACAAGTGTCCGGGAGATTGCTTGCTTTTCCATGGATCCAGGAGAACTCCTTGGAATTCGGGAGCCTCACAGAAATTCTGGGAGAGTAGGTAACTATGAATAAAACGTGACTTTATGCAGGGCTTGTGTCTGCTGTGAATTACCATTGATATCTCCCACTATTTATGATTGATAAGTCAATATTTCATTTTTCCATAGTGCACAGTTAATCCATTATTTTGCTTTATGACTAAGTAACCAACAAGGTTTTAACCATTTATTTTGCTGTAATATCAGTCCTTTAAATAGTCCTTTTTCTTGATAGTCATGTGGTTTGGGATCTAGTTAGATACAGATTATTTTAACTTGCTGCATGATGGTCAATATGTAACCAGTCGGTGTCTAATTAATGATGACAGCGCTGTGGGAAAATAATTACAGGTGAAAAGCTGAATGTAATTGAATATATTCCTGGGCATATTGTTCTCTACTACATCTCCTCCATCATTGATCTGTCACGTCTGCTCTTACAGTTTAGTAAGGTGGAAGAAATTTTTAGAGCGTGAACTGAAAATATACGTTTGTTAACGATGTACTACTAAGAGTTGCATCATTTATTTATAAGCTCTGGTAGGAAAATAAATTTTAACTTTGTGAAAACCCAACAATTTAAGAGAAAGTGATGTTAAATGGGCGATTTCTGTTGAGAGCTGTAAAGATGTGAATTTAACATGCGGAAATACTGCGACAAAGTAATGTTAAAAAATGTATAAAATAAAAAACAGAACATCAGCCTTGAACTCTGGTCAAAGAAAATAAAAATATAATAAAAATAAAATATAAAAGTATTGTTACCTTAAAACTGCAATCCGATTAAAGATAGTCAATAGCATGAAAATTGAAATGTATTCCAATGAGATACATGGATGTGGCTTCGTTTAATGAAATTATATAAGTTATTTTTATAAAACTGGCTTAAAGTTCAAGAAAAAAATGAATATAATAAAAACTATCCTGCTACATAAGTGAAGCGATGTTCACAGCTGAAAGTGTTTAAATGAGTTTTTATTTACTAGAAATAACTAATAAAATGATGCATGTTCTATATACATGACTCAGCATATACAGGCATGGGAGGTCTTAAATAATTGCTTCTGTTTGGTGAGAATCATGCACAGAGACAGGCACACAGACATGCACAGAGATAGGCACACAGACAATGCACAGAGACATGCACAGAGACATGCACAGAGACAGGCACACAGACAATGCACAGAGACATGCACAGAGATAGGCACACAGAGATATGCACAGAGACAATGCACAGAGACAATGTACAGAGACAATGCACAGAGATAGGCACACAGACAATGCACAGAGACATGCACAGAGACAATGCACAGAGACAATGCACAGAGACAATGCACAGGGACAGGCATAGAGACAATGCACACAGACAATGTACAGAGACAATGTACAGAGACAATGTACAGAGACAATGCACAGGGACAGGCATTGAGACAGGAACACAGACAGTCACACAGACATGATCACTAAATTCTTCACTAGTAAGGAAATGGATTTATTAGCCAAGATTGCCTCATCTGCACCTACTTATGTAATTAAATGCTAAAACAAGTTTTTGTTTTGTGGGATGAGGTTATTTAAATGAGATAAAGCGGGGGCGAGGGTGCATTTACAGAGGTGTTCCTTGTTTTCATGGAGGGCATACATAAAAGGACTTCTTCTGAGGTGGTGGAGGCCAAACCTTGTCCTATTTTGTGGTCTGTCCACGTTTTGCACAGGAAAACACTTTAAAAAACATTTTTGAAGAAAGTTTTTTGCATGAAAGTCATCAGGGTCAAGCTGGGTCTGGGATCAGTGTAGCATATGCCCACCATACCTGAGCCACAGGAGGGGCACCGGGCTGGCCAGCCTGGGCATTCCTGCAGGCTGAGATCTCCCTGAGACCAGTCCATCCTGTCTCCTCCCTCCTTTCTTCATGTGGACCAGCTCCTCTCTCACTCTCCATCTGTACCAGCTGAGAAGGCAAATGTCCTGGGCTATTAATATAATGTGGGGACTGCAAGGTATTATTGTTATGTAAGGATTGGTATGAAAGTTAATTTTAAGTGGAGAGTGGTGTGTGTGTGTAGGGGGGGTAATATTATGCATTGACTGATATGATGGTGTGTGGGGCCAGTGTTATGTGGGGCTGTTATGTGAGTGGGGAGATTGACATAATATGGGGGGGGCTCATGTTATGTGGGATTTGGTGTGGGGGGGATGTTATGCTATTAAACATGGGTGCTACTGATTTAAGATGGGAGAGAGGGAGGACTAGAGTGTTCACTCATTGCTGGGCTTTCCAGGAGGTTTTTAGAGCTAACCCTTTTCCAAATAGGGCCCCAACACTCTATTATTTTTTTTTATTATTATTACCATTTATTTATATAGCGCCACTAATTCCGCAGAGCTGCACAGAGAACTCGCTCACATCAGTCTCTGACCCATTGGAGCTTGCAGTCTAAATTCACTAACACATACTAGGGTCGATTTGTTAGCAGCCAATTAACCTACTAGTATGTTCTTGAAGTGTGGGAGGAAACCAGGGCACCTGGAGGAAACCTACATAAACACAGGGAGAACATACAAACTCCTCACAGATAAGGCCATGGATGGGAATTGAACTCATGACCCCAGTGATGTGAGGCAGAAGTACTAACCACTTAGCCACCGTTCTGCCCAGTATCTGGACAGGCAATAAATGAGCTTAAGACACCAGCAGCAGCAGCACCAAAGAACACGTAAGAGAGAGCAGCACTATCTGACAACTCGATTCTGGTGGGATAATGCCAATATTTGGTTATTCATTAGAGAAACCTGTCTGCTCATTTTGAATTATTTTCTAGCCCCTTTACCACACAAATAGTATTATCGATACCTATCTAATGAGAGTTTGTTGCTAACATGACTAGTAAGGATCGTTTCTGAAAGAGCAAACTCGCAGCTTCACAGTGCAAATGATGCTTTGTGTTGACATGCGCTGTTTTTCAATGAATGCGCTTTATTTTGCATAACATACTTGAAGTTTGATTATAAAAATGGAAACATCTGCATGGGTGCCGGGTCTAGCAAGTTCTGATGGGAGAAGCTGGGTGGATCAGGCTGTTGAAAACTAAATGTAGGCTGGGCAATCTCCTGCACCTCATATTACGTCCACAAGCAAAAAAAGAAATTTTGTTTTTCAGGAAAAGTTATTAAAATTTAACAGGTGGATACGGTGTATTAATGGTTGTATTGCCTGGTTTGCAGGGACATTTATCCTGGTGAGGAAAGGGGTTGGAGGGCAGTCTAGTGCCTGGCACGCTTTCTCCGTGGCTTGGTCATACATCCACTGGCAGTGACATACACTGGGCCACTCTGTTGGATTCGGGCTACTAGTTGTCACCCTCTGGTCATTTTAAAATTATTCTGCAAGAACTTGACGTCTATGACAGCTAAACGCTGAATATGAAGGAAACCTAACTTCAAAAATGTACTTACATTACTATAATACCATATAATCGTTAAACCTTTTTTACTCAGTTTTTCTTCTTGGGCATTTTATAGAAATACCTAGGTATGTATTTACTAAACTGCGGGTTTGAAAAAGTGGAGACGTTGCCTATGGCAACCAATCAGATTCTAGCTGTCATTTGGCAGAATGTACTAAATAAATGACGGCTAGAATCTGATTGGTTGCTATAGGCAACATCTCCACTTTTTCAAACCCGCAGTTTAGTAAATCTAGCCCCTAGTGTGCTTCAGTAATGTCACTGCCTCCCAAGGAATTGCACTCTACTAATTGTTGACTTAGCCCATAACATTGCTGTCTCTATTGTGTACAATTAAATATTCTGAACGGCTCAAGTTCAGAAAAAAATTCCAGACAGTAGAAAGGCATTCTGGGTGCACGTCTAAAATATTATAAAATAAATTGAAAGTTTAACATTTTGTTTATATAACTTGAATCCAAATCTGTGGTTGTACTGATAAATTACTAAACCTTATTGTCTTATTTACTATGATATTATGATATAATATTCATAAATATTAGACGTTAGATAGTTATGATGTGATTGTTCTGGAAATAGCAAAACATTCAACTTTTCTCAGTAATATTTTTTTTACAAGAAACATTATATATAAAATCAATTCATCTTCACCTTTCTTTATGCAACATGCAAAAAGTGCTAAAAAAAATCAAATGTTTCCACTTAAAAGTCTGAGACAGCAGAAAGTGTTATCTGGCTTCATGCAATATGTAGGTATATAGTAAATGCACTTTATAGACAACGCAGGTACCGAGAATCTGTTCGCTGAAGAGGATGGAGGTAATTTATATAACGTGTGCAATGACACAAAATACATTTCCATGTTTTTCTTTATGCTTACATAGGGCCAAATGTAATAAAAAATTTATATATATTGGCATTAAATGGAAAAATATAAACACCAGTCTTCAGCATACCATACAGTGATGGCATGGATTGATGGAGGGCTTATTGCTGTGTTCCTACAGCTGTTGTACGCATGCATTATATATAAACTAGAGATACAACTCTTGAAAACGTTTTGATTTGAACGCTAAAGTTCCGTGCATCTTTAAATACACAATTCATGAGCAAGTTGCGTTCGGACTTGAATCAGACCCTGGATGTTCAAAAGAATGAAAAAAATAATCTTTGTGCCATTCACATGAGGCCAGAGGGCAGACAGGAAATTGAACAAAAATTCTGCCCTTACAATATTTTTAAGTGTTCTGCTCTGCGGGTTATTTCCTGGTTGAAGGAAATGACATGTTAGATCTCCCATTGATATCTTTCCTATAACATTATTTACTCCATTTATATTTTTGTAAGCTTCCCTTGAGAATTTAAAATAGCAAAGTATAACCCTATTTATAGCTAACCATAATTAACAAAATATAATTAATAAAAAAAAAAACGGCATTGTAATATCCTCTTTTTGCCCCTTAAACTGTGTCTGTACAGCAGATGTGTAGAATAAAGCAATATACAATCTCGTGATGTACAGAAACCTTCATTGTCCAAGACTGCAATCACCCAACAGATCAGGCAATTTCCCAAGAGATAATTACATTTGTCTTTCTCTACAGATGTATGGTGCTCTGCTGCGTGGAATAGAAAGCAGTTTGGGCTACGTTAAATACAAAGCAGTTTTTAAATGTTTTAGCAAAAAATATTTAAATATTACAATTCTAATCATCGAACGCCCAAATATTTTATATAATCTATTTTTGTATTTCCTAATAAAGATTCATTTAATTTATAAATTACATATATGCTAATATGCAAAGTTAAAATATGATGTATCCAGATTAGATTCATTGTTTATTTCACTATGGAAAATATTATGTCTATACTGTTAATTATATATGTAATTTATCATTTATTTTGATGGAGCTGGTGTCACTTTTAACATCAAATTATGAAATTCTGGAATTATGTGCTAAAAATCTATGACAAGTTGAGCATTAAAAAAATACAAAATATACCTTTATAATAAATACATTTTCAGCATAACGCCAATTTATAATGTGAAATGGGCACTTTCAACTTGTATTTCCACTTTTAAACAATTAGCACATTTTAGTCATTATCATTGCAAGATATTGACTAAAACACCTTTGTCACTTTAATGACAAATGAGGCTGAATAGGACGAATGCACTTAAAGGGCGACAGGGTTTGTAGTAAGCTGAACACTTACCTGAAGGTGTTAACATGGGTTGGCCCGACCAATGTGTAATCCAGTGGGAGGGACCTTGATTGTTATAGGAGGCTGCACTTCCTGTTCTGGTTCATTCCACAGCACGAGATCCCACCCACCCACTCCTTTGGTAGGGTATGTACGGTTATGTTGCGGTAGGAAGGCACTGCGTTCAGCGGCTGATTTTTGGGCACATTGGTAGTTGTCGTAGGTCACTGACCCCCGTTGAGGCACCAGTAACTCCCTTTTTGGCCCTTCGGTGAGGAGGGTCCCTGTTCGACTCGGTGAGGGAGGGCAGAGTGAGTTTTAAAAGGGGCAGTCACTCTGACGCCAACTCAGCGCAAAAGTTATGTTGGGATTTGTTCCCCGTGGTGGTGGACGTACGGCGGTTTGCGCCAGTCCACTCGTGATAGTGTTTGTCAGCTTAAGAGTTGTTTCGCAGTGCCCTTTCTCCGCCACCATAGGTCTAGTTAAAATTAAAATAATAATAAAAGTTCTGGCAATTTTTAATAACTTATTCAAGTCTCCGTGTCTTTATTTGCATGCAAAGGTTTTTAGAATTATAAGGTTGATGTAAGGTTTACGAAACATACACGGTGAGCCCTTTAAGTTTGATGTCTTGATTGCACAGTTAGATGAAAAAGTGACTCTTGTCTCGTCTGGGCTTGTCTATAAGAGTGAAAACTTATCATTCGAAAAATATAAAAGAATAAATGTGTCATTTACTCATTAATATTTTAGGCTTCGGAGAGAAACAATGTGTAACAAAATCAATAAAGTCAAATAATTAATATCAAAGTAATGAAATATAAAATAAACATAAACATAGTAATAATAATAGGGAACTTTAGCACAGGGGGAAAATATGTAAAAAATACATTACTTGTATGTCAAATAAATTGCTTGTATTCTATAAAAGTGATGTTAACTAATCCACATTACATTTTACTCATTAGCAAAACAGAGGTGGAAGTGTTAGAAAAACATGGCAGTATAAGGTTATAGAATATTAAGTACAAGGGAGGATCCTAAAGACAATTGAAAGCAAAATTTCTATTTCTTCTCCTATATAGATGATCCTCCTTGTGTCCCAGGTGGAAAAAAACTACAGTCATGGCCAAAATACAAATATTGGTTTTCACAAAGTTTGCTGATTCAGTGTTTTTAGACCTTTTTGTCAGATGTTGCTACGTTATACTGAAATAAAGTTAAATGCATTTTATAAGTGTCAAAGACTTTTGTTGACAGTTACATTTAGTTTATGCAAAGAGTCAATATTTGCAGTGTTGACCCTTCTTTTTGAAGACCTCTGCAATTCGCCCTGACATGCTGTCAATCAACTTCTGGGCCACATACTGACTGATGGCCGCCCATTCTTGTCTAATCATTGCCTGGAGTTTGTCAGAATTAGTGGGTTTTTGTTTGTCCACCAGAGACCCATATACTACCACCATCATCACCAATGTTTGCCCCCCATGGGAGCCCTGAGATCTTTATACCCTTCTGAGATAAGTTATTAGCTTCATAAGTAAGAATCCCCTTGTACTGTGGCTGTATGGCTATATAAAACTTGGACAAAATAGCTTTTCTTAACTGTGCTACATCCGAATGTTTGAGAAATTGAAAAGACAGAATTTATTGTACAATGTGGGTCTGATTTGTTAAGGGACTTAAATGCCGACACTTGCCGTATATTAGGCAAACTTGTTCTACGCATGCCCAGAACTGGACTACATGCAAGTGAACGCGTCAACATCCAATACATCTTAGAGCGCAAAGGACCCTTACGACAACTTATGATTTCGTGGGCGGAATGGGGAGAGGGATGGCCGTATGCATGTAGTCAATGTACAGTAAGGGTGTGCCAAGATCCGGCGCACGCACCAGCATCTGATTCAAGCTTTGGTCATCTCAAAGATACGTGTTTCACTGTCGTATCACTTGCACCAGCTACAGGTCAGGTGTGAGGGCTGATGGATGTGTATACATGCTAGAACATGGGTTTGTAATCAGGAGCAACTGTAAAAATGCATTTCATGAACAGTGGATATTAATACCATCATGATACATGTATTTAATAAGTAAAAAAAGTAAGAAAAAAAATACTTTTTTAAAAAATGTTTTTTTTTATTAATGACTGTATTATTGACAAGTGACAATCTTTGAATACTTTTTTCTTCTGTGCCTTCTTTTGGGACTTTATATTCTACATATGTATTGGATGTATCTTAGAGTGTATTTTGTATTGTATTGTATTTTGAGTGCACCTAGACCCGTATTCAACAAGAGACGTTTCTGCAGCTCCGCTCCTTGATGAATACGGACGTGTCCACGCATTGAATTCTTTTACTGTACGGGTCTTTACCACAGCTGGGAAACTGTTCCACGAATCAATCTCCCTTTCTGTAACTTGCTTCTTCGTTATGTTACTTTTCTATCTTTTCTCTCACATTTCATAGCGCGTGCCCTTGTTCTACAAATCCTCTTCCGTCTTCCTGACCTCTAATAATACTTGATATATTTGAATGTTGCCATCATTTCCCCTTCTCTCCTTTAAGCTGTACGTGTTCTGTTCTTGAAATCTCTCCTGATAAGTTTTGCTATGTAGCCCATCTCTCGGACTTTACTCTATCTTATTAATGTATTTTTTGTAGACAGGGCCTCTAGAACTGTACGAAAACTCACTGTACAAAATGTCGCTTCTACAAAGGGGCTCATTGCTGTTTCCAATTGTTTGCAATTTGAAGCCTTGCAGCATTGGATATATGCACAACGCGTTTGTCTTGATAATGACTGATTGATTTATTGTTCAAAACGATAAGCAGTGGGTGTTTGTCAATGATCTGATCAATTAGATTAGTGACCATATTTCAAAATTGAGATTTTTCTGGATATTCTCAGCAAATATGCTTAAAGGTGCCTATTGCCCCACATTTCTACAGCAAAGGTTTGTCTGGGGGAACAGGGTGTGAAGACTGGATCCACATACCACCTTGTATACACTTTGCAAGAATTTTCCCTAATTTCCACATTTATTGATTACTTAGCCGTTCTCTCTCTGATATCCATCCAGTCTTTACTACCAAGACTAGTTCCCAATCCCTTTTCCCAGACACTCATGAGATTCTAAATTGGATGAATCCAGGGCAGGGACTGTGATGCAGAGAACTGATATTGTACTTTTCCTGTTTACAGAGCAAGTACAAAGGCATTCAAATTGCATTCGTTATCTTAGATTAGATTTCATCAGCAGAGAATGCATAAAACTTAATTTGTGGATATTGAACATGCAAAGATTTAGATATCTGATCTTTTTCTAGAACTTCTGCAAATGATCTAGGAGTGAATTCCCTAAGATGTGAACAAAGCAACTAAGTCCCACTCTATTCCAGGGTACTGCAAAAATTAGGGGTGATTGCTCGATGGGGCTAACGGGACACCGATAGGCAAAGGTTCCTATTAGCTTCGTAGAGATTATTATAATCTTTGGTGATTAATTACCCAAATACTGGATGGCAGACAGGCACCATAAGAATTCAAAGTGCAGCTCTAATTATTTTTTTACATGAGTGGGCAAAACGAGTGCCAGAGCCTCTGATTTAGAGTTTATTTTATAGCCTGATGATGTGCCATAAAGATGGAGTTCCCTGAATAAGTTTGGCAAGGTAATAAGTGGTTTGGTGAGGATTTTATATTGTTTCATCCCCACCCTAATTCCCTCTGTATTTGTATTTAGTCATATTTTGGCTGCCAAGGGTTTAATACGTATCACTGGCGAGAGGGACACCCGGTCTCGTGCCATTACCCACTTTAAGTGGAGTAGATGAGAGTCTGTTTTTCATGACTGATGATGATGGCATAGGCAAACCGATGGGGGTTTCCAAGTGCCTGGAAACCCCCTCTAAGCCTGGGGCACTTTATAATTGAGATGGCTGGACCCTGCCCCCGCTTCACACGGCTCTGCTTGAAAAGGGGGAGCTGTGTGCACCTAACAGTAGTACACGCAGCATTGCCCATGTATATTATGGGGATAGGAAGAGTTGGAGAGCAGCCAAGCACTGTCTAAAATTATAGCCATGCCCCCATGCATGCTGGTCACGCCCACTGGCGGCGTGGGGTGGAAACTACCCTCTACAAATCCTGCGTTTGCCCCTGGATGTGTTGTAGTAAAGAGATTTTAGAGAAAGTCCCAATTAAGACCGAAAATCCTTAGTGCAGAGGTGCTCATACCAGTCCTCAAGAGCTACCAGCAGGTCATGTTTTCAGCATTTCTGTCTGTGAGAAATAGGTGGGATAACTACTGATTAAAGAATCCTGAAAACATGAACTCTTGGCAGCTTTTGAGGACTGAGTTTGGGTACCTCGTCCTTAGTGATTAGAACATAAATAGTCACGAAATACTATCAAAAGCTTTCTATACATCCAAAGCTAGAACGACCAACAGTTTTGATTTGTTGATATGGTGAATAAGATGAATTGTATTACAAATATTGTCTAAGGTTTGTCCTAAGTGTATAAATCCCAATTGGTGAGGGCCCATCAAGCCAGGCAATAAGAGGATGAGTCTATCAGCTAGAACTTTTGCAAAGATTTTTAAAATCAGTGTTCAGAAGGGCTTATAACTAGCTCACATTGTAGGGTCTTTATTAGGTTTTGTGATCACTAGTATTTTGATATCTGTGGTTTCAGGACGGAATTACCCTCCTTGTAGAATTGTATGGAATGTCTTCATTAAATGGGGAACTTGATTGTTAAGACATGGTAAAGCCATCAGGACTGGGAACCTTCAATAGTTTTTGTTACTTAATTGCATTGATGACTTCTGAAATTCCCGAATGTGTGTCTAGCTGCCAATTCCAATATTGTAAGGTCTTGTGCGCTATTTTTGTGCATGTTATAAGAAAGATCATAACATTCTCAAAATATCGAGTTAATTTGAGGGTGATCATGTTTGTACTTTGCCCTTGTCTGTTATAGTCGGTATGGCTCAGTAGGCTCTTTTTGATCTTAATGTATTAGCTAAAAACCTTATTATTTTGTTCCCAGTACTTCTAGTTCAGCCAGATGAAACATGTTCGGTTTTCTCAGCTGCCTCTTGAACTTTGAGAAGCGACTTATAGACATTCTTTGAACGTGTATGACTGTGTATCAGGTCTGATATGTCAATGAGTTAATGGAGTACTTTTGTTGGCCTTTTTGACGAGTAGTATAACCTTTAAATGCACCGCTGATAATTGCCTTGTGGGCTTCCCGAAAGGTAGAAGCTTAAATATCAGACTTTAATTGGTCTAGGGAGTAGTCCTGTAGTTGGATAGAGATTATTTCTTAAAAATGGGGGAGCTTTAAAAAGGATCCGCTAAGTCTCCATGTTTGGCGTTTTCTTGGCGCCTCATATTCAAATGAAGCTGAGATTATAGAATGGCCAGACGTCAGGAAGGATGACAACATGAGCAAGGCTCTGGATGGTATGATTACATCCCATAATCATTTCTATACAAGGATATATTTAGTGTGGATGATAATGAAACGCGTAGTCTCTAGAAGAGGAATTTTTTTGCTCTCCAGGGGGTAAATGTATGAACCTCCGGATTCTTCAACTCCGGCGAGTTCAGCGTCTTCAGCGCTTAAATTTAAAGCGGCGCTGCCTTGTAAAAGGAGACTTCCTTTTACAAGGCAGCGCCGCTTTAAATTTAAGCGCTGAAGACGCTGAACTCGCCGGAGTTGAAGAATCCGGAGGTTCATACATTTACCCCCCAGATGTCAAACAAACCATTATTGGTCCTGTTCCGAATTAGGTGCATATAACTTAGCAATTGTTATTTCTTGAACATCTATTTCAATTGCTTCTTATTTCACCTCTGTCCCGGCTGACACTTAGGTAGAGATTAGCAACCTTCACTGTTAGCGAAACCATGTGTCTCTAGGGGGGTCTACTTCATGTAAGAGTAGACTGTATGTTCGTACATCAGAACAAAGAGAATTTACAGATCACAAGAGCCTGCGCAGCATCCACTTGTGTAACTGAACATTAATTGCATTATTTTGCACCTATGTTTAACAAGGGAATATTTGCTCCAGTGCTGAATGTTTGTAATTAACAAGCATTTTAGAGGAGCTGAAAACTCAACAATATTCAAATGGCAGCCTCTGAATAAATATCCCTAAAAATGACATCACAATTTGTGCGCAGGAAAAAAGCGGTTTAAGAATATATATTAAGGTCAAAGAGGCTATATTACATGTCGCCAATTCCCTATTATATTGTCTAAGGAGGAAGGGAAAACACATCATTAATTCATAACATTGTGTCTGTTAATATAACAAATATTACAGTGGTAAAGTTGCTGAATGTAAGGAACATAATTTGTCAGGGGCAGGTGCTATATTTTGATAGAGAGCATTCCAATTTCTCAGTTTACCCAAATTTTCACATTCTATCTATATACACAGGACATTATTTAGCGTTAGGAGCCAAGCAAAGAAAAGGAGCAAATTTGCTCCTAGACAAACCATGTTACAATACAGGGGGTATAAATGCATTTATTATTATTTTTTAAAAGAGCCTGTGCTTTTGCATGTAGCATACAAATACAATACAGCGTTATTTTTACACTGAGATTTAGAATTGAGCTAAGACACTACCCCTGCCAAATCTAAATTTTTCCACACATTTTAAATCCCCCTTCCCCTGCAGTGCAACATGCTTTTGCCGAGGTGTAAATTTGCTCCTATTTTTGCCTTGCTCCTGTCTAAACGAGGCCCATACTCTTAAAATACTACATACATCATATGTAGCCAACATTATACATCCTGCTCTGGAAAAACCTGCAAATCACACTCCCTTGCAAAGAAGATCCAAGGCAATTACTAAAGCTGGAAGGGCAACTGTTTTTCTTCAAATTGCAATTAGTAAGTCCAGTCTATAGGGAGATTTAAGGCACCTTCACTCCTTCCCCACCCTATGTTTTGTTTGTTTATAATAAGATCACAGTGCAAAATTTAAACTCATTTATGTAAGATATTTATTCATCATCTGTGATTGATTTGCTATGGCTGTAGATTAAAACGTATTTTCCAATCAAGTTTTAAATTGCAAAAAAAACAAACTATATTTGGACGGATGATGAAAAACAATAATGAGCAATCAGACATTAGAGCGCTACCAGCTGCAGACAGTCCCCTGGTCATGCATGACAGGACCAGGCTTCTTCCAGCGTCCACTCTACTTTCCGCCACTAGAGGGAGCATAAAGACAGAGAGTACAAAACTACAGCTGGGGGACCAGATCAGTGAATAAAAAGCATGCAGGGTCTTGTAGAGGACCAGAGCTTGTCTCTGCTCCTTGTCTGCGGATACAGGGAGCATCACTCTTGTTTCTGCGGATGAAGCAGCCTCAGTGCTGGTTGGAAGCAGAGACGTTGAGGTGTCTTTTCCTGAGAGGCAGAAGAGTTCCCTGGAATTACCATGAGCCACTGTGAGCCCTATGTGACAGGGAATAATAACTGTCCCATCACAGCAGTGAGGAATGAGAGCCAGGATTACCTGTTTATGGAGGCAGAGGAAGGAACAGAGGACTCTTCACATCACCATGGATATTATCCTATGTAAGTGCAACACTCTTATATATTGTATATATTTTTATTTTTGTCAATATACTCAAGGTTTGTCTACATTGTGCTTTATCCAGCTGTTGTGGAACTACAAGTCTCAGCCTACCCTCTCAGGCTGGGACATGTAGTTCCAAAACAGGTTTAAGACCACAGGTTCCCTATCTCATGTCTATCCAGTGTTACCATCTTGGCTAGAACAGTTGTAGATCGGGAAAGATAAATGCGTATTGAGAGGTCTATTGTTGTTTTGGAGTATTAAGCTATCAATTTAAATCAGCAGCAAATGACATAATTGTGCATCTGGTTTCTAAAGAGCAAATCATTATGAATAGCATACAAACGTGTAACCAACACACTGTGCCTTAGGGTACTTATACTATATGAAATGTCTTTTATTAAGATTTAGAACTGTGCGGCCACATAATTGTAAGAATCACAACTAGAAATGCTTTTTACCACTGGGACTTGTTGAATGATGTCATGTACTATATGTTATATCCCCTTTGTGTGTGTATGTACACATATATATATATATATATATATATATATAAATATAATTTTTATTGTTTTGGACATTACAGTTTGCATAATGACTGTGGAGAAGATGAGACATGTTTTAAATAGACAAGCTGCATTTCATACAAGGTCCATGTGTTTAATTAAATTATACTATTGTACGAACAATATTAATCACTACTTTATGGTACTTAGTGGATGAAAGATCAGCTGCCAATTATATTGATGGTCCTAGTGCATTTGTTGAGGGAATGGAAATTAGAAAGAAAAGCCACTTAACTGCAAATAGATCTCCACAATTGCATTTTGTTTAGTTTTGAAATTACAGCTCAAAAATGAATTAAGTCTAGCTCGGAATTCCTACATCAGTCTGAGAAGGGCAGAGATCTTGTCAATGAAGACGCAGCGTATTTATATAAATTGGGCATCAGCAGCTGCCAGCTCACGTGGTAATGAGAGGAGGGTCTGTGGATGATACAACCTGTTTCTCAGAAATAGATGTTAGGTGAAGGCACGGATGCATTCTGCGGGGAGTTAGTCTCTACCATACATGGTGATGGAGACATGAGGGATGTGGTTTTTAATGTTCTGGTAATTTAAGTCATGATTGAGGTTTCTGGATAAGCTTACAACTAGTGTACTTGGACTGTGAAACATTTACCTTTTGTCAATTTTAAGGATGCAAGAGATAAAGCAGATCCATGACAATGAAAATAAAATATGTTATTATACTGGGGCTCTTCTAGAACTGATCAAGTAGTAAAGTGCTAAGACCAGGGCTACAATAGCAATGTGCTTTGCCATCACACATGACACGAGTGCGCAGCAATATCACTTCGTCAGGAAGTATGACGTGACATCATGGCTACACGTGCGTCATTCTCTCAAACTGTTGTCCGACAGTCAGTCTGACACAGGCCGTAAAGGCATCGGTATGAATCATTGCATTTCTGATAATTACAATAACATCCAATGGTCGAGTAGAAATTTAGAAGTAGCGGTATGGAAATCTAGACGTGATGGTATGGAAATTGTGAATGTAAATCAGTGGTATTTGATAGCGTTACAACATATCTGCCAACTCTCCCGGAATGTCCGGGAGACTCCCCAAATTTGGGTCAGTCTCACGGACTCCCGGGAGAGCAGGCAAGTCTCCCGCATCCTGCAAGTGCCTTCCCAAAATGACGCGATTCGCGGTGAATTGCGTCATTTTGGACCTGCTCCCGCAAAAACAAAACAACATTTCCGTCACGGGGAGGGGGGGGGCAAAATTATGCGATTGGCCGCACCCCGCCCCCTCCCGCCCTCCAGTCACGCCCCTCTCCCGGACAGAACTTGCCGAAAGTAGGCAAGTAAGTGTTACAATGAAGGCAGTAGGATAAGTGGCAGTATGGTATACCATCGTATACACCCCCACTTCAGTCACTGAGAACATCAGTATACAATTGGGGCACATGTTACAATCTCAATTTTAGCAGTTCAATCATTATTAATCAGATTGTTCATCGAAAAACAATAGTTTCACACTTTTATCATTTTGATCTGACGAGACAGAAAAACATTTTCATGGAATGTGCAATATACCACTTATTACAAAAGTACCATAGACAGACTGCAATGAGCCGCAGTGCGATTGTGGTGTACGGAATTTTTCCAATGTAGATGATCTGATTATTGATCAGTTTGACTATATACATCTGATCAGACTGAATCGATTGTAACCCAAAACAAGTGTTGATCAATGGGACAGGAGCCTCACCGATATCACTACTTTGTGCCATTGGAGATTCTGCACTTCCACTAACTAACTCTTAGTCTGTGGCTTCCCACTTTTGTCCATTCCCCTCTTTAAATATCAATTGATGATGCAGATGATCGGGGCCGGCCAGTAGGGGGGGAGAGTCAGGTGTGACATTAATTATTGTATACAAAGTTTCCAATATTTTAAACCGTTTTCCAGAATCGTATTGGTGAGCGGGTGCAGGGCAGGTAGACATTATAGTATGCTTA
This sequence comes from Mixophyes fleayi, assembly GCF_038048845.1. Classification (NCBI taxonomy): domain Eukaryota; kingdom Metazoa; phylum Chordata; class Amphibia; order Anura; family Limnodynastidae; genus Mixophyes; species Mixophyes fleayi. Next base: position 34,599,816 of record NC_134403.1, on the reverse strand, counting down.
ATTAAAGTGATTATGATGTCATATGTTTGCATTTTCAATTCTCCTATTTAGCAGATGAATGAATGGTGAGAATTGCATTCATTACAGACAAATACTGGCATTGTACTGGGCAGATGGTAAATTGTGAAAACCAGGGATTTCCAGGCATAAAAGGTTCTGGGGACAAACCTATGCCTTCATCATCATCATTTATTTATATATAGCGCCACTGATTCCGCAGCAATGTACAGAGAACTCATTCACATCAGTCCCTGCCCCATTGGGGCTTACAATATAAATTCCCTAACACACATACACAGACACACAAACTAGGGTCAATTTTTGATAGCAGCCAATTAACCTACCAGTATGTTTTTGGAGTGTAGGAGGAAACCGGAGCACCCGGAGGAAACCCACGCAAACACAGTGAGAACATACAAACTGCACACAGATAAGTCCATGGTTGGGAATTGAACTCATGACCCCAGCGCTGTGAGGCAGAAGTGCTAACCACTGAGCCACTGTGCTGCTACCTTGGACTAATAATGGCAGCTATGTGTATGGAATATCTTTTCTATATTGTTATCAACATTTGTGAGTTTGTTTCCAAGGTTGTGATACTTGTGCATTGTACATTGTTGCATACTCGCCAACATATTACACTAACTGTCAAGAACAGTGTGTTGAGCCTGTGAAACTGAACACATTATGTTTGATTCTCTTGATATACCTTCGAGAACTACAATTCCCATCATGTCAACTTCACTATATTTGATTGTAATGGGTTTTTTTTGCATTGTAAATACTCCCAATTGTTTTGACTTTGATTTTTACTTGCCTACATTCTGGACCTACTTTTTGATCCAAGTGTGGCCGCAGTGACGACAAAGAAAGTGCATCCGGGAGGGTGACCTACTATCCTGGAAGTCCAAGAGAACTTTCCGAAATTCGGGAGTATCCCGGACTTTCTGGGAGAGTAGGCAAGTAGGGTTTTCTGCATTTGGTCATCACTGGAAAATAGAGACATTTCCAGGGACAAATGTTTAACTTACAGACAGTTGACAGCTATAAAGTGGGTCTGGTTAAATAGCACTATTATGGCATATTTACAATACAAGATTATTGCCTGCATTAAAAATATTGCAACAATGTTTGGGCAAAAATACAGCCAGCTCCTGGCTAACAGGAAAAGTGCACAATACCAATGAGTTGTATAGAAAGCCAGCCTTAAATGTAGTTTTCTGTATTTCTGTAATATTTATAGTAAGACCATATTTGCTTACGTTTTAAATAAATACTGTTGCAAATTGTTAGGAACAGGTTGTAATGGCTTATTTCATTTTGGCGACAGCTATCCAAAGCTATGAGTATTACTGAGCATGGGTCACTGTGACAGCTATCCAGAGCTATGAGTATTACTGAGCATGGGTCACTGTGACAGCTATCCAGAGCTATAAGTGTTACTGAGCATGGATCACTGTGACAGCTATGCAGAGCTATAAGTGTTACTGAGCATGGATCACTGTGACAGCTATCCAGAGCTATAAGTGTTACTGAGCATGGATCACTGTGACAGTTATGCAGAGCTATAAGTGTTACTGAGCATGGATCACTGTGTTAGCTATGCAGAGCTATAAGTGTTACTGAGCATGGATCACTGTGACAGCTATGCAGAGCTATAAGTGTTACTGAGCATGGATCACTGTGACAGCTATGCAGAGCTATAAGTGTTACTGAGCATGGGTTTGGGCCCAGTGTATGCATGGAATTGGAAAACAAGGTTTGTGCGTCCAGGCCTACTACTATTACTAAAATGATTATATGTATACTGTATAATATCGAAACTGTAATATATGATATCTACTATTTTTGTTGATTTTTTTGTGTTCCTCCCAGAAAATACTATTCATTTCTGTGCTAGTTATATTTTAGGCAATAATGGTCAGAGGTGGAACAACGCTTCACTGGGCCCCAGAACAAAATGTTGGAGGATTCTGTTGTCAGATTACTCTCCAAATATGTGCTCTCTGTTCCACTGCGCAGCAAGTCCCAGCATTCCCTCCCAGCTATCGGCTGGCCATCTACTGGCAAAGCATGCTGGGACTTGTAGTTTCACAACACCTGGAGAGACACAGGTTGTCCAGACATGCTCTAGGACATGACTGCTATTCCTGAATGAAATCATTCGATTATACAGCATAGTGAAATGTATAATGAATTATAATATTATTATTATTATTATTTTTATTATTATTATTATTATTATTATTATTATTACATCTAGTATTTAATTTATAATATTTTTGTATTTGTATTTTGTTCTTATCTTAAATCCTGTTTTTTGACAATAGTGACATACAATATATATCATAGTGTAGGTTGGAAGAGCATATTACACTTACCAATGGATTTTATTGACGTCTGGTAATACTAATAATCATTTATAATGTTTCTTTTTATGCTTACATGACAACGTTTTCAGTCTTTCGCCCTCTTGGAGCATATTATATTTATGAGGTGTCCGTTTGATTACAATAGCTTTCATTTTGAAATTGGATATCCAGATAAAAAAAAAATTACCATATAAATAAATAATTGCTGTGGCAGTTATTAGATATTTTTTTTATTAGTAAGTGTATTATTGCAGAAATTGCTTTCCGGACGTATTTGTGGTTCATATGAGACAACTGATGGGAACTGATAATTTATACAGAGCATTAGTGCTTCTAACTAGCTGAGAATTCAGATGACCTAATAAGGGACTTAAATTGTATTTGTTGTCGCTGTTCTAATGTGATTTCTATTTTTATACCTGGGCCCAGTCTGTTATACTATATTTATATTATTATGTATTAATCTGTGTGCATATTGTTACAAAAAACACCTATTATATGTATTAGATTCGTGTCAATGTTTTGTGCTGCAGAAACAGAAACTCAGAATTATTAATCAGTTAGGTGGTATCTTCAAGCAGATAGATTAACACTTGTAAATGTACCACTAGGCTCCTCCTCTCATTCTCCCAGTCCCTCCCCCCATTGTCACGTCCCTGTCATTAGAGTACATTAGAGCGCCAGTGGAGCCCAGGAGAAGGAGGACTTATTTAAATCAGAGATGGTGTGATTTATTCGTGAGATCTAATTGGCTCTTTTGACTTTATGAAATCTTTTTTTGGCACCATATGTGCAATTGTTTTACAGGCTGCGATATCTCAGGATTTTTCTTTTTGCTTATCTCCATCTTTTAATAGAGATTGTCGGCGGGGAGCAGGAGCCGGCTAGGTTGGGGGGCAGGGCGGCATCACATAGTGGGCTACCTCAAACTTGCCAACTCTCCCGGAATGTCCGGGAGACTCCTGAAATTTGGGTCAGTCTCACGACTCCTGGGAGAGCTGGCGATTCTCCCGCATCTGGCCCATCTGCCCACTTCAGTAAAATTAGACCTGTAATGTACGGACGGAGGGGGGTTCACGATTTGCGTCATTTTGGCCCCGCCCCCAGTGATGTAATGCTTGTTTGGGGTCTTTTTACAAGACCCAAAACATGCATTACGTCACCGGGGGGTGGGGCCAAAATGTAGTGAATTGTGAAGCCACGCCCCCTCCGCCCATACACCCCTCCAGCCCTCCAGAATCTCCCAGACCCGGCCAACATAAGGTTGGCAAGTATGGGCTACCTTGTGCTGGGTCACTGGGCCATCTGCATTTTTTTTCCTTTAAAATAGGCTGCTTAACAAGTATATATATTTGTTTATCTATTTCTTTTTGCAATTTCTGTATTTGTTTTGTGTTTTTAATTCTTGTTAAATCTGGGCTTTCCATTGTATTGCGCCAGCCGGCTAGAGATCTACCAGGGTGCCCACTTTGTGTCTGTGTTAGGGTCGGCTTGATCTGTGGTCACCACAGCTCTAATGGCTTTGAAAATAAAGATAATTAGCTCAACCTAATGCTTGTGATTGTCTCTATTTACTGACAATATGGATTATACTGTATTGAGCACGTGGCTGATTTAATAAGACTGACAGGCTGATTGCCGCTAAGCAGCCCATTTAAACATACGTATGTTGGGGACCTAGGACCAGCTCAGTGATGCTGTATACCAGGCCAGCTCTTCCGATAGTAACCAGAGTTGACAACTTACTAGTTTAGGCCTCTTAGTGCACATACTGACAATTTCACAAAAGCTTGACGCAACGTAGGCACAACAAGCGTTGTTTATGGTTTATCAAGCGTTCATGACATTGTCAATGTGTACTGACATCCCATTCAGTATAAGCATCAATGATCTCGGTGTTGGCATTGTCATTCAAGCTGCCATGGTGATTTCAGCTTAAACTGAACATACAGTGCAAAATAAGTGCATTTGTGTTTCTGCACTGAAAGATGTGAGTACAGGTTGCTAAATGTTCTACAATCAACTAGGTAAACCTCTATAGTATACCTATAGGATACCTCTATAGTATACATCTCATGGAGTTTTCTGTAATCAGGAGACTAGACACTGCCCCTGATAAGAGGGTGTGGCCATGGCATGATGGGGTCACGGTCGCCTCATGATCAGGGCCCTCTTAAGAACATCTTGGGCCCCCGGGCACAGCAGTGCACCGGGGGCCCCTATATATAAAAAAAAATTAAAAAAAAGATTATATATATGGGCCCTGCAGCCCAGGGGGGGCCCGTCGGAGGCAGCAAAAAAAAAAAAAACCTGAAAAAAAAGAAGAAAATACTTACCTTGCAGTCAGCTGGCGATCCGGCTCCCTCCATGGTCTCCTCCTCCGTCGCGCTCCGCAATGGATGTCGGGCGGGCGTGATGACGTCACGCCCAACATGCACTGCGAGCGCGACGGAGAAGGAGACCATGGAGGGAGCCGGATCGCCAGCTGACCGCAAGGTAAGTATTTTCTTCTTTTTTTTCAGGTTTTTTTTTTTTTTGCTGCCTCCTACTGGCCCCCCTGGGCTGCAGGGCCCCCGGGCACCTGCCCATTGTGCCCAATGGGAAAGACGGCCCTGCTCATGATGGGAACCTAACCACATTCCCAGGTGTGTGTCTTCGGACATAGATCTGACTCAATAGGCAGTTCTATGAAGTGTTATACTACAGTCAGCTAAAAGTCTTGTATAAAGTCTTGATTCTCTGCCCTTTGGCTGAGCAAAGTGTAGTACTGTCCAAGAGGACTTGCAAAGCCCTCCAATCATGGACGGACTGCCTTGGTCCTTCGATGCAAGGCTAGCAGCAAGAAAGCACGGGTAGTGTGTGCCCATACAGTGTGACCGGGGGTGCCTGAAACAAACGTGTAGGCTGTGACCTCGCGTGTTTATCTAACTCACTGAGCTCTGTATCCCACTTTGTTATTGCACCTTGAATCTTTTACCTCTTGGCTGGGCAGGAACGTTTTTACAATTCCAGCCAAAGTCTGGGGCTCTATACCACACAGCACTTATTTATTTAATACTTTTCAGTGTTTGTCACCTTGCACTTTTTTTGTGAGTATTTTTTCCACTGAATTAATGGCTGTGATTGACCCCTATGAGCTCCATCCCTGAGATATAGGGTAGGTGTCCCCACCTCCATGACTTCCTTCCAAGGCTCCCCTACGAGCAGAGGTGCAGATGAGTAGACTTTCTCTGTGGCTGTAACACTCTCCTATATGCTGAAAAAAACAATATAAGCAAAAGATTAAATCATACAAACAGTCTTGAAACATGAATGTAACATCTCTTCTTGTCCATTTACATATCTGAGTTAAAATTACAAAATTAACTCGTCCCACACAAAATGAAGCGTGTTTGGGCACAGAGAGAGGCCTAGTACGTATTCAGCAAGGATTGTCCCAAAAACAAGCGATTTTTTTGGGGGGGAAAGTCCACCAGGTGTGGAGAAAAGACCCCATTTCCCCCCAGCCCCTCCAACATAAGTGGACCCATAAATCCTTTTTCAGCCAGGTAGGGACCTTACTTCAATTTTTAATGCACGTTCTTATTATTTTTGTCACGTAGTTTGCAGACACCACACATGTCATCTGGCTAAATCAATTTAGGAATATGACACAGATTTAGATTTTATTTCGGCCTTTCCGCGAGTTACGTATTGTGAAATGTGACTTAAATTGTTAAAAACCGCTCATTTTCAAGTGCACAGCCACGATTGTCAAAACTGTCTAATGAAAACAAATAGCTAAAAATAAGTGTTTATTTTGCAGCATGTTTATGTGTAATGTAAATAATCCAAATCTGGATGCACAAACATAACTACGGCACTGGTACAGTGAACATTAACACTGGCCGCTCTGGGTCAGTTTAGATATTATAATTTTTATAAATTACAGCAATAAGTGATTTCCTTTATCTCCTCTGTAAACTGGGGCGATGTATAAGCCGCGATTGGGGGACATTTTGGTAAATAGTTTGATCTGAGAGCCCAGATCGCTATCTTTTCAAGTTGAAATCTCTAACACACAAGTGAATCAGTTAGAAACTTAATTATATGCTTATTTTACCAGCAGAAGGCTTAAGAAAAGATAATGATGATCATTTTTAAATAATTTTAATATCCTTTGGAGCTTTTCAATTTGTGAAACCAACAGAGATCTGTATAAAATAGCTAGATATGTTGTCCTCTGACCCCATTAAATCTCTGTTAAAGTTAATTGGATGTGGTCTGTACTGCAATTCCTTTGATAAATGAATGCTTTTAAGGCTCGTGGAAGCCAGTAGGGCAGTAAATGACCTGCTTTATTTTAGCCAAGAGCATAATTGGGAAAAACTGTTAAGAAAAACAAATAATTTATATGCTAATAAGTGTTAAGTAAAATTTATCAGCTACAAGATCTACTTGACGATGCTGCGGTGCTCACAGGCTTTATCCCTCAAACATATTATATTAGACATTTACTATTACAGTGGCTTCATGTGATATATTAGGGGATAGAAAGCTACCTTGGGACCTTTGCTTTTAAAGGCACGAATACTGTTGTATCTACACTGTTACATACCACTCAGCTGTCCTAACTTAGGTGGAACGGTTGCAGGAGCCAGAACATTTGTCCCGACTTGCAGGGGCAAACGCAGGATTCGTAGAGGGGGGTTTCCACACCACACCGCCAGTGGGTGTGACCAGCGTGCATGGGGGCGTAGCTATAATTTTAGACAGTGCTTGGGGGGGGGGGGGGTTCCAGGCACTAGTAAACCCCCCCCCCCCCCCTCGGTTTGCCTATGACTTGGCAGGAATGTTGGGTGATATGGCCCATATACCACCTCTCAGTATTGCTGCAGGCCATCAGTCTATAATAAACAGTGAATAGTGTGCTTCCATCCCTTTATGGATGTCAAAATCAGAGGCGATGACAGTTGCAGGATTTAAGGCTTCTCCAGAACTATAAAAGCCCCCAGCCGGCAAAGGCTATTGCCAGTTCTCCGATTGCTGACACCATCTCAAGATGGCATTAAAGATACGGAAAAAATAATGCTTTATTGTTTTTTTAACTGTAATATCTTTTTTGCTTTATATAGAATCTGCAACTGAAAGCTCACGCAGACACGGGGAGAACATACAAACTCCACACAGATAAGGCCAGGGTCGGGAATCGAACTCATGACCCCAGTGCTGTGAGGCAGAAGTGCTAACCAGTAAGCCACTATGCTGCCCCAGTGACATTTTATTAATAAACTGCCTGATATATCATTTTCTATCGCTGAGACAAGTAGGATTAGTGTCAGACATGACTGCAGTAGAAGTGGAAGGGAGTTAGTATTGACTTGTCGGCATAGATAAGAGGAGCCTTGATACCGGAAGTAGCCTATACATACAGAATGCAAGCGGATTCCGAGATTTGTATGAAGTATTTGGAACACTGGTATTTGTCAGAATTATTAAACATGTTCAATGTCATGGGCAAAAAAAACACAAAAGTATGGAGATTTGGCAACTATGACACTCAAGTTGGAAAATCAGAAATATGCCATTCATGCTGCCATTCTCCTATAAAATTTCTTCTACATGGGGGATTATTCAATGCAAAACAGCAAAGGTAATATTTTTGTGCGAGGCACGTCCCACTGTCACATTTAAACCACCCCCCCCCCCTTCCTGTTTTCGTAAATCACCGCTGCCTTTATTTTGTGTGTCTGACAGGGTGTTTTTCAAATCTTATAGTTTTTATAGGACGACTAAACGTAAAACACAAGTTGCCTTAAGTAAAGAAGCTGCTGATAACAATCACAGCTTATATATGTGAAGGTTTTATATAACTGTACAAAAGTCGAGATATTTCACATTGTATTATATTTAATATGAATGAGTGAAGATATAGTTTCTCTATTGGGGAGAGGATGCCTGCAGTGCCCTTCAGTGGGATTACTGACAGAAAGTCTGCTGTGTGTGGGAAATTCTATCCCGAACACTCACCACTCATGAAAGGTTATTAGTAGTAAAAGAACGTATATCATACTTGCCAAATCTCCCAGAATGTCCGGGAGACTCCCAGACTCCCGGGAGTATATGGCAGTCTCCTGCATCTGCCCACTTTCTAGTGAAGTGGGCAGAATTAGGCCCAAAATGCCGCCATTCTCCGGGAATCGCGGCATTTGGCCCTGCCCCAGATGTAAAATGGCGCGTTTGCGTCATTGCGTCACAGGGACGGGTCCAAAATGACGTGATTTTTGGAGTTCCCCCTCCCCCCCCCCCCCACATGCCCACCTCCTGCCGGCAGCTCGCGGACGCCAACTAGAAAAACTTGGCAAGTATGACGTATATGCTGTATGAATACATTGTTAATGCATACCTCTCAACTGTTCCGATTTATGCAGGACAGATCTGATTTGTGGGGAATTTTCCAGCATCCTCATTATCAGGACATTTGTCCTGGCAGGTAAATTGTGAAATATTTGGGAACAGTTGGGAGATATCTCCCACTGAGTGATGCTCCTTCAATGCCACGTGTACCGGACACAGATGGAGTGTTTTTAGAGGAGGAAAGAGGGACTGGGGGTGATCCAGCTCCTCTAACATGCTGGGCACCCCCCCAATTGGACGTGGCACTCCCCCATTTAGCGCCACCACACCACCTTCTCGTGTTCACACTGGCACAAAGTGCACTCTGTCCCAAATTTTAAGCAATAAATATGTGTAGATATGTTAATGGTTTATATCAATGTACATTTAATCTTATGCGATTCGCGGCACGTAAAAGGGGCCAATGGCTTCCATTAAAGCAGTGAAAAAGCGGTGGATAATTCCACCTCTGTGTTGGTAGTGGTAGAGCTGAATGTGAATTGAGTTTCGCAGGAATACAATCTATTCCATGGAAGTTTTGAACATTCTAATTGTAGAACTTAAAGTTTGCAGAATGTCTTCTTCTGACTTTTCAGATCATTTAGATTTGCAAAACGTAATCTTGTATCTGTGGTTTTGGACTATTCTGCAGTACTGATAAACATCCTGTTGCATAGCAGAAAAAGCAGTAGTTCAACATCACCAAGGACTTCTGCAATATTTCTGTTTGTAAATGTCCTCCCCTCACTTGGTTGATTATATAGATAAACTTTTTAGGACCAAAAAGTGAATAATGCATTTTAAAAAGAGAATCTGAGCACAGCATTTATACTGTAATTGAATTTGTACTGCTTTCAGTATATAGGGTGCAGGACTCAGGGTAGACATGGGAGAGGAGATGACTACAGGTTACAGCCCAAAATATTTATAAGGGGTGCCCAACTCTTATATAGGGGTAACAAACTGAGAAAATCGGGTATCAGACTCCATGGGTTTAAGGTTTGTGTGATAAGTGAAATTATGTAAAAATCCTAAAATAAGTGCTATGTACAGTGTAAGACTAGATCGATAAGTGACAAGATTGCATTATCAAAAAGGGTGACAGCGGGCAAAGGACAGGTCCGAGGCTCTAAGGGCGCTGATGCCGGTTCGGGTGGGAAGGATGTTGTGTGACTAAGACGCTACTTTTGGTGAGATACAATATAATTTTGGTAAGGTTTTGCTCTAGGATCTATTACAATGGAAGGGGAGGTGAGTACTCTGGGGAGGGAGGAATTGCACTTGGCAAAGGAACACAAAGAACTGTTACAGGAGACAATGAATAAAGGTTTGAGTTAGCGAGAACAGAACATTTTGGATGGTCTGTCGATAACGGGTTTGGGAGCCTTGACCCGATGTATAGTTTCCAATATAGAGCCAGGACTTTTAGGAGCCTATTTATCAAAGTTTTCCCCCTGTAAAATCCCCGAAAACTGTTGTTTTCGGGGATTAAACACTAATTTTCTATTTATGATAGTAGGAAATGGAAAACAGTATTGATCGATCTGCGCTCACCAGAGGGGGGGGGGGGGAAGGGAAAGGGGATTGCTGCCACTATCTCCTGTGAAGGACAGCCTGAACTTCACAATAAAATTTCATAGACAAAAATGCAAAGGAGTGGGCGCAAAATAGGGTTGGGTATAGAAATAACAGCAGGTTCGCATTTATGATAGTAGCATCGCAGCAGATATCATAAATATCTGCTGCTTTGCATCTCCTATTGTTTTACTGAGCACTCCCCATAACAGTGTATGGGGAGTGCTCAGTAACGCTATTTAGCAATAAATGTAATTAACTTTTCAAACAGCTGGAGCTGGCGTACATTATCATAAATGAAAAGTTTCAGTGCTGTCAGCTCTGCTCCGAAGAGCAGAGCTGGACAGCGCATGTGTGAAGGGATCACATGATCCCTCCCTGTCACTCACCGCTCTCACTCTCTGCAACTATAGTTACAGAGAGAGAGCAGAGATGTCTGTGCGCATGTCAGAGGGTTTCACTCGGCGCATGCGCACTGGAGTCAGAAGAGGAGCCCAGTTCATCGCATGCTGCTTCGGGAACGAAGCAGCAGTGGTAAGTATGATTTCCACTTCACAGGAACAGCAGTTTTTCGGAACTGCTGTTCCTGTGTTGCTTTTTTAATAAATATGAGAAACTATATAGAAACTATTTTTCATATTTTGCGAGTTTGATAAATGTGCCCCTTAGAATGATGTACCACCTCACATAACTACTGGGCGGGCAATACACAATGAACCTGAGTTACACAAGTTAGTATACACCATCCACAAATGATTTAAGAAAGAACTGGGGAGTGAAAGAGCTTCAATGCTAAGGGCAGGCATAGAGGTAGCCTTACATTTGCTCACTCTACTGCATGGTGGTAAGTCATTATTATGGGTGTTATTATGGCTCTCCTCCGGTTTACTACCATGTTTCATTAGAGACCCTACGCGTTTCTTCACCTATAGTCTTCATCCGGGAATTATTTTTGTGTGGCGAGGGCGGGTTTATATACACCCAGCATGGTAATCACAGTTATGCAATTCGTTAAAAATACTTTTAGTGTTGATATATGATATGTACCACACTAGGCAGGATCATCAGCCCAGAGTGGAACAATACTGTCTGTGCACCCGTATATTAATATATACAGTAATGTATAAATACATGCCATTAAATGAATAAGCAAATGAATGCGTAATGAAACAGATATCGTCGGTAACAAAGTATGATTTGTTGTACGATGTATGATAATTAGCAGCCCTGGGTGACGAGTTGCTTTAAACTAAAGTGATGCAGTCTGATAGAAGGGTCTGTTTTTGGACAATTGTAGTATTATGACTACAATATGATTTTCTATAAAATAAAAAAGCAATAAGTTCTTGAGCTCTGTTGAGGGGGAGATGATCATATATAATCTCCTTATGGCCCCAAGTTTAAAAAAACCCCCAAAAAATACACTGGTGAGGATAAAATTATGTATTTTTGTATAAAGTGCATAGATAATATTAAAAGTTGTTTGATGTTGGTAATTTACTATTGAAGGTTAGGGGCCTGAGTCATTAAGACACGTAAATGCCAGTACGTGGTGTATGCTCGGCCAATGATCGCCGCCACTCCTCCACTCTGATCACCTCTTCCCACTCTAGAATCCAAGACTTCTCCCGTGCTGCCCCCCTTCACTGGAACGACCTCCCTCGATCCATTCGCCTCTCACCCAATCTGTGCTCCTTCAAGCGGGCACTTAAAACTCACCTGTTCCTTAAGGCCTACCAACCATCCACTTAACCTCTCACCTCTTCTGGTTCTCCCCTGCCCCCTTTCTCTCTCCCCGTTGCTTCACTGGCTCCCTTATGTACCTGATTCTGTTTACCCTCCCTTAGGATGTAAGCTCGTATGAGCAGGGCCCATCTTCCCTCCTGTCTCCATACCTTTTTTTCCGCTCCGTCTCTACTGTATCTGCCTGCCTGGAGTTTTTGAAGTACTGGTACTTTGTGTTTATTGTTCTGTACTGTTTTACCCTGTATAGTCTACTGTTTGTACCATGTACGGCGCTGCGGAAACCTTGTGGCGCCTTACAAATAAATTATAATAATAATAATAATAATAATAATGCATACTTGTCAACTCTCCCGGAATGTCCGGGAGACTCCCAAAATCTGGGTACGTCTCCGTGACTCCCGGGAGAGCAGGCAAATATCCCACATACCGGAATTTACCTGCCAAAATGACGCAATTTGCGGTGAATCGCTGCATTTTTGCCTCGCCCCCCCCCCCCCCCCCCGCAACATTGACCGTGCCCCACCCCCTCCCGCCATCCAAGCACATCTCCCGGAATTCCCTTGTCAAAGGTTGGCAAGTATGGGCGTATGTTTCGTAAAATCGATCTGCGCATGTCAAGAAATGAAGCATATACCAGATAACGCATTAACATCTAATTCATCTTTGAATGCAAAGGACATTTACTACAACCTACAATGTCATTGTCGGAATAGGGAGGAGACTGTATGCAGGGAGCCAATGTACAGCAAGGGTGTGCCAAGTTCAAGCGCATGCAGCAGGGTCCGATATAAGCGTTGGGCATCTCAGATATACGTGTTTTTCAGTTCTAAAACTTGCACCAGCTACAGGTCTGGTGTACGTGCTGATTACTAGTGATGACGGCTGTGTATACATGCTAGAACATGTGTTTGCAATCAGAAGCAACTGTAAAAGTGCATTTTATGTACGGTAGACATTCATAACATCCTCCTAAATGTATTTTTTAGGGGGGGGGGGGGGTAGAGAAAAGAAAAAAAAAACTTTTTTTATTTTTTAATATTTTGTCATAAATGACTATATTATTTACAGGTGACATCAATTGAATTTTTTTTTTCAGTGCGTTGTTTTGGGACTTTATATTTCACATACGTATTGGACGTATCCTGCAGTGTTTTGCCTGTTAGAGCAGAGTGGACCTAGACACGTATTGATCCACATGAATATATTTACATCCACTCCTAGTTGAATGTGAACGTGCGTATCCCCAATTTATATGCGTTTTTAAAAACCACACAATACATTATTTTGCGTTCCTTAATGATTCAGGCCCAAGATATATAATCATGATTCCAAAATAATTAGTAACGCTTCATTTGTCTCATATATTAAAGGGAAAATTCTTTCCATTAATAATTTTGCTAATGATCTAACTGCTTGTCCATATATTTAGCTGTGATTGAGGGTGTTTGTAGGACCAATAAGAGGATGAATGTTCTGATGTTGTGCAGACATCAGCTGTGTTAACATTCCCACAATCAGGCCAATGCCGCTTAATAATTTAGAGACGGTTATTACTTCTATTTGCCTAGTAGTTAGGGTCACTGTGTATCTGGTTCATGTGGGCGGCCTGGATGTATATAAAGTGGAGGTGGACGGGTTGTTATGTGTCTTTGGGGCCTATTTATGAAACTAAAAAGTGTGTTAAATCGCACAATTCTTATATTCTTATTTGCATATCTCTTCGTTTTACTGAGCAGTCCCCATAACAGTGGATGGGCACTGCTCAGTAACGCAATTTACTAAAGTGATAAAAAAAAGTTATAGTTTTTTTTAGCAGGTTAATGTACGCAAGCTGAAGCTGGCATACATTATCATACTTGAAAAGTTTCAGTGCCGTCAGCTCTGCTCCGAAGAGCAGAGCTCATACTTGCCAACTTTTCCTCGATGGCTTCAAGGAGATCCAGGGGAAGGTGGGCGTGCGGGGGTGGGGCTTGAGGAATTGCATCATTTTGGCCCCACCCCTAAACGATTGTCACAATTTTGACCAATTACAGCCGGGGGCGTGGCTAAGATGACATGATATTTGCGTTAAGCCCCACCACTTATCTATTGCGGGGGGCGAGAACCGGGAGGTTGCCCTGCTCTCCCGGGAGGTCTCCCAGAAATGCGGCAGTCTCCCAGATATTCCAGGAGAGTAGGCAACTATGTGTTAAAGAAAAGCAGCTATCGAATCTCTAGAGACTGAAGAGTCTTTTACATTTCTGTCTCCATTACTGAAGTCATGTTGTCTTACCTGTCAGTCTTTGATTAAATCTTGGTCTCCATGAAAATGGCCACCTCCATAGGCATCAATACATGGACATAGGACACAATTTCTGAACTGTGTCATCATGCCACAGATGGTGAAACCAACCACGTCTTGTACTGGCTCAGCATCAGGGAGAATGCCAGACTCTTCAGGGAGTGAGGGAGATTACCCCTAGTTCAGGGAGTCTCCCTGACATTCAGGGAGAGTTGGCAAGTATGGCAGAGCTGGACAGCGCATGTGTGGAGGGATCATATGATCCCTCCCTGTCACATGCTAATTGGTCCTTGTTCAGTGCTCTCTGTGCGCATGCCTGATACTTTCGATCGGCGCATGCGCACTAGGAAAGATTCAATCATCGCAATTTTCTTCGGACAGAAGAGGCAGTGAAGATCCTGTGAAAGGTAAGTGTACACTTCACAGGAACAGACGTTTTCCGGAATGGCTGTTCCTGTGGAGATTTTTTGATAAATATGAAAGATGTTTTAATCTTTATCTATGTGACGAGGATTGAAAAGTATCTTTCATATTATGCGGTCCTACTTTAATAGGCCACTATATCACTAACGCTGAGTACACACTACAGTTGTTGGTAAAATCATCAACGATTTTACTATCGACTGAAAGACCCGATCAGCATGCTGATATATGTGTACACATTAAACATATTTTACAAGATTTACCTTCAGATCTGTGCTTTTCATCTGTCATAACCATTGGCTGAAAAGATTGTGACTCAGTTTGCACACACTATAGAGATCTGCCTACACTACTGGTCGTGAGTGCGTACACACTGCAGGATTTGCCCGACATTGTTCCATCCTTTATAGAGGTTTTTAGTCCATGTAAAAATCAAATCAAACGATATGATGAGCTTTGGAATGATAAAACATGATAATGGGAGCGTATACACTAATGCGAAATCGGACCTAACGGTCATTTATCGTGTGATTGGCTCTACTCACTATTTGATTTACTTTTGGGGTATTACTGCTAAGAACTTTGCTAATTTGCTATTACTGTTGCTTTTGCTTTAATGATACTATTGTCACTATCATTATATCATTCCAGCACAGTATTTATATATAATATTATTGCCAAGTGTTAATCGCCTGGAGCTTGGGAAGATCTTATAATGATTAATTACATTTATAAATAAAATATAGTCTCTCTGTACAAATATTTGTTGCTGATAACTTCTAATAAAACTTCTAATAAAACAGCCCATTGCAAATACAAGACAAATAAAATGTTCAGTCAGAAGTGATAAAATAAACTGACCAGTAAAAATCCTCTGTCGCATCCCTCCCCCCGTCACTTCAATAATGCACTCAGTAATATATAAAAAAAAATAATAATCCTTTTTTGTGTACAGTTGTGAAGCCTCATTTATCTGTACAGTATGCATCTCAGTTCTGGACACTTAGTGGTATAATAATGTATCTCAAAAAAAATTATAGCTTTCAATTTCAATGTTCAAGGGTTGGCCAGCATTTTTGACACCCAGAAAAGAAGGTAATGGCTCATTGTTAATAGGCTGAGCAAATATCAGGACTCATGAGTGTCCCAAATTTGATATTCTGAGTAGAGATCCTTTTCATCAAAGCCACCTTGTGAAATATTTGGGCATTCTGCAATTGGCTGTGGAACGTTGGCCTTAAAATTTCCTGGTCCTACCCCAGCCCCACCACACAGCAAAGTTAATTGACTGTTGTCATCCCGCTTTATTCGTGCACTATAAATTTAGCAAAATGCTAATTAACAAATACAGTGCAAAATTTCATTCTGCAGAATGGTGAAAGAAAAGCGTAACTGAAAGATTTTTTGAGCCAGAAATTTGCACCCCTGGAAAATGACCCGTTCTGCTTGAAAGTCGATTCCATTGTGCAAACTTTGCTCACCTCTAATTATCAGCCTTAGCCTCATATAAATTTGCCAAGCTGGGGTTAAATACTACATTTATTAATTATTTACTAACCACCTAAAAAGTATTATTATTGTCATATTTTCTATCTGTATGTTTTCCAAGATTCGTCTAATAGTGTAATTTGTCTCACTCACTATAATTATGATAAAGAGGTTACATTTCGCTATGGTATAAATGTTGATTAATGTTTGTGAAGATGTCAGTACAATCCATTTGTGGTGAATGGTCATGAGTTTAAGTACTATCAGGTCAGAAAATTATACATTAACTTCCATTTATAGATCATTTGCTGAATTTTAGAACCACGATAGCATAAATGTGGTGGTTAGTCCAATAAAATGAAATATGTACATGTCATTTATACATGTAGTACTGTAGAGTACTAAATGCAGGAATTCTACATTTTGGAACACAGATGTGATTTAGAAGATTCTCTTGATGCCTTGACATTTTCTAATTGTAATAATTTGTGTCTGCAGTGACATTACTGGGCCAGTCTCACATGAGGCCTGCTGGGGGGCCAGCCTACCCTCCATCATCCCCAATCACCAGGCACAAAGGGACAGATTTAATCATTATTAAAAAAAATAGTTGTATTTTTTTGGGCAGAGGGTGTCTGTGTCCTTGCCACATTTTTCTTTCTCCCCCCCCCCCCGTACCTTCCCAATCCTCCTGTCTCTGATGTTCTCATATTGATGCAGCCAGTGAAAGACATAATCACAAGCTTCCTCCTGCTTCAGTGTATAAATGTTTATTGGTAAGGGTAATCATAGAGGTACCAGGGAGGGGAAATAGCTCCTCTCCCTCCCTCCCTCCCTAGTACCTCTACTTTCACCCTTATTGGTGCACTCCTCATACACTTATACAGGAGAAAGTGATGGGTGTCATTCACTGACCGACATGATCACTGTGTGCTTCCTCCTGCTTCACAGTATGAATAATTTATTGATATGTATAAAAATAGAGGTTCCAGAGAGGAAAAATAACTTATCTCACTCCACAGTCAGAGTCGGATTAACTCGAGGTCCAACTGGGCTAAAGCCCAGGGGCCACGGGCATCTGGGGGGCCCGCTGGCATTCATCGGTTGGGGGCGTCCCTGCCTCCGACTCTGACTGTCAGCTGGTCAAGGGGAATGACAGGCAGCTAACAGCAAATGTTATGCTGTTAGCTGCCTGCTGTCACTGTAGTGCTTCCGCGGCGCATAGTAATCTCCTTACTGAGGAGATCTGGTGAGAGTGAGACTATGACTCATAGTCTTACTGTCACGAGATCTCCTCGGTAAGGAGATTACTACGCGCTGCGGAACCTTTACAGAGAGTAAAGAATGCCTGCTGCCTGCAGACTGTGAAGAAAGGACGGATCAGCAATAGGAGGTAAGCGCTTTGGGGAGTAGTTCTCACAGCTTTATATTATGCTCTGTTATATATATCAGAGGGGGATGGGGCTGCTCACAGTACCCTTAGCCTGGGGGCCTCCATTCCCTTAGTCTGGCCCTGTCCACAGTACCTCTACTTTCACTCTCATTAGCGCACTCCTCATACACTTATGTAGGAGAAGGTGATAGGTGTAATTCACTGAGCAATCACTAATCATCGACTAAGGACAGCTTCATAATGCCCCTGTCTTTATTCATCAATTACTTAAGGGTTGTCTTCTTTGTGTGGGACTCTCTGTTCTCTGTTTTGTAGCCCGACGTTGTAGTCTACGCACTGTTAAGTAAATTCCGCAATTAAGTGGTTCACTTCTTCAAACATCACTTCCA